>NC_029777.3:46306612-46322529 GCF_000817695.3 Arachis duranensis | reverse complement strand
ATTTATACTAAACTAGTTACTAGGGTTTACAGAAATAAGTCTAAGTGCAGAAATCCACTTCCGGGGCCCACTTTGGTGTGTGCTTGGGCTGAGGTTGAGTTTTACACATGCAGAGGACTCTCTTTGGGTTAAACGCCAAGTTGTAATGTGTTTTGGGCGTTCAACTCTGGTTCGTGACGTGTTTCTGGCGTTTGACTCCAGAATGCAGCATGAAACTGGTGTTGAGCGCCAGTTTACGTCGTCTAACGAATAAAGTATGAACTATTATATATTGCTGGAAAGCTCTGGATGGCTACTTTCCAACGCCGTTGAGAACACACCATTTGGAGTTCTGTAGCTCCAGAAAATCTATTTCGAGTGCAGGGAGGTCAGAATCCAACAGCATCAGGAGTCCTTTGTCAGCCTTTTATCAGAGTTTTGCTCAGGTCCCTCAATTTCAGCCAGAAAATACCTGAAACCACAGAAAAACACACAAACTCATAGTAAAGTCCAGAAAAGTGAATTTTAACTAAAAACTAATAAAAATATACTAAAAACTAACTAGATCATACTAAAAACATACTAAAAACAATGCCAAAAAGAGTACAAATTATCCGCTCATCAGCTTCCCTGATCGCTCTCTATAATTACACCTGCACCACTCCCCATTTTATTTGAAGAGTCGTCCATGTAGAGATTTCATTTTGTAGGAGTTGCCGGGGTGTACCCTGTGATGAAGTCAGCCAGATATTGTGATTTGATGGTTGTCCAAGCTTCATGTCGAGGATCGAATTCTGATAACTTGATTGCCCACTATAGGATTCTTCCAGCTAAGTCTGTTTTCTGTAGAATGCCTTTTATGGATGGGTTGGTCCGAACTCTGATAGTGTGAGCTTGAAAGTATGGTGGAGTTGTTGAGAGGTGAGTATGAGGGGGTTTATTGAACTTTTTCTATCTTTTGATAGTTTAGTTTGGCCCCTTGTAGAGCTTTGCTGATGAAGTAGACGGGTTGTTGCCCACTTTCATCTTCTCTGACTAGTGGTGAGGCTATTGCCCGATTTTCCACTGCGAGGTATAATATGAGTTTTTCACTTTCCCATGGTCTGGGAAGAATGGGTGGTTGCCCCATACTAACTTTTGAAATCTTGGAAGGCTTGTACGCACTCCGTTGTCCTTTTCAAACATCTCTCCCTTCCTTAATATACCTCTTTGAGGTGTCTTTTGTGAGATGATTTAGAGATCCCTCCTCCTGTGAATCTTCCACAAACATGTCTCTCAGGGGTGTGAGGTAGACGTTCAACTCGTCCGACCTCTTTGGCGTGAGACACTCAACTCGTCCGACTCGTTCGACTTCTTTGGCGTGAGATGTTCAACTCGTCTGACCTCTTTGGTGTGAGGTGGACCTTCATCTCGTCTGACCTCTTTGGGGTGAGGTGGACCTTCAACTCGTCCGACCTCTTTGGGGGTGACGTGGACCTTCAATGCGTCTGACCTCTTTGGTGTGAGGTGAACCTTCAATGCGTCCGACCTCTTCGGTGTGAGGTGGACCCACAACGCGTCCGACCTGTTTGGTTTTGGATTGGGCGAGGTGGTGGGATCTTCTCAGTATTGCATATTTCTTGGTAGACATCCACAAGAGACACCCGAAGGGGTGTAATTGTGGTATTTACTAGGCTTCTCTCCATGTTGATCTTCTTTTTTCTTGGACTCTTTATCCTTATCCCGAGAGGAGTAGGAATGTTTGGTTTTTGAGATCTCTCCTAGTCGAGAGTTTTCCTCCATGTTGATGTACTTCTCTGCTCATTCTTGTACCTTGTTTAGAGATGTTTGGGTGCTTCTTGAATATTGAGTGGCTAAAAGGTCTGTTCCGAGGGTTACTTGAAACAGGAGGTCGATCTCAGATGAGATCTTCTGTGCTGGTCGATGCTAACGTGTCCGGCTGGGGGGAGACGGCCGGAGCTGTTGTGTTCGACTTGTTGGACTTGGTGGTAGTGCTGATTCCTTTGTCCCCGGAGGGTGGGGGGTACCTACAAGGGACTCCGATGCTTAAGTTAGCAAGGGTATTAAGCAGGTATTGAGTAGAATCAGAGTATGAGTTATACCTAGGTGCTCCAGTGTATTTATAATGGTGAGAAGTGACCTTTCTAGATAAGATAAGTTAGTTATCTTATCTTATCTTATCTTATCTTTTGGGTGAGGTCAGCTTATCTTCAATGGAACCGCCTTTATCTCTGTAGGCTGGGATTGCCTCTGGATTTGGGTCGTGTTCCTCTATTTTGACCCTTTATTGGGCTTTCCTGTCGATTTGGCCGAGCTCTTTGAGAAGAGGTCGGATAGTCTGACCTGAAGAGGTCGGTCGCCTTGTCGCTAAACATCCCGGGTCGATCAGCTCGACCCAGGGTATGAACAGTGCCCCTGCTTGAGCTCGATTCTTCCTTTGGAGGTCGAGTTTTTGACTTCGGTCCTTCTTAAGTGAAGTCGAACTCAAGCATTTTGTCGATTCCTTTTCTTTGTAGAGTCTTTTTTGAATGTAGAACGTTTTCCTCTAAAAGCGCGCGCTTTTGTATTAGCGCTTTTTTGGAAACGTAAGCGGTTTTAACATCCGCATTTAACTGGCATTTAATTGCCCCATTCTCTCTTGGCTTTTATTTTGAATCCCTCAATCAAAAAAACGGTTTCTCTTCTTCACTTCTTCTCCGTAACTCCTCCCTTTACTCTCTCGTTTTTCTGTTTCTCTCATCTGCTCTCTGTCTTTCGCTTGCTCCTCTACTTTCTTGTGTTTGTGGCGTCGCTTGGCGTTCTTCTGGGCAGCCTTTATCTCTATGCTTCCACTCTTCCTCGAAGCTTTTTTAGTCTTCAGGTTAGTCCCATTTCGTATTTTGTTTTTAGCTTTTGGGGTGAAGTTTTCCCTTTGATCTTCTTTTTTGGAGAAAGTTTGGATTTTTCTGTTTTTATCGTGCTTGACTTGGTTTGCATGCTCTGGAATTTTTTGGTGTGAAACTTTTTCTTGTTGCTTGAATCTTTTTCTTCTGCATGTTGCCGCCATTTCTGTTTGTGCCCTGGCTGATGATTTTGTGCTTGATTTTGAAAAGTTTGTGCCTTTCCTGTTTTCATTTGGTCTTTTTGGTGTTCTGATAAACTGTAGCAGTAGTGTTGGTAAACTGTAGGAGCAATGCTTTTATTGATAAACTGTAGAAGGGTGGACCTTTTGCGTTCTTTGCTTCCCTTGCTTTCTTTTCTGGAATTTATTTTGATGAGTGCCGAGATGTAGACTGTAGAAATATTTTTGAAGACCCTTCTTATTTACTGCCTCCAAGGGATGCTCCAAGACTTCTTCTCTTGAGTCTTGGGGTTTTTCCCTTTTTGGTATATCCTTCCGTCGAGATGTTTTGACCCATGTCCGAGATGTTTTTAAGTAATCCACTCTTCTTTTCTTTTGTAGGATTTAGTGGCCTCATGTCTTCCCGAAATAACGTTGTAGAGATGCCTTCCCAGGTTCCTGCGGGTATGGCCGGTTGGGTAGACTCCACGGTTCTCCTGTGTGTCTCGCTGGCTGATTCTGAGTTTTGTGCTCAGCTTAGGCAGTTTCATAGTGTCTGTAGCAATTCTGGTGATGAGAAGAACTATGAACTTGTCCCTCCTTCTTTTGACGAGAGAGTCTGTTTTTCAACTCGGGTTGTTGATGGTCGCCCTTTCTTTTATGCTTACGACTTTTTCTTCGGTCAGCTGGGTATCACCCTTCCTTTTACTCAATTTAAAATCGACCTGTTATGGTCTTGTAATGTTGCCCCTTCTCAACTTCACCCCAACTCATGGGGTTTTATAAAAATTTTCCAATTGTTGTGTAATGGCTTTGGTATTCCTGCTTCCCAATCTCTCTTCTTCTACTTGTTTGTCTTGACTAAGCCTGGAGTGTTGAAAAAGAAAGCAGCTTGGGTCTCATTTCGTTCCACCCAGGGAAAGAAGGTTTTTTCCATGTTTGACGAGTCATTCCGCGATTTTAAAAACTACTTTTTCAAGGTCCGAGCTGTTAAAGGAACTCGGCCTTTTTTTCTGGACGAAAATGATGAGCCCGCCTTTCCCCTGGAATGGCAAAAAGATGTGAGGGTCTCCAGGTATTCTTGGGACATGTTGGACGAGGCTGAGCGAGCCTTTTTGACTATTTTGGAAGAACGCTGGGGTCAAGCTCCCCATCTTGATACAAAGAAATTTCTAACCAATCCTTCTCTTCTTCAAACTGAACTGGGTATCTTGTGTTTTCTTTGCTGTTTGTTTATGTTACTTGTAGCTGTATTTCCGACTTGTTCGATTTGTAGCTTGACTTCTGTTTTATTTGCAGAGTCAGTGAAGAATAATGAATCTATGAAAGCTTTTAAGAGGGCGCAGAAGGCGACTGCTGCCAGGAATATTGCCGCCAAGGCGGCTGGGGAGGGGTCATCCCAAGTGCGCGAGAAGCCATCAGTGCCGAGTTCCCCCATGGTGAAGAAAGTGATTCCGACACCTCGGGTCCGCTTGGTGGATCCTCACCCTACTTCTGCCGTTCCATCTGCTGTCCCTCCAAGTAAGAAGCAAAAGACGGTTGAGCCTTTCGACCTTAATGCCCCTGACTTCAATGCCATTGCGTTCATAGATCAACAAATTGGGCCCTATGGTACCCTCTTGATGGACGATGTGTCCATCCTCCACCATTTGGAATTTATGGCCCAGAATCACGTGCAGATGGCGTTTATGGCAGCCGTTATACACCGGACTGCTCAAAGTCTCCCTCTTCATGCCACCAAGGCATTTATGGAGAAGGCAAAGCAAGAGTTTGACCAGATGAAGGGGCTGAAGGAGGAGCTCGAATTAAAGGTGACCAAGTTAGAGAAGGATCTAGAGAATGAGAAAGCGAGTTCCCTTTCATTGGCGGCTTCTTTGCGGTTGGCTGAGGACACAGCCTGATGCATAAAGATAGTTATGTTACAACTTATCGGGAGGTGATGCATCTGAGGGGGGAGTTGGACAGTGCTCAGGAGGATTATTCTGAGCTCCAAGGTCATCTTGTTGGCAGCGTGACTGCTGCTTACGAGAACTTGAAGGAGCATGTTCGGGTCATTGCTCCCGAGGCCGATCTCACCCTTTTCAGTTTAGACAATGTTGTCAGAGATGGCAAGACTGTCCCTGATGACGAGGGTGATGATGATGCTGATCCTCCTCCTGTGTCCTCTGCCAAAGTGTTGACGTCTTTTGTTCCTCCGGTTGCACCTGATTCAGATTGCCAAGTTCTGAACCGAGAGGACGGAACTATAGATGCCGTGCCTATTTAGACTCGTCCACCTTCTCCTTGTCCTGATGATGCCACGAAAGTTCCTGAAGCTTGTTGATCTGTAGCTGGCCCGGCTTGTGGGCTTTTGAAACTTTTTTATTCAATTGCTGACTCTTCTTAGTTGCTTTATCTAGCAACTTTTATATTTTGAACAATAGCTTACGGTCTTTTGATAGTAGGTTTTGGTGGCCTTTCACGGCCTTTAAAAACAAGGTAGTCTTTTGACTTGGCATCTTCTTGCTGATGTTTGAAATCTTGAAGCTTGACCTCCTCAGATTGTTTTATTTTATCGTTTATAGCTTTGATCCTTTGAGGTTGTGACTCAGGGGTCCAACTTGTTTCTTGATGGGTCTTTTGCGCTAGTCCCTCTTTTAGTTATTTCTGTAATCCTCTTTTTTGGACCTTTGTTAGGTCTCTTTTCAGGGATTACTTTGATAACTTTGATGTGGTAGGAGTCCGACTTGGTTTACGTCGGTCTCCTTTAAGTTATTTTTTGTAGTCCTCTTTCTTGGATCTTTGTCAGATCTCTTTCAGGGACTACTTTGCATAACTTTTAGTGGTAGGTGTCCGACTTGGTTATGTCGGTCTCCTTTAAGTTATTTTTGTAGTCCTCTTTCTTGGATCTTTGTCAGATCTCTTTCAGGGACTACTTCGCATAACTTTTAGTGGTAGGAGTCCGACTTGGTTATGTCGGTCTCCTTTAAGTTAATTTTGTAGTCCTCTTTCTTGGATCTTTGTCAGATCTCTTTCAGGGACTACTTCGCATAACTTTTAGTGGTAGGAGTCCGACTTGATTATGTCGGTCTCCTTTAAGTTATTTTTTGTAGTCCTCTTTCTTGGATCTTTGTCAGATCTCTTTCAGGGACTACATGTATAACTCTTTGTCAGATCTCTTTCCAGGGTTTACTTATAACTTAGTTTGACTTGGTTCGTTCGACCAGTCCTTAAGTTATTATTTTAGCGATCCGTAAGACCTCGTCAGGTTCTTTTTTAGATCACTTTCGATAACTTCTTACATTATTCTGTGTTCATCTTTACCGATTTGTAGAAAGTGGTTGGCATCTTTAGATTGTCCTTTGGGTGAATCGCGTTTTCACCTTTATCGGACGATTTATCTTTATCGTGGTCGTGCAGTGAAATTGCTTTTCACTTTCTGCCGACCTGTCGCTTCTTAGGTTGCAGGCGTGCCATGACCTAGGAAGCTCTCATCCATCAAGTTCAGACAGTCTGTAGTAGCCCTTTCCAAGTACTTTTACAACTCAGTAGGGTCCTTTCCAATTTGCTGCCAGCTTTCGTTCTCCTGGTCGAGTTATTCCAATATCATTTCGGATTAGGATGAGATCATCCTCTACAAAACTTCTCGGCACTTCCCTTTGATTATATCTGGAGGCCATTCAGCGCTTTAGAGCTTCTTCCCTGATCCGAGCTCTTTCTTGGATTTCGGGTAGTAAGTCGAGCTCTTTTCTCTGATGTTGGGAGTTCGCTTCCTCATTTTAGTGAACTACTCTGGGCGATCCTTCTTCGATTTCTACTAGAATCATTGCCTCCATTCCGTATACTAATCGGAAAGGGGATTCCTTTGTGGTGGAATGTGGCGTCGTTTGGTATGCCCATAGAACCTGTGGAAGCTCCTCTGCCCAGGCTCCATTTGCGTCTTGTAATCTCCGTTTTAATCCGGCCAATATGACTTTGTTAGCGGCTTCAGCCTGTCCATTGGCTTGTGGATGTTCAACGGATGTGTACTGGTGCTTTATATTCAAGTCAGCCACTAGTTTTCTGAAGCCTGCATCTGTGAATTGAGTGCCATTGTCTGTGGTTATTGAATATGGAACCCCGAACCTTGTGACAATGTTTCTATATAAGAATTTCCGGCTTCTCTGAGCGGTGGCATTGGCTAGGGGCTCTGCCTCGATCCACTTTGTAAAGTAATCTACCCCTACTATGAGGAATTTAACTTGTCCTGATCCCTGTGGGAAGGGGCCGAGAAGATCGAGTCCCCATTTTGCAAACGGGCAAGGCGAGGTCATGCTAATGAGCTCTTCTGGCGGGGCGATATGAAAGTTGGCATGTTTCTGACATGATGGACATGTCTTTACAAATTCTGTAGCTTCTTTCTGTAGAGTTGGCCAATAAAATCCCGTCCGGAGTACGTTTTTGGCGAGAGCTCTTGCTCCGAGATGATTGCCACAAATGCCGTCGTGTATTTCTTCTAGAACTTCCCTTGTGTTGGAGGTCGGCATGCATTTTAGTAAAGGTGTTGAGATTCCTCTTTTGTACAAGATGTTGTTTATGATGGTGTAGTACTGTGCCTCCCTTTTTAACCTCTTTGCCTCCTTTTCTTATGCGGGGAGCGTTCCTATTTTGAGGTAGTTGATTATGGGGGTCATCCATCCTTGGTCATGACTTGTTATAGTCAGGACTTTTTCTTCTTCCGAGATTGACAGGTTTTGCAACATTTCCTGGATGAGGCTCTTATTGTTGCCTCCAGGTTTGGTGCTAGCTAGTTTTGAGAGTGCATCAGCTCGGGCATTTTGCTCGCGGGGTATGTGGCAGATTTTATACTCCCCGATTTGTTCGAGCTGTTCCTTGGTTTCAACCAGATATTTTTTCATGGTGGGATCTTTGGCTTGGTAGCTCCCTGTTATTTGTGATGTAACCACTTGTGAATCACTGTAAATGTTGAGTTTTTGAGCTCCGATCTCTATATCCAGCTTCAAACCAGCTAATAATGCTTCATATTCTGCCTGGTTGTTTGAGGCCGAGAACCCCAACTTGAGGGAGAGCTCAACTTGGGTTCCTTGGTCGCTTTTTATTATCACGCCCGTGCCGCTGCCAGTTTTATTTGAAGAACCGTCCACGTAAAGATTCCATTCTCTGGGGGTTTCTAGGGCATCTGTGAATTCTGCGATAAAGTCAGCCAGATACTGTGATTTGATGGCCGTCCGAGCTTCATATTGGAGGTCAAATTCTGACAACTCGACTGCCCATTGTAGAATTCTGCCTGCCAGATCTATTTTCTATAATATTCCTTTTATGGGCTGATTAGTTCGAACCTTAATGGTGTGAACCTGGAAGTACGGGCGAAGTCGTCGAGATGTTAGAATGAGGGTATAAGCAAATTTTTCTATTTTCTGGTAGTTCAGCTCGGATCCCTGTAGTGCTTTGCTAATGAAGTAGACGAGTTGTTGCCCATGTTCGTCTTCTCTGACTAGTGCTGAGGCTATTTCCCGGCTCCTTACTGCGAGGTATAATATGAGCGGTTCTCCTTCTTGTGGTCGAGATAAGATAGGTGGCCGTCCTAAGAACTCCTTGAAGTCTTGGAAGGCTTGCTCACATTCTGTCATCCATTCGAAGTGTTTTCCCTTTCTTAAAGTAGCATAGAAGGGGAGAGATCTTATCGCAGCTCCTGCTAAGAATCGGGATAGGGCGGCCAACCTCCCGTTGAGTTGTTGTACTTCTTTGACGCAAGTTGGGCTCTTCATGTTGAGTATGGCTTGACATTTGTCTGGGTTTGCTTCAATTCCTTTTTGCGTGAGCATGAAGCCTAAGAATTTGCCTGCTTCGACTGCGAAGATGCATTTTGCGGGATTGAGCCGCATGTTGTGCTTCCTTATAGTGTAAAACACTTGAGTCAAGTCGGATAATAACGTATCTTCGCTTTGTGTCTTTATCAACATGTCATCCACATAAACTTCCATGATTTTTCCGATGTGATTTGAGAAGACTTTATTCATTAGCTTTGATAAGTAGCTCCTGCGTTCTTGAGACCGAAAGGCATCACAATGTAGCAGTAGTTTGCTTTCGGTGGTAGGAACGAGGTATTTTCTTGATCTGGTGGATACATGGGGATTTGATTATACCCCGAGTATGTGTCCATAAACGAGAGATATTTGTATCCGGAGGAAGCATCTATTAGAGCGTTGATACTTGGGAGTGGGTATGGATCTTTTGGACAAGCCTTGTTGAGATCGGTGTAATCGGTGCACATTCGCCACTTCCCATTTGATTTTTTCACCAAGACAACGTTGGCTAGCCACAGCGGGTATTTGACTTCTCTTATGAATTCGGCTTCCAGTAGTGCCTGTACTTGCTCGTCCACAGCTTGGGATCGCTCTGTCCTAAGTTTTCTTCGTCTCTGCTGCACCGGTCGAGATCCTGGATAGACCGCCAACTTGTGACACATTAGCGTCGGGTCGATACCTGGCATGTCTGCGGCTTTCCACGCGAAGAGATCGACGTTATCTCGCAAGAATTGTATTAGTAATTCTTTTAAATCTCCTTTTAGGATTGTGCCGATATTGGTTGTTTTTTCCGGGGTGTCTCTGATCTGAATCTTTTCTATCTCGCCTTCTGGCTGGGAACGAAGTTCTTCCCGTCGATGAACTCCGCCCAGCTCAATTATGTGGAACTCTTCTCCTTTGCCTCTGAGGTTTAGGCTTTCGTTATAACAGCGACGTGCCGTCTTTTGGTCTGCTTTTATCGTGGCTATCCCTTTTGAGGTTGGGAACTTCATACATAGGTGTGGGGTCAAGACTATTGCGCCGAGTTGGTTGAGTGTTGTCCGTCCTATGAGAGCGTTGTAAGCTGAACTTACATCGACTACGATGTAGTCTATTTTGAGGGTCCTGGATTGGTCCCCTTTTCCAAAGGTTGTATGTAGTGGTATGTATCCGAGTGGTCGAACTGGGGTATCTCCTAGCCCAAACAGGCTGTTTGGATATGCTTTAAGTTCTTTTTCTTCCAAGCCAAGCTTGTCAAAGGCTGTTTTGAATAAAATGTCGGTAGAACTCCCTTGGTCTATCAAGGTACGGTGTAGGTTGGCGTTTGCTAATATGATGGTGATAACCATGGGATCATCATGTCCTGTGATGACGCCAGATGCGTCCTCTTTAGTGAATGTAATTGCCGGAATGTTGACTGCTTTCTCCTCTCCCTCGACATGATATACTTCTTTGAGATATCTTTTGCGAGAGGATTTGGAGATCCCACCTGCTGTGAATCCGCCGTGTATCATGTGGACATGTCTTTCTGGTGTCCGAGGTGATCGTTTTGTTCGTTCGGTATCTTCATCCCTTAGAACTCCCTTAGTCTATCAAGGTGCGGTGTAGGTTGGCGTTTGCCAATATGATGGTGATAACCATGGGATCATCGTGTCCTGTGATGACGCCGGATGCATCCTCTTTAGTGAATGTAATTGTCGGAATGTTGAGTGCTTTCTCCTCTCCCTCGACATGATATACTTCTTTGAGATATCTTTTGCGAGAGGATTTGGAGATCCCACCTGCTGTGAATCCGCCGTGTATCATATGGACATGTCTTTCTGGTGTCCGAGGTGATCGTTCTGTTTGTTCGGTATCTTCATCTCTTAGAACTCCCTTGGTCTATCAAGGTGCGGTGTAGGTTGGCATTTGCCAATATGATGGTGATAACCATGGGATCATCGTGTCCTGTGATGACGCCGGATGCGTCCTCTTTAGTGAATGTAATTGTCGGAATGTTGAGTGCTTTCTCCTCTCCCTCGACATGATATACTTCTTTGAGATATCTTTTGTGAGAGGATTTGGAGATCCCACCTGCTGTGAATCCGCCGTGTATCATGTGGACATGTCTTTCTGGTGTCCGAGGTGATCGTTCTGTTCGTTCGGTATCTTCATCCCTTAGAACTCCCTTGGTCTATCAAGGTGCGGTGTAGGTTGGCGTTTGCCAATATGATGGTGATAACCATGGGATCATCGTGTCCTGTGATGACGCTGGATGCATCCTCTTTAGTGAATGTAATTGCCGGAATGTTGAGTGCTTTCTCCTCTCCCTCGACATGATATACTTCTTTGAGATATCTTTTGCGAGAGGATTTGGAGATCCCACCTGCTGTGAATCCGCCGTGTATCATGTGGACATGTCTTTCTGGTGTCCGAGGTGATCGTTCTGTTCGTTCGGTATCTTCATCCCTTCGTCTATTTCTTTGATCATCATCCCGGGTGTCCAGGAATCGATCTAATTTTCCTTCTCTCACCAATTTTTCTATGATGTTTTTTAGGTCGAAGCATTCGTTTGTGGAGTGTCCTCGGACTCGATGGTATTCACAATATTCCTTTCGGTTTCCTCCTCCCCTTTTGCCTTTGAGTGGCCATGCTGGGGAAATTTTTTCTGTATGGCAGACTTCTTTGTATATCTCGACCAGAGATGCCCTGAGAGGGGTGTAGTTATGGTATTTTTTTATTTTCTCCGCTTGTCGATCTTCTTTTCTTTTGGATTCCTTGTCTTTGTCTCGGTAGGAGGCCCCCAATTTTGAGGTTTCTCCTAACCAAGCGTTTTCCTCCATGTTGATAAACTTTTCTGCCCGCTCCTGCACTTCGTCTAAGGAGGTCGGGTACTTTTTTGATATAGATTGGCTGAAAGGTCCCTCTCGTAGGCCATTGATGAGTCCCATGATGGCGGCCTCCGTTGGTAAACTTTGTATGTCCATGCATGTTTTGTTGAATCTCTCCATGTAGTTGCGGAGGCTCTCCCGATCTCCTTGTTTGATCCCCAGTAAACTGGGGGCGTGCTTGGCTTTATCTTTCTGAATGGAGAATCTGGCTAGGAATTTTTTGGCTAAGTCATCGAAGCTTGAGATGGACTTCGGGGGTAGATTGTCGAACTATCGGATTGCTGTCTTTGTAAGAGTTGTTGGAAAGGCTTTACAGTGAACAGCATCTGGGCCGTCGGTAAGGTACATTCTACTTCTGAAGTTGCTGAGGTGATGGTTGGGTTCCGTGGTGCCATCATACAGGGTCATATCCAGGAGTTTGAAGTCTTTGGGAATTTTGGTTTTCATGATTTTCCTAGTGAACGGGTCTTGCTCTTTGTGTGAATTTTCCTTGAGATTATCCCGGGTGGCTTTTGATTTGAGATCGGCTTCCAATTGCTGTAGTTTTTCTTCCAACTCCCGACGTCGCTGCACCTCTCTTTGGAGATCTCTTCCAATTTCCCGTTGTTGTTGGGTTTTTTTTTCAGTTGTTTTAGGCGATCCAGGAGCGCTTCCATTGCCCCTGAATTTGGTGAGTCTTTGTCTTTGTTGGTTTCCGGAGTGTTTTGTAGCGTGACATCTGCGTTTTTTGTGCGGTGTCCGATCCTCCAGACCTAAATCGTGGTCGTTGTCATGGTCGTCCGCCATGGTGATGGGATGACGTCCAGGTCCCCGGCAACGGAGCCAATGTTCCGAGGGTTACTTGAAACTGGAGGTCGATCTCGGATGAGATCTTCTATGCTGGTCGATGCTAATGTGTCCGGCTGGTGGGAGACGGCCAGAGCTATTGTGTCCGACTTGTTGGACTTGGTGGTGGTGCTGATTCCTTTGTCCCCGGAGGGTGGGGGTACCTGCAAGGGACTCTGATGCTTAAGTTAGCAAGGGTATTATGCAGGTATTGAGTAGAATCAGAGTATGAGTTATACATGGGTGCTCCAGTGTATTTATAATGGTGAGAAGTGACCTTTCTAGATAAGATAAGTTAGTTATCTTATCTTATCTTATCTTATCTTTTGGGTGAGGTCAGCTTATCTTCAACGGAATCGCCTTTATCTCTGTAGGCTGGGATTGCCTCTGGATTTGGGTCGTGTTCCTCTATTTGGACCCTTTATTGGGCTTTCTTGTCGATTTGGCCGAGCTCTTTGAGAAGAGGTCAGATAGTCTGACCTGAAGAGGTCGGTCGCCTTGTCGCTAAACATCCCGGGTCGGTCAGCTCGACCCAGGGTATGAACAAGGTCCTTCTCATAGACCATTGATGAGGCCTCTGATAGCTGCTTCTGTTGGCAGACTTCGTATGCCCAGACATGTTTTGTTGAATCTTTCCATGTAGTTACGAAGGCTTCTCTCGATCTCCTTGCTTGATTCCTAATAGGCTCGGTGCGTGTTTGGCTTTGTCCCTCTGGATGGAGAAAAACGGATTGCATCTGAGGCCTCCGTGAGATACATCCTGCTTCTGAAATTGCTAAGATGATGGCTTGGATCTGATGTGCCGTCGTACGGAGTCATGTCTGGAGCTTTAAATTCCTTTGGGACCTTTAGCTTTCATGATCTCTTTGGTGAATGGATCTTGGTCCTTGTAGGAGCTATCCTCATGAGAGGATCGATTAGCTTTGACCTTGAGATCGGCTTCGAGTTTTACGAGTTTGTCCTCTAATTCCCAGCATCGCTTTATCTCCCATTGTAGGCCTTTCTCAGCCTTTCGTTGATGTAGGGCTTCTTCTTCTAGTTGTATTAAACGGTCTCGAATCGCCTCCATGGCTCTCGCATTTGGAGAATCCTTTTCGTTGTTAAGTTGATGAGTATCCTTTAGTGTAGTGTCCGCGTTTTTGTGTGGCGTTTTATCCTCTAGATCTGAATCATGGTCGTTGTCATGGTTGTCCGCCATGGTGGTGGGATGACTTCCAAGTTCCCCGGCAACGACGCCAATGTTCCGAGGGTTACTTGAAACTGTAGGTCGATCTCGGACGAGATCTTCTGTACTGGTCGGAGCTGTTGTGTCCGACTTGTTGATGGTGGCTGGAGCCGCCGTGTCTGACTTGTTGGACTTGGTGGTGGTGCTGATCCTTTGTCCCCGGATGGTGGGGGGTACCTGCTGATGACAAGTCATCATATACCCATTTTTCAAGCTAATTTCACTTGTTTAGCTAGCATTTATGCACTTTCTTGTATCCTAAGTAAGTGATTTGGAGTAAAAATGCATAACTTCTTTAAATTAAGCAACCACCATGAAATTAATGTTAAATCATGAGGTTTAAGCTAATTTTGATTGAATTTTAATTGATTTATAAGCCTCTTGAATTTAGTGATACTTTGAGTGGTTGTTTGGTTAATTGTAGGTGAAGAAAAGAAAAGAAAATGAAAAGCGTGGCCTAAGAAGCGTAACAAAAGAAAAGGAAAGCGTGGCCAAAGAGGAGAGAAGCGTGCCGCAACTAATGGGGAAGCAACATTGCCCTCCACAAGGGCAGAATGCCCTCTAGGAGACCAACATTAGGTGACCAAGCCAAGGAAGGCAACTCTGCCCTGCCCACTACAAGGGCAGAGCACAAAATGGTGCCTTGGAGCCAAGAGAAGCAAACTCTGCCCTGCCCTTGTGGAGGGCAGAATCGGGCTCTATAAGGAAGAAAATCAAGGGGAAAATATCAACTATGCATGCTACAAGGTTCGAACAAGGAACCATGAGGGAGCCAAGCACTAAGGTCCACTACCGTGCCAAGAAGCCAAGAAAAAATTGTAGCGTGTTTGCCTCCTCCCAGTTTCGAACACGGGCCATGAAGGAAAGGACCTTGCCCTGCCCTTGGCGCGGGCAGGGCAGCATTTGGATGGCACAAGAACTTGGCGCACCAAGCAACAAATTTGGCGCACCAAGTTTTGTTCCTGGCAGCACCAACCGCACGCACCAACGTTCCCTGGCAGCACCACAAATTTCTGCCCTGCCCTTGGCGCGGGCAGGGCAGCATCTCGTCGCACCAAGTTTCTTCCTGGCGCACCAATTTCCTCCTCTGGCAGCACCAACGCACGCACGCCTCAAATCTGGCGCACCAACTTTCCTGCCCTGCCCTTGGCACGGGCAGGGCAGCCTCTGACGCACCATGGCCGCACCAGACTCGCACCAACTCGCACATGGCCGCACCAAATCCACGCACCAAGCTTCATTTTTCTGCCCTGCCCTCCACAAGGGCAGGGCAGCCTCCTGGGAGTGACTTTTTGGGCCAAAATTCAAATTAAAAATTCATTTGAATTCATTTCTTCACCAATTCAAAAGCCCATCCAAATCCCATTATCCAAGATTAGAAAGTGTATAAATAGGAGTTAGTTTGATGTAATTAGGACCTTTACTTTGAGCTTTGAATTTTTACTTTTATTTTGAGAGCTTTTGAATACTTTCTTGAGAGACTTGTCCGAGCACTAAGAGGATCAAGGGAGAATTGATTGATCTCCTTCCTCATTTCCCTTGGGCAATTCTACTCTTCTGTTTTCTGAGTATTGGGTGTGTGAAATTGGGGAAATTCTGTCCCAATTCCCATTCAAACTCTTTGCACTTTGTTCTCTGCATAATTCAATTTCAATTCTGTCCTTCTATTACTTCTTCTTTAACTTTCTGTCAATTGCTTAGTTACTTCAGATCTGGGAAGGAAATTGGGTTTCAGGCTCTGTTACCTAAGCCCTTGGGATCCTGAGATCATAATTCACTCTTGGTTCTTCTGTGAACCTTTGCTGCATTTTACTTTCTTTCTTTTTGAATGTTATTTGCTTCTGATTTAAATTCTGCTCAATCAATTGCTGCAATTTACTTCTTCTTTGTTTAGATCTTGCAATCCCATTCCTCAATTCCCTTTTATATTCAAGCCATTTATCTTTCTTGCCATTTAAGTTACTGCAATTTAAGTTTCTTGCACTTTAAGTTTCAGTCATTTACTTTCTTGCACTTTAAGTTTCTGCAATTTTACTTCCTGCACTTTAAATTCCTTGTCATTTATATTCTGTTGGTTACAAATCACTCAAATAATCAACTGTTTACTTAACTAAATCAACCACCTAACTGAAATTGCTCAATCTTCAATCCCTGTGGGATCGACCTCACTCATGTGAGTTATTATTACTTGATGCGACCCGGTACACTTGCCG
>NC_029777.3:46304039-46305078 GCF_000817695.3 Arachis duranensis | reverse complement strand
CAGCATCAAGTGGTGAAGAGCTCAACACCACCTCTACCTTATCCACAAAGATTTCACAAGGAAACAAAGGACCAGCACTTCCACAAATTTCTTGAGATTTTCATGAAGTTGGAAATCAACATACCTTGGGCAGAGGCTTTGGAGCAAATGCCCCTGTATGCCAAGTTCTTAAAAGAACTCATCAACAAGAAAAGAGATTGGAACGAGAAGGAAACTGTGATGCTCAGTGAAGAATGCAGTGCTCTCATTAAAAAGGGACTCCCTCCCAAGCTTGAAGACCCTGGAGGTTTCTTCTTACCATGCACTATTGGAAACCTGTTCATTAACAAAGGAATGTGCGATCTAGGAGCAAGCATAAATCTAATCCCATATTCTCTAGTGAAAAAGCTTGGCATAGAGGAGGTGAAACCAATAGAGATAACTTTGGAATTGGTGGATCAATCAATAGTCTATCCTAAGGGGCTGATTGAGAACCTTTTAGTTAAGGTTGGCAAGTTCATCTATCCAGCAGACTTTGTGATCCTGGATTCTTCAGAAAATGGAAATGACTCCATAATACTTGGTCGACCATTTTTGGCCACTGCTAGAGCCATTGTGGACATAGAGCAAGGAGAGTTAACCCTCAGGATGCATGAGGAGAGCATCATCCTGAAAGTCTTCCCAGAATTACAAAGGGATGAAGAAACAAGCAAAATGAGTGATGATCTCCTTCCAAAGCAATCAACTGAAAAGGAAGTGAAACAGATAAACAAACAGATACAAGAAGAAAAGGGGATTCACAAGGAAGCAGGGGTGATCAGCAAGAAGGAAGGCATCACAACTCAAGTAACTGTCAAGAAAAAAGGATCAACAAGCAAGAAAAGGGTGAAGAGCAAGAAAAAGGCTCACAAAAGGGTGGAAGAACAAGAAAATCCCAACTGAAGGATTCTCTAAGGGTGATAAGGTGCAATTAATATACCAACAGCAGGGAGCAGAAGATTATTATACTGTTAACCAAATACTTTCTCTTGAGCATATGGAAATTGAGCATCAAAGCACA
>NC_029777.3:46298475-46300388 GCF_000817695.3 Arachis duranensis | reverse complement strand
GTCATCATATACCCATTTTTTAAGCTAATTTCACTTGTTTTGTTAGCATTTATGCACTTTCTTGCATCCTAAGTAAGTGATTTGGAGTGAAAATGCATAACTTCTCTAAATGAAGCAACCACCATGAAATTAATGTTAAATCATGAGGTTTAAGCTAATTTTGATTGAATTTTAATTGATTTATAAGCCTCTTGAATTTAGTGATACTTTGAGTGGTTGTTTGGTTTATTGTAGGTGAAGAAAAGAAAAGAAAATGAAAAGCGTGGCCTAAGAAGCGTAACAAAAGAAAAGGAAAGCGTGGCCAAAGAGGAGAGAAGCGTGCCGCAACTAATGGGGGAAGCAACCTTGCCCTCCACAAGGGCACACTGCCCTCTAGGAGGGCAACATTAGGTGACCAAACAAGAATAGGCAACTCTGCCCTGCCCACTACAAGGGCAGAGCACAAAATGGTGCCTTGGGACCAAGAGAAAGCAAACTCTGCCCTGCCCTTGTGGAGGGCAGAATCGGGCTCTATAAGGAAGAAAATCAAGGGGAAAATATCAACTATGCATGCTACAAGGTTTGAACAAGGAACCATGAGGGAGCCAAGCACTAAGGTCCACTACCGTGCCAAGAAGCCAAGAAAAAATAGTAGCGTGTTTGCCTCCTCCCAGTTTCGAACACGGGCCATGAAGGAAAGGACCTTGCCCTGCCCTTGGCGCGGGCAGGGCAGCATTTGGATGGCACAAGAACTTGGCGCACCAAGCAACAAATTTGGCGCACCAATTTCCTCCCCTGGCAGCACCAAGCGCACGCACTCCCGTCCCTGGCGCACCAAACCGTTCCTGCCCTGCCCTTGGCGCGGGCAGGGCAGCGTTTTGCGTCCCTGGCGCACCAACTTTCCTCCTGGCGCACCAATTTCCCCCTCTGGCAGCACCAACGCACGCACGCCTCAACCCTGGCAGCACCAACTTTTCTGCCCTGCCCTTGGCGCGGGCAGGGCAGCATCTTGCCGCACCAGGACGCGCCAGACGCGTACCACGTCGCACCAACTTGCACCAAGGCCGCACCAAGCTCTTGCACCATGCATCAATTTTCTGCCCTGCCCTCCACAAGGGCAGGGCAGCCTCCTGGGAGTGAATTTCATGGGCCGAAAATTTAAATTAAAATCCCATTTTAGTTCATTTCTTCACCAAATCAAAAGCCCATCCAAATCCCAAAATCCAAGAATAGAAAGTGTATATATAGAAGCTAGTTTAATGTAATTAGGAACCTTTTTACCTTCTTTTGAATTTTTACCTTTTGATTTACTCTTGCCTTAGCTTTTGAATTTCATTTTTCTTTGAGCTTTCTTGAGAGACTTGTCTGAGCACTAAGAGGATCAAGGGAGAATTGATTGATCTCCTTCCTCATTTCCCTTGGGCAATTCTACTCTTATTTTTCTGAGATTTGGGTGTGTGAAATTGGGGAAATTCTGTCCCAATTCCCATTCAAACTCTTTGCACTTTGTTTTCTGCATAATTCAATTCCAATTCTGTTCTTCTATTACTTCTTCATTAATTTTCTGTCAATTGCTTAGTTAATTCAGATCTGGGAAGGAAATTGGGTTTTAGGCTCTGCTACCTAAGCTCTTGGGTCCTGAGATCATAACTCATTTTGGGTTCTTCTGTGAACCTGCATCTTATTTTCTTTCTGTTTGAATGATAATTGCTTCTTATTTAATTTCTGCTCAATTAATTGTTGCAATTTACTTCTTCTTTGTTTAGATCCTGCAATCCCATTCCTCAATTCCCTTTTATATTCAAGCCATTTATCTTTCTTGCTATTTAAGTTACTGCAATTTAAGTTTCTTGCACTTTAAGTTTCAGTCATTTACTTTCTTGCTCTTTAAGATTCTGCAAATTTACAATTCTGTTCTTCAATTTACTGCACTT
>NC_029777.3:46290159-46298361 GCF_000817695.3 Arachis duranensis | reverse complement strand
CTGTGGGATCGACCTCACTCATGTGAGTTATTATTACTTGATGCGACCCGGTACACTTGCCGGTGAGTTTTGTGTTGGATCGTTTTCCACACATCACCTGCAAGGGACTCCGATGCTTAAGTTTGCAAGGGTATTAAGCAGGTATTGAGTAGAATCAGAGTATGAGTTATACCTGGGTGCTCCAGCGTATTTATAATGGTGTAGAGTGACCTTTCTAGATAAGATAAGTTAGTTATCTTATCTTATCTTATCTTATCTTTTGGGTGAGGTCAACTTATCTTCAAGGGAACTGCCTCATCTTTCTGGGCTCTGACCGCCTTTAGATTTGGGCTGTGCTCCTTCGTTTTAGGCCTACTTTGGGCTCCTATGGCGATTTGGCCGAGCTCTTTGTGAAGAGGTCGGGCATTGGCCGAGCTCTTTGAAAAGAGGTCGGTCAGCTTGTCGCTAAACATCACGGGTCAGACAGCTTGACCCAGGGTATGAACAGATGGTGACTTAGGAAGGGGTGTCTCCAATGGTCTTTCAAGTTCCACTCCCTTGTGCTCTTTCTATATTATCTCCACCTCTTCACAAGCTTCCTCAATTTTAACCTCTTCCTCTTGGTAGCTTCCTTCCAATTCAACCTCTTCTTCATTGCTTACCAAGGGCTTGAGAGGTTGTGCATCTTCTTCTTTGATCTTAATTTCAAGCTCAAGAGGAGAGAAATCAATTGTAGATAAGAAATTCTCAATGATTGAATCTATCTCTTGATCAACTTCTTCCAATCTTTCATCACTCATATTATGCCTTGGAGGTTGCGCATTATCCTCCTCAACATCAAATTCAAGCCCATTGGAAGAAGGCTCAACAGCTTCCATAAAATCTTCAACAACATCACTTGGTGTGGAAGTGTTCTCAAGTTTGAAATCCACCTCTTGTTCAACTTCGCCTAGGTCTTCAATCACTTCTTCTTCATTAACAATCTTGTCCTCCTCCACTTGTTGCAAGACATACCCCATCTCCTTGTCCTCATGTTGAGATTCTAAAATCTCCTTCATGCTCCTTTCTTTGGTTGATTTCTCACACTCACCCGTCGAGATGCTTTGTTTGTTGCATGAGTCTCATGAGTCCAAGCTAGCGGTAATGTTGGCAAACTGAGCCATGATTTTTTCAAATATGAGAGGTGATCCACCTTGTGGTTGAGAGTTCTCATACATTGGATGTGGTTCATCTTGGTAATAGTATGGAGGTGGTGGTTCTTGAGGGTATTGGGGGTTGAATTTGGGTGGTTCTTCTTGTGGTTCATATGGTTCAAAAGGTGGTTGGTATGGTGAATATAAGTTGGGGTCATATGGAGGTGTTTGGTGAAAAGGGGCTTGTGAGTAAGGTGGCTCAAAATCATGTAGAGGGGATAGTTCATAGGCATGTGGTGGTGGTTGTTGACAATCACAATAAGGGTCACCACATCCATTAGATTGATATGCATTAGGATTAGAATTATACCCATAAGAAACCGGAGGGGGTTTTTGCCAATAACGTTGATTAATCCCTTGAGCTCCTCCCACCTTTGATTGTTCCATCCTTGATGCATATTGTCATTGTAGCTCCCATTTTCTACAACATAATTTGAGCTAAACTCATAGCCATAGTGATGAGAATTCATAATAGCAAAGAGAAACAAAAACTAACAAAACTGAGAAACAAAGTCCTAAACCTAACAAAAACTAACAAACAAGCAAAAGACAAACATATTCACATATTCACAATAGCCAATAATGTAACACCATTGCAACTCCCCGGTAACGGCGCCATTTTGATGATCGGATTCTTAACGGTTTAGAATTCATCTAATGGAGTCTCATTGTAAAGTATAGTTTCCAAACCAATCAATAATCCTTTCATGCAAAAATTTTGGTTGTCACAAAGAACAAACCCCAAATAAGAATTAACCGGAGTATTTAGACTCCGGGTAGTCTCACAAGGAGTTGCAATGAAGTGTATGATTATTGGTTATGAGGTATTTTGGGGTTTTTGAGATTTTGTACAAGAAATGTAAATGGCAAAGAAAATAGACTAGCAACTAACAAAACTCTTGGCAAGATATGAAAATTAGAAGTCCTATCCTAGTTATCCTCCTTAATTATGACCACAAATTGTTTATTGCTACCACTTCGTTAACCTCTAACCAAGGAGGAAAGTCATGTGGATGAATTAACTTGATTCCACAAGTCCTAGCCAACTCCCAAGGGGAAGACTAGCGTTAGTGGTATCCAAATCAGTTAGGAACTTCCAATTGTCAATCGATCAAAGGAATTAGATAACTCAAGCATCACTAATTACTCCACCTAGGCCAAGAGTAAAGAGAACTACTCAAAAACTAGAGGAAACATTTTATCAAACACCTAGTGTGCAAGAAAAGTAAACATAACAAAATGCAAGAATTAAGTGAAACCCATAACTATCAATAGCAAGAAATCAATAATAGTAAGCAAGATTAACATAAAAGAACATGGAAACATAAAATTGCATTAAAGAAAATTAAAATCCAACAATTGTTCATAAACATAAAAAATGGCAAAATAAAGGAATTGACAAGTAAAACTAGAAGAATAGATATGTAATAACAAGAAATTAAAAGGAAGAACTAAATCAAAACAAGAATTATAACTTGGATCCAAGAAGAATTAACTAAAACTACCCTAAAATCTAGAGAGAGGATAGAGCCTCTCTCTCTAGAATTCTAGCCTAAAACATGATGAAAACTCAACTATGACTACTTGGTTCATCCCCCCTCAATCCTTGGGTTCAATAGCTTCAGAAATGAGTTGGATTGGACCCAAAATGAGCTAGAAATCGCTGGCCATGAGTTGCTCTTTAGTGGGTCACGTGCTCAATCAGCACGTCCGCGCACATTGCGCGTGCGCGCCCCTATACGCGAAGCAACATATGGCAAATTTATATCATTTTGAAGCCCCGGATGTTACGCAACTGGAACCGCCTCATTTGGACCTCTGTAGCTTAAGTTATGATTAATTGAGTGCGAATAGGTCAGGCTTGCCAGCTTTACGGTTCCTTCATTTCTTCATGAGTTCTCCCACTTTGCATGCTTTTCTCCTCACTTCTTCCATTCAATACTTGCCTTATGAACTTGAAATCACTCAACAAAATATCAAGGCATCGAATGGAATTAAAGTGAATTAAATTTAGCTATTTTAGGGCCTAAAAAGCATGTTTTCACATTTAAGCTCAAATCAAGGGAGAATTGCAAAACCATGCTATTTCATTGAATAAATGTGAGAAAATGTGATAAAATCCCCTAAAATAAGCACAAGATAAATCACAAAATCGGGGTTTATCACTGGTGCAGAAAGAGGGGAAGAACCCCAATTTCCAAACTCAAACACTCATCTGATCTTCAATCCTTGATAACTTTTGATCCGGAGCTCCGATTGACACACTGTTTGTGATCACGCAATCACGACGTTGAGCTCTACAAAGCCCACAACTTTATTTAGGAGGTAAGTCACGAATTCATAACAGTTTCTCCAGCCCTTGAGTTTGAATTTTTGGGTAAAAAGTGTTGAGATTTTGGGCTCTTTGATGTTATAGGATCCAAATAGCTTGAAGAGAAGGCTCAATCTCACCCCTTTGATTCTTGGGTAGGGTAAGAACCTTAACCCTAAGTGAAACACTTAAGATTTTGTGATTTGTGATTGAGTTGGTATGTGTGGGTGCATGTTTTGTGTATTAGGATATGTATGTATAAATATTGAAGCTTGATTGAGGTATTGGAAAGCTTGGAGTGGGCTTGTGCTGCTGGAAATCTGAATTGGAGGTGATAGAGCCTTGAAAATTGAGGAAAAAGTGATATTGAAAGTGTTCCAGGTTGAGCGGGAAATCAGATGGTTTCGGTTTTCTGTATCTAAAATATAATATGGTTGTGAAAACTTAAGCTAGTGACCCATAGGATAGGTATTGAATTTGTGATGATGGTTGATTGGTTGTTGGAATTATTATATGATTATGTGATTATTGGTTTTTGGAGGGTATGATTCAAGTTCTTGATTTATGATGTATGTGAGTTTCATATGATGATGATACTTGGTATATATGAAGGTTGAAGTAAAGTTGAAATTTGTGCTTGAATTGGACAATTGGTCTTGTATGTTGATCATTGTGGAATTAGAATCTTTGGTGGTGGAGGTTGATGAAAATGAAAGGTTGGTATTTGGTGATGTGTATTGTGGATTACGAACTTGGGCTATTGATTTAAAAGTGATGAATTAGATAATTTATGTGTTGTGGACTGAATATAGAAGTTGGAAACGTGGTTGAGGTTGAGATAGTAAGGTTTTGGTTGGTTTTAAAAGGGTTTGAAAGTGTATGATTGAAAATTGGAGATTTTATGAATTTTTGTGAAAAATGAATTTTTGATGAACTTCAACGGATCATATCTCAAGCTATTATTTTTGGAATTTGATGATATTTATGACAAAAGAAAGATAATTTCATAAGCTTTAAAATGGTTTAAATTTGATGGAAATTTCATTTTTTGTGGAAGGAGATATCATCGTTGGAAGTTTGGGACACAAATATGAATTCTGCAAATTCTACAGAATTTGTGATTTATGGTTTGTGTGTGCACGCACAGCCGTGTGCGCACGCATAGCCCTGTGCGCAGGCACACCCTGCGGGATTTTGAATCTGTGCGCACGCACAGTCTTGTGTGTATGCACATGCGGGACAGGGCTACTGATGGGGGCGCTAGCACGCCTTATGCGCACACACATCCAATGAAGGTTTGCAAGTTGTGCGCACGCACATGTTAGGAATGGCATTCAGTTGATGGCGCTAACACACCTTGTGCGCGCACTTAACCCTAGAACTTTAACTTTCTGTGCGTTTGCACAAGCCTGTGCGCACGCACACTTTCTGAAAATGCTTCTGGGCGTGCGCACGCACACCCCTGTGCATACGCACGTGACCCATTTCTTTTCTAAAGATTTTGTTTTCAAGTCTTTCACATTCCCAACAAGCTTGTAACCTTCTGAGGTGTTATTTCACACTTATAAACCCCCAATTTCATCCCTTTAGTCTTAAATCAAAGTAGAATGCCTAGCGAATGAGAGTAAGTGGTGCACGAAATTGCAATCACACTTTTGCAATCCGCACAACTAACCAGCAAGTGCACTGGGTCGTCCAAGTAATACCTTACGTGAGTAAGGGTCGATCCCACGGAGATTATTGGTTTGAAGCAAGCTATTTTTATTTTATTATTCTTAGTCAGGATTTCAATTAAAATTATCAGTTTGAATTATTAGAAAAATAAAAGAGCGTGAATTAATTACTTGTAATGCAGTAATGGAGAATATGTTGGGGTTTTGGAGATGCTTTGTCCTCTGAATCCCTGCAATATAATATTCAACTCAATAACATAATTGCAAAGTTTCTTCCATGGCAAGCTCTATGTAGGGTGTCACCGTTGTCAATGGCTACTTCCCATCCTCTCAGTGAAAATGGTCCAGATGCTCTGTCACAGCACGGCTAATCATCTGTCGGTTCTCAATCAGGCTGGAATAGAATCCAATGATTCTTTTGCGTCTGTCACTAACGCCCAGCCTTCAGGAGTTTGAAGTTCATCACAGTGATTCAATACCGGAATCCTACTCGGAATACCACAGACAAGGTTAGACTTTTCGGATTCTCATGAATGCCGCCATCACTCCGGCTTATACCACGAAGATTCTGATTAAGGAATCTAAGAGATATTCATTCAATCTGATGTAGAACAGAGGTGGTTGTCAGACACACGTTCATGGGTTAAGGAAGGTGATAAGTGTCACGGATCATCACCTTCTCCATAATTAAGCGCGAATGAACATCTTAGATAGGAACACGCATATGTGAATGGAAAAATATAAGTAATTGCATTAATTCATCGAGACGCTGCAGAGCTCCTCACCCCCAACAATGGAGTTTAGAGACTCATGCCATCAAAGAGTATGTAGTTCAGATCTGAAAATGTCATCAGGTACAAAATAAGTCTCTAAAAGTTGTTTAAATAGTAAACTAGAAACCTAGGTTTACAAAAAATGAGTAAACTAAGATAATTGGTGCAGAAATCCACTTCTGGGGCCCACTTGGTGTGTGCTGGGGCTGAGACTTAAGCCTCTCACATGCTTGGGCTATTTCTGGAGTTGAACGCTAGGTTGTAACGTGTTTTGGGCATTGAACTCCAACTTGTAACCTGTTTCTAGCGCTGGGCGCCAGACTGCAACATGGAACTGGCGTTGAATGCCAGTTTACGTTGTCTATCTTTGCGCAAAGTATGGACTATTATCTATTGCTGGAAAGCCCTGGATGTCTACTTTCCAACCCAATTGAGAGCGCGTCAATTGGTCTCCTGTAGCTCCAAAACATCCATTCCAAGTGCAGGGAGGTCAGGATCCAACAGCATCAGTAGTCCTTTTTCAGCCTAACTCAGATTTTTGCTCAGCTCCCTCAATTTCAGCCAGAAAATACCTGAAATCACAGAAAAATAAATAAACTTGTAGTAAAGTCCAGAAATATGATTTTTGCCTAAAAACTAATAAAATTCTATTAAAAAATAATTAAAACATACTAAAATCTACATGAAATTACTCCCAAAAAGCGTATAAAATATCCGCTCATCACAACACCAAACTTAAACTGTTGCTTGTCCCCAAGCAACTAGAAGAATAAAATAGGATAAAAAGAAGTTAAGAAGCAATAATATCTCAGAGTTTCAAGTGAAGCTCAGATTGTTTTCCAGTATTACCTCTAGATACATAAATGCCACAGACACATAACTGGGTGAACCTTTTCAGATTGTGACTCAAATTTTCTAAAGTCTCCAATTGGAGGTGTCCAGAGCTCTTAAGCACACTCTTTTGCCTTGGATCACGACTTTAACCACTCAATCTCAAGCCTTTCACTTGAACTTGCATGCCACAAGCACATGGTTAGGGACAGCTTGATTTAGCCGCTTAGGCCTTGAATTACTTCCTTGGGCCCTCCTATCCACTGATGCTCAAAGCCTTGGATCCTTTTCACCCTTGCCTTTTGGTTTTAAGGGCTATTGGCTTTTTTCTTTTTCTTGATCCAATGATTCCTTGTAATTTTTTTTTTCACTGCTTTTTTCTTGCTTCAAGAATCAAATTCATGATTTTTCAGATCATCAATAATATTTTTCGTGTTCCTCATTCTTTCAGGAGCCAACATTCGCAAAATTTAAGATACAAATTATGCACTGTTCAAGCATTCATTCAGAGAACAAAAGGTATTGCCACCACATATAATTAATTATAATTTTTATTATTAAGAACTCGAAAAATATAAATTACTTCTTTATTCTAATTATCTACTATTTTATTCATGTTTGATGATGATGAGAAAAATAAACTATAACTTAATTAGAAATAAAACATAATAGATATGCTAATTACTACTACTACTGTATAACTTCTAAGGTAAATTCCTATAATAACACTATCACAGAGTTAAAGCTAAAATTAGAACTCAACAACCTGTATTTTGGGAAGTGGATGTTCCTCTGATCTGTGGGGTGCTTGGTCCTTCAAGGATTAATTTCTGGCGCTTCAGCTCCCTTAAGTCACGCCCTTTCTCTTCTTGTTCCCTAAGCAATTTGCAAAGCATGCTACTTTGATTGTTCTGTTCTTCCTTTATTTGGTTCATAACTTCTTGCAACTTGGAAACAGATGCCTCAAGATGTTCCCAATATTCGAATTGAGGAAGTTCTGGGAGGAATTCTTTTGCTCTCCTCTTGATTGGATCATCCTGCAGCTGTTGTCTTTCCATTGATATTTTAGTGATTGGCCGCTCAACTGAGATATACTCAGTTATTCCCATCTTCACTCCGGCATCTCTGCAGAGCATAGAAATTAAGCTTGGATAGGCCAATTTGGCATCCTTGGAGTTTTTGTTTGCTATTTTGTAGAGTTCACACGAAATTAGTTGATGAACTTCTACTTCTCTTCCCAACATGATGCAGTGAATCATCACTGCTCTTTTAACAGTAACTTCAGAACGGTTGCTGGTGGGCAATATAGAACGCCGAATAAAGTCCAGCCAGCCTCTGACAACTGGTTTGAGATCTTCTCTCTTGAGTTGATTTGGGATGCTAGTGGTGCTGGTGGTCCACCTGGCTCCAGGGATGCATATATCCTCTAGAATCTTGTCCAG
>NC_029777.3:46283639-46290082 GCF_000817695.3 Arachis duranensis | reverse complement strand
TTTCAGTTGAGGAAGCTTAAAGATCTCCCTGTTTTTGTCAGGATGGATGTGAACAGTCTTTCCTCTGACTAAGGTCCGATGGTCATAGAGGGCAGCTCCAATTATTCTTTGCCTGTCTGTCTGCCACAGATTAGCATAGAACTCTTGAACCATATTCCTTCCCACTTTTGTTTTAGGATTTGTTAGGATTTCCCAGTTCCTATTTCGAATTTGTTCTTGGATCTCCGGATATTCATCTTCTTTCAGATTGAACTTGACTTCCGGGATCACTGATCTTAGACCCATTATTTTGTAGTAATGGTCTGAATGTTCTTTAGTCAAGAACTTCCCTTGATTCCAAAGTGGTTTTAGAATACTCTCTTTCTTGCCTCTTGGGGTGGGTTGTTTTCCTTTAGGGGCCATGATCAAAGTGAATATGTTTTTGTGATCACGGATAAGCACACCAAACTTAGAGGTTTGCTTGTCCTCAAGCAAAAGAAAAAAAAGAAGAGGGATAGGAGGAGAGCAAATGTGGAATGGTGGATGATGAGAGGGGCGCCGAATGTGGATATAAAGGGAGGGAGGGTGGGTTTCGAAAATAAGAAGAAAAGATAAGATAGAAGATATGATTTATAAAAGATAAATATAATAAGAAAAAGATATAATTTAAAAATAAAAAGATGTTAATTATATTTGGAAAAGATAAATTTGAATTTTTATTTTGAAAGAAGATTTTTAAAAGATAATTGAGTTTTGAAAAACTTAAAAAAAAAAGAGTTGGAGAATTGCTGCTTTTCCTGGGCGTTCAACGCCCAGCTGTTGCTTCTTTCTGGCGTTGAACACCAGAAGGTGCTTCTTTCTGGCGTTCAACGCTCAGAAGATGCACCTTTCTGGCGTTTAACGCCCAGATGGCTACCCTTACTGGCGTTGAACGCCCAGTGGGTGCTTCTTTTGGGCGTTCAACGCCCAAACTGTTTCTTACTGGCTTTTTCATGCCAGTGAGCTTCCAAATTCCCTTGTAACTTTGTGAATTCAAGCAATTGCTATTTTACCTTAAAGATACTTTGACATATACCTGTAAAAATCAATTATTTAACAAATAAACTTTGTAAATGGCTGGGTTGCCTCCCAACAAGTGCTTCTTTACTGTCATTAGCTGGACTATTACTGAGCTTTAATCAAGCCTCAGTTTTGAGCATTCTTGCTCAAAATTGCCTTCAAGATAATGTTTGACTCTCTGCCCATTAACAATGAACTTTTTATTAGAATCATTATCCTGAAGCTCTACGTATCCATATGGTGATATGCTTGTGATCACATATGGACCTCTCTACTGGGACTTCAATTTCCTGGGGAATAATTTGAGCCTAGAATTAAATAGCAGAACTTTCTGCCCTGGCTCAAAGACTCTGGATGACAATTTCTTATCATGCCATCTTTTTGCTTTCTCTTTGTATATTTTTGCATTCTCGAAAGCATTGAGTCTAAATTTCTCTAGCTCATTTAACTGGAACAATTGTTTTTCTCCAGCTAACTTGGCATCAAGGTTCAGGAATCTGGTTACCCAGTAGGCCTTATGTTCCAGTTCCACTGGCAAGTGACATGCCTTTCCATACACAAGCATGTATGGAGAGGTCCCTATAGGGGTCTTGAATGCTGTTCTGTATGTCCACAGAGCATCATCCAAGCTTCTTGCCCAATCCCTTCTACGATTAATTACAGTCCGTTCCAGGATTATTTTGAGTTCTCTATTTGAGACTTCAGCTTACCCATTAGTCTGTGGGTGATATGGAGTGGCCACCCTGTGGCTAACTCCATAATGTACCAAAGCAGAATAGAACTGTTTATTGCAGAAATGAGTGCTCCCATCACTAATTAGTACTCTAGGGGTGCCAAATCTACTGAAGATGTATTTTTGGAGGAATTTTAACACTGTCTTAGTGTCATTAGTGGGTGTAGCAATAGCTTCTACCCATTTGGATACATAATCCACTGCCACCACAATATAAGTGTTTGAGTATGATGGTGGGAAAGGTCCCATGAAGTCAATACCCCATACATCAAACAACTCAATCTCCAAGATCCCTTGTAGAGGCATGGCATAACTGTGAGGCAGATTGCCAGATCTTTGGCAACTGTTGCAATTAAGCACAAACACTCGGGAATCTTTATAGAGAGTAGGCCAGTAGAAGCCACATTTGAGGACTCTTGTGGCTGTTCGCTCACTTCCAAAATGTCCTCCATACTGTGATCCATGGCAATGCCATAGGATCCTCTATGCTTCTTCTTTAGGCACACATCTACGGAGTACCCCGTCTGCACATCTCTTGAAGAAATATGGTTCATCCCAAAGATAGTACTTTGCATCCGTGATCAACTTCTTTGATTGCTGCCTACTGTACTCTTTGGGTATGAACCTTACTGCCTTGTAGTTTGCAATGTCTGCAAACCATGGCACTTCCTGGATGGCAAAGAGTTGCTCATCCAGAAAGGTTTCATAGATCTCAGTAAAAGGGAGGGACGCCCCTTCTACTGGTTCTATTCGGGACAGGTGATCTGCTACTTGGTTTTCTGTCCCTTTTCTGTCTCTTATTTCTATATCAAACACTTGCAGAAGCAACACCCATCTGATAATTCAGGGTTTTGAATCCTGCTTTGTGAGTAGATATTTAAGAGCAGCATGATCAGTGTACACAATCACTTTTGATCCTACTAAATAGGATCTAAACTTGTCAATAGCGTAAACCACTGCAAGCAGCTCTTTTTCTGTGGTTGTGTAATTCTTCTGTGCGTCATTTAAAACACGACTGACATAGTAAATGACGTGCAGAAGCTTGTCATGTCTCTGTCCCAACACTGCACCAATGGCATGGTCACTGGCATCACACATTAATTCAAATGGTAATGTCCAGTCTGGTGCAGAGATGACTGGTGCTGTGACCAACTTAGCTTTCAGAGTCTCAAACGCTCACAGACACTCCTTATCAAAGATAAATGGCGTGTCAGCAGCTAGCAGATTACTTAGAGGTTTGGCGATTTTTGAAAAATCCTTTATAAACTCCTATAGAATCCTGCATGCCCCAGAAAGCTTCTGATTGCCTTAACATTGGCTGGTGGTGGTAATTTTTCAATTACCTCTACCTTAGCTTGATCCACCTCTATTCCTCTGTTCGAGATTTTGTGCCCAAGGACAATTCCTTCAGTCACCATAAAGTGACATTTCTCCCAGTTTAAAACTAGGTTGGTCTCTTGGCATCTCTTTAGAACAAGTGCTAGATGGTCAAGACAGGAGCTGAATGAGTCTCTAAATACTGAAAAGTCATCCATGAAGACTTCCAAAAAATTTTCAACCATATCAGAGAAAATTGAGAGCATGCACCTTTGAAAGGTTACAGGTGCATTGCACAAGCCAAATGGCATCCTTCTGTATGCAAATACTCCGGATGGACATGTGAATCCCGTTTTCTCTTGATCTTTTGGATCTACTGCAACTTGATTATAACCTGAATATCCATCCAGGAAGCAGTAGTATTCATGACCTGCTAGTCTTTCTAGCATCTGGACTATGAATGGTGAAGGAAAATGATCCTTTCTGGTAGCTGTATTGAGCCTTCTATAATCAATACACATACGCCACCCTGTAACTGTTCTTGTAGGAACCAGTTCATTTTTTCATTATGAACCACTGTCATGCCACCTTTCTTAGGGACGACTTGGACAGGGCTTACCTAGGGGCTATCAGAAATAGGATAAATAATCCCAGCCTCTAGTAATTTAGTGACCTCTTTCTGCACCACCTCCTTCATGGCTGGATTCAGCCGCCTTTGTGGTTGAACCACTGGCTTGGCGTCACCCTCCAGTAAGATCTTGTGCATGCATCTGGCTGGGCTAATGCCCTTGAGATCACTGATAGACCACCCAAGAGCTGTCTTGTGTGTCATTAGCACTTGAATTAGTGCTTCCTCTTCCTATGGCTCTAAGGTAGAGCTTATGATTACAGGAAAGGTATCACCTTCTCCCAGAAATGCATATTTCAGGGATGGTGGTAATGGTTTGAGCTCGGGTTTGGGAGGTTTCTCCTCTTCCTGAGGGATTTTCAGAGGTTCTATTATTTTCTCTGTTTCCTCCAGATCAGGCTGAACATCTTTAAAGATATCCTCTAGCTCTGATTCGAGACTCTCAGCCATATTGACTTCTTTTACCAGAGAGTCAATAATATCAATACTCATGTAGTCGTTTTAGGTGTCTGGATGCTGCATGGCTTTGACAACATTTAACTTGAACTCATCCTCATTGACTCTCAGGGTTACTTCCCCTTTTTGAACATCAATGAGGGTTTGGCCAATTGCTAGGAAAGGTCTTCCTAGAATGAGAGTTGCACTCTTGTGCTCCTCCATTTCCAGCACCACAAAGTCAGTGGGAAAGGCAAATGGCCTAAATTTGACAATCATGTCTTCAATCACGCCTGATGGGTATTTAATGGGTTGGTTTAACTTCATCAGTCAACCCAAGCTTTTCGATAGTAGCTGCAAGTATTAGATTAATACTTGCCCCAAGAACACATAGAGCTTGCTTGGTACAAGTACCTTCTAATGTGCATGGTATCATAAAGCTTCCCGGATCCTTAAGCTTCTCAGGTAAGATTTTCAGAATGACTGCACTGCATTCTTCAGTGAGGTAAACTTTCTCAGTTTCCCTCCAATCCTTATTATGACTTAAGATCTATTTCATGAACTTGGCATAAGAGGATATTTGCTCAAGTGCCTCTGCAAACGAAATGTTTATTTCAAGAGTCCTGAGATAGTCTGCAAAGCGGGAAAATTGCTTATCCTGTTCTGCTTGACAGAGTTTCTGAGGATAAGGCATTTTGGCTTTATATTCCTCAACCTTAGTTGCTGTAGGTTTATTGCCTACAAATGTGGGTTGAGAAGCCTTTTTAGAGGGGTTGTTATCAGCACTTGTTTGTGTCTGATCTCCCACTGGCGTTTAAATGCCAGGGGTGGAAGCAGGAGTGGCGTTAGACGCCAGCTCCTTATTTGTTTCTGGTGTTTGAACGCCAGAACTGTGCTTCCTTTGGGCGTTCAACGCCGATTCATTGCTTGTTTCTGGCGTTGAACGCCAGAACTGAGCATGGTCTGGGCGTTCAGCGCCAGCTTTCCACCCATTTTCTGGCTTTTGAATGCCAGAGTTATTCCTCTCTGGGCTCTGACTGTCCTCAGATGGACTTTGGGTGGTTTGCTCATTTCTTAGCTTCCTGCTACCTTGAAGTGAGGTATTTAATATCTTTCCACTTCTTAATTGAACTACTTGGCATTCTTCTATTATTTGTTTTGATAACTGCTGTTCTATTTGCTTCAACTCTACATCCATATTTTTGTTAGCCATTCTTGTTTCTTGTAGTATCTCCTTGATTTGGCTAACTGTTTTGTTAGAAAATCTAATTGCTGATTGAATTCAGTAGCTTGATCTGCAGGACTGAGTTCAGCAGTTACTGTTTTAGCCTCTTTGTTGATGGAAGATTCCCTGCTTATGTACAGATGCTGATTTCTGGCAACTATATCAATGAGCTCTTGGGCTTCTTCTATTGTCTTCCTCATGTGTATAGATCCACCAGCTGAGTGGTCTAGAGAAATCTGTGCTCTTTCTGTAAGCCCATAGTAGAAGATGTCTAATTGCACCCATTCTGAAAATATTTCAGAGGGGCATTTTCTTAGCATCTCTCTGTATCTCTTCCAGGCATCATAAAGGGATTCATTATCTCCTTGTTTGAAGCCTTGGATGCTTAGCCTTAGCTGTGTTATCTATTTTGGAGGAAAATAGTGATTTAGAAATTTTTCTGACAGCTGTTTCCATGTCTTTATGTTGTCCTTAGGTTGGTTATTTAACCACCTCTTAGCATGGTCTTTTACAGCAAATGGGAACAGTAATAGCCTGTAGACATCCTGATCTACCTCCTTATCATGTACTGTGTCAGTAATTTTTAAAAACTGTGCCAGAAACTCTGTAGGTTCTTCTTGTGGAAGACCGGAATACTGGCAACTTTGCTGCACCATGATAATGAGTTGAGGATTCAACTCAAAACTACTAACTCCAATGGAGGGTATACATATACTACTCCCATATGAAACAGTAGTGGGGTTAGCATATGACCCCAAAGTCCTTCTGGACTGTTCCTTTCCACTTAGTTCTATGATGGAGCAAGGGAGATGATATGTATGTTGATATTATTTATTTTATTAAAATAAAAATTTATTTTCGAAATAATAAAATAAAATAAAATGAAATAAATCAAAAAAGAAATTGAAAATGTTTTGTGAAAATTTTCGAAAAATTTGAGAAAAAAGAGAAAGTGGTTAGGATATTTTTGAAAAAGGATAATAATATATATATATATATATATTAAAAATATTTTTATTTATAATAAAACACAAAATTTAAAATAATTATAATATATAACATTTAAT
>NC_029777.3:46254747-46283288 GCF_000817695.3 Arachis duranensis | reverse complement strand
AAAAATTTAAAGGGAAAATATAAAATATGTAATTGACACCAAACTTAGAACAAATCACTAAAGTCACGAAAAATTAAAATTGTAATAAAGGAAAATAATTTTTTTGAAAATTTTTTTTTTTTAAAAGGGAATAAAGGACTCAGAATTTAATAACTCTATAGCAACAAAAATAAATTATTCCTAATCTAAGCAATAAAATAAACCTTTAGTTGTTCAAACTCGAACAATCCTCGACAACGGCACCAAAAACTTGGTGCACGAAATTGCAATCACACTTTTGCAATCCGCACAACTAACCAGCAAGTGTACTGGGTCGTCCAAGTAATACCTTACGTGAGTAAGGCTCGATCCCACAGAGATTATTGGTTTGAAGCAAGCTATGTGTATTTTATTATTCTTAGTCATGATTTCAATTAAAATTATCAGTTTGAATTATTAGAAAAATAAAAGAGCGTGAATTAATTACTTGTAATGCAGTAATGGAGAATATGTTGGGGTTTTGGAGATGCTTTGTCCTCTGAACTTCAACTCTTCCTTGAAATCCTTTTCCACACGCAAGGCTCCTTCCATGGCAAGCTGTATGTAGGGTGTTCTCTGTCACAGCACGGCTAATCATCTGTCGGTTCTCAATCAGGTTGGAATAGAATCCAATGATTCTTTTGCGTCTGTCACTAACGCCCAGCCTTCAGGAGTTTGAAGTTCATCACAGTCATTCAATACCGAAATCCTACTCGGAATACCACAGACAAGGTTAGACCTTCTGGATTCTCATGAATACCGCCATCACTCCAGCTTATACCACGAAGATTCTGATTAAGGAATCTAAGAGATATTCATTCAATCTGATGTAGAACAGAGGTGGTTGTCAGACACACGTTCATGGGTTGAGGAAGGTGATGAGTGTCACTAATATCACCTTCTCCATAATTAAGCGCAAATGAATATCTTAGATAGGAACACGCATATATGAATGGAAAAATATAAGTAATTGCATTAATTCATCGAGACGCTGCAGAGCTCCTCACCCCCAACAATGGAGTTTAGAGACTCATGCCATCAAAGAGTATGTAGTTTAGATCTGAAAATGTCATCAGGTACAAAATAAGTCTCTAAAAGTTGTTTAAATAGTAAACTAGTAACCTACGTTTATAGAAAATGAGTAAACTAAGATAATTGGTGCAGAAATCCACTTCTAGGGCCCACTTGGTGTGTGCTGGGGCTGAGACTTAAGCCTCTCACATGCTTGGGCTGTTTCTGGAGTTGAACGCCAGGTTGTAACGTGTTTTGGGCGTTGAACTCCAACTTGTAACCTGTTTCTAGCGCTAGACGCCAGACTACAACATGGAACTGGCGTTGAACGCCAGTTTACGTCGTCTATCTTTGCGCAAAGTATAAACTATTATATATTGTTGGAAAGCCCTGGATGTCTACTTTCCAACCCAATTGAGAGCGCGTCAATTGGAGCCCTGTAGCTCCAAAAAATCCATTCCGAGCGCAAGGAGGTCAGGATCCAACAGCATCAGCAGTCCTTTTTCAGCCTAACTCAGAATTCTATTAAAAACTAATTAAAACATACTAAAATCTACATGAAATTACCCCCAAAAAGCGTATAAAATATCCGCTCATCAGTAAGCTAGGGGAGAGGATAACCTATGGATGAAGAAAGGGGATGTTATGATGAGTTATGAGGTAAGATGATGATGTTATGAGTTGTTGAGGAGGATAGTGGAGTGCTGTGTATATGAAATAAGCCGAATGGCTATGTATATGATAGGAGCTGAATGGCTGCGTATGATGATGGTTTATGGCTGGTTATGAATTGTGCTTTTAAGCCGGATGGCTATGATAAATTGTAATTTATGGCTGGAAATGAAAATTTGTATTTGAATGATTGTTGTATCTAGAGCTCTCTTTCTCGAAAGTGCGACCCCAGAGAGATGGTGGAAGGTGAGGATCCCCTTCCTTGTTCCTCCTTATATTGTAAAATCGCCCCCAGCGAGATGGTGGGAGGTTAGGGTCCCTTCCTTGGTTCCTCCTGGGCATATGACAACATACCTCCTAAGTAGATGTGATGGCGTGGAAATAAATCTCCACACAATCTAACCAGCAAGTGCACCGGATCGCATCAAGTAATGATAACTCACAAGAGTGAGGTCGATCCCACAGAGATTGATGGATTGGGTAACTTTAGTTAGGTGATGAATTTAGTTAAGATAATTTTGATGAATTGGATTGACAGAATGTAGATTGCAAGAATTCTAAATGCAGAATGTAAATTGACAAGAAAGTAAATGGCAGAAAGCTAAATTGACTGAAACTTAAAGTGTAAGAAATTAAAAAGAGTTGAATCTTAAATCACAAGGAAAACAAATAATTGGAGCTTAAAATGCAGAAATTAAAAGTACAGAAATATTAATTGGCAAGGAAACTTAAATTGCATGAATAATAAAGAGATTTGGGTTTGGAGAATTAAAACAGAACTAAACAGCATGAAATTTAAATAGGTGCAAAGGAATTTAAGTGAAAGAAATTTAAAGAAAGTGATTCATCAGGGATTGGAGATACTATAATCCTTCATAAATCAATTGGGTCTCAACTCCGTTCTCAATCATTTAGTAGATCTATGGCGGATTAAAATTGATTGGATCCCAATTCCTCAGCAATCCAATCTCTCTAATCACAGTCAATCTTGCCAATTCCTTAATCTAATTGTCATGAAAAGAGGTTAAGTGCAAATCTCTCATCCATAAGTCACACTAACTCCCAAGATCTCAATTCCTCCCAAATGGTGTTGATCAAGAGGGTAGTGAAGGATAGAGCTCCAATTCTAATGCAAGTGATTCCCCTTCTAAGGCTCACACAAGCATTCAATTGAATTCAACCTCCTTTCGGAGTGAAGAATTCTAAATCAACACAGAAAATCTCCAATAGCTACAAAAATGAATTGAGAAGAAGAAGAATTTCATTGATTCATTGGAATTACAATAGAGCTCCTCCCCTAATGAAATTGGGATTTAGTTCATCATTGCTCTAGTACCAAAACAGAAATGAAATTTTAGAAGAAGATGAAGAACAGAAAGGAAAAATAAAACCAGATCTAAATTTTTCAAGGAAAACTAAAAGAAAGCTAAAAGGAAAATATGAGAAGAGAATCCAATTCCAAAAAGCCCCCTCTGAAATCAAATTTTCTTCTATTTATACACTTACTAACTCAGTCCTTAAGAGCTTGGAATGGGCTTCTTGTCCTTCTGACGAAGTGAGTCCAAAATTGGTGCTTCCATGTAGCATCAGGTGAACGTAGCATTCTCAGATTGAACGTAGCGTTCTTTCACCGATGGTGCATGCGCGTCCCTTGCATTTTTGACCATCGACACGTGCACGTACTGCGTGCGTGCGCGTTGATTCTATCTTCTGTCTTAACCATGCTTGTGCATGTCATGTGTGTGTGCGTGTCCTTTGAGAGTGTTCATTGACTGAACGCAACGTTCGCGCCACGAACCCTCTTCACGCGTACGCGTCCTATGCGCGTGCGCGTGGATGATAAAACTTCACATCTGCGCCCCAGCATCATGTACGCGTTTGCACCTATCACTACTTTGTCACATCGACGCGTGCGCGTCATGCACGCGAGCGCGTCGATGCTCATCTTCAAATTCAAATTCTGAAAGTATCACAGGCGTTCACTCAAAGTGAACGTAGCGTTCGCTGTTGGTGAACGCTGATCCACAATCCACGCTTGCGCGTCATTCGTGCATACGCATGGATTTCCAAATTACTCACCCACATAGAGGCGTCTTGTACGCGTGCCCGTCGCGTATGAACGTAGCGTTTATCAAATGAACATAGCCGTCATCAACACCTTGTTTTTCTCTCTCCATCCTTGCACCTGTCATCAATCAAACAAGCAATCAAAGTCTCACCAAAATCACAAGAGTTTGCATCATTCATAATAATAAACTAAATTGTGCATAAATCTCATGATTTTGTATAATATCAACCATGTTTGATTGAACCAAAATAAATATGAAATTCTACTCTAATCACTTACTTAGTGTGCAAGAAAGTGCATAAAACCTAATAAAAGCAAAGAAAACTACTAGTAAAACTAGCATAAGATGACTTGTCATGACAACACCAAACTTAAACCTTGCTTGTCCCCAACGAGATGGTGGGAGGTTAGGATCCCCTCCTTGGTTCCTCCTAGGCATATGAGAACATACCTCCTGGTAGATGCAAGGGTTGTGGTTTCGCCCCACTTCCTCCAGGTTGGTATAGAGGCTCCCCGGGTGGACGCAAGGGTTGTGGTTTCGTTCCACTTGCTACGGGTTATGATGAGTGATGATATGGTCAAAAAGGAATGATTATAGAATGTGTATAGATGGATGTAAAATGATTATCTGAGATATGAGTTTCCCTGAATGAAAGCAGTGACTAGCCACCACTTGCTCCAGGTTGAGACTCGATACTCTGTTGACCCTATGTCGTAAGTGTGGCCGGACACTGTGAAAGGTCCGGATGAGCTCACCCCCGTGATAAACACCAAGAGTGGGTGTTGTATAATTATGATTATGATTGTGGTTATGAATATGTTATGATTGAGAATTACTCGAGTCGGGAATGCACAACAGAGGGACCGTCCAATGGTTAGCTACCAGGACTTGTTGGGTTGGCTCTATAACCAACAGATGAGACTCATCAGCCTGATGCACCACTATTTCGTGGTACATTTTGTGCTTAATTTAGGTGGATCTTATTCCCTTTTCCAATATTTATTCATGTAAATAGCATGGTTTCATAATTTTCTCCTAAATTGTGCTTAAGTGTAAAAACATGCTTTTTAGGCCCTTAAATTGTTAATTTTGATTCACCTTTGATCCCACTAGATGTCTTGATGTGTTTGTTAGTGAATTCAGTTTGAAAAGGCTAGGAATGGTGATAAACCCCATTTTTAGGGTTTATCTTGTGTTGAATTTAGAGGGTTTTGTCAACTTTTCACCTATTTATTCACTAAAATAGCATGGTTTTGTAAATTATACTTTAATTGTACTTAAGAGTGAAAACATGCTTTTTAGGTCTTAAAATAGCTAAATTTAATTCACCTTAATTCTATTAGATGCCTTAATATATTTGTTAAGTGATTTCAAGTTTAGGAAGCAAAGATTGGATTGAGGGAATGAAGAAAAAGTATGTAGAAATGGAGAACTCATGAAGAAATGAAGGAATCGCAAAGCTATGAATCCTGACCTCTTCACACTTAATCGATCATAACTTGAGCTACTAAGATTGAAATGAGACGGTTTTAGTTGCGCTGGAAAGCTAACATCCGGGGCTTCAAAATGATATAAAATTTGCCATAGTTGCCTAGCGTTTAAGGACGTGTACATGTGATGTACGCGTACCCATGGGAAGCTGCACGTGACTCACTAAAGACAACTCGTGGCTAGCGATTTCTGAAGCATTTTGGGCCCAATCCAACTCATTTTTGATGCTATTTAACTCAAGGAATGAAGGGGTTGAGTAACTTAGTAATTAGGTAGTTTAGAATTAGTGAGAGTTTAGTTTTCATCATGCTTTAGTTAGTTTCTAGAGAGAGAAGCTCTCTCCTCTCTCTAGATTAGGGTTCTTAGTTCTTAGATCTAGATCTACTTCTTCTTCTCTTCTAATTTCCTTTTTTATCTTTAATTGTTCCCTTGTAGTTGTAGCATTCTACTTCCCTTGTAGTTTCTTTGTATTGTTAGTTGTAGTTTATGAATTCTTTTCTAGATCTACATTTCTTCTTCAATGCAATTGGTAAGTTCTTTGTTGTTTCATGATTGTTTTGCCTTTCTATTGTTAATCTCTTGATTTTGTAGTTGTAGATTCCTTTAATTCTTACAATTAATAATGTTTGCCTTTATTTCCTTCTATGTGTTTGTTAAAATGTTTCTTCTAGTTATGAGGTAGATTTTGTTCCTCTTGGCTTTGGTTGAGTAATTGGTGACTCTTGAGTTATCTAATTCCTTTGTTGATTGATAATTGGAAGTTGCTAATTGACTTGAATGTCACTAAAGATCATCTAGATTTGGCTAGGACTTGTGATATCAAGTTAATTCCTCCACTTGATTTTCCTTCATAGTTAGAGGTTAACTAAGTGGGAGCAATATACAATTCTCATCTCAATTGATGATGATAATGAGGATAGGACTTTCACTTCTCATTCCTTACCAAGAGCTTTGTTAGTTGTTAATCTATTTCTTTTGTCATTTACAATTCTTGTTTCTTATCTCAAAAACCCCAAAGATACTTCATAGCCAATAACAAGAACACTTTATTGCGATTCCTAGGGAGAACGACCCGGGGTTTGAATACTTCGGTTTTTTTTATTACGATTTGTACTTGTGACAACCAAATTTTTTATTGAAGGAAGGTTGTTTGTTGGTTTAGAACTATGCTTACAATAAGATTTCATTAGTGAAATTCTTTACCGACATCAATTTCTCTTTATCAAAATGGCGCCGTTGCCGTGGAATTGCAATGGTGTTATGTTATTGGCTATTGTGAATATGTTCATATTGTGAATATCTTACTTTTTGGCTATCTCTTGGTTTTGCTAGTACTTAGGAGTTTATTTCTTTTTTATTTCTTTTTGATATACTTTGTTTTGAATTCCTCTTTTCCATATGAATTCTCATCCTTGTGGTTTTGGATATGGTTATGACTATGTTGTAGATGATGAAAACTTTAATGATGGCTCACATTATGGGAGAGATGAATTATTGAGAAGGGAGCCACATCCATATGGGCAATCACCATGGCAACCTCCTCATTCAAGCTACTATGATGGTAATCCCTCCTATAATGCATATCATTCCAATGGATATGATGGTTCTTATCATGATTATGCCACTCAACCACCATCATTCCATGCACCATACTCTCAACATAGTCCTTAAACACCATCATTCCAACCACCATATTCCCAATCCACATCCTATGCCCACCAATTACCTCTACACAATCCTAATCTATATTTCCCCTATGCATATCCTTGTGATAATTATGAACAAGAAACCATTGAATCACCACCACTCCAATATCTTTACTCCTCCAACCAAGCCCCTATGGATGACAAACTTGGTATCATTTCTCAAGAGCAAGAAGAGCTCCAAACCGCACTCACCGGTTTCACCTCTACCCTCCAAGAACTTATGTTCCATATACTTTCATCTTCTACCAACAACCAGAACACCTTCCAACCTCCATGCTTTGATGAACCTCCTTTCCAACCACATGATGAATTATCCTTTCCATCACAACCCTCCATGGAAGAATATTCATGTCCATCAATCCAAGATCAATATGATCCTACTTATGTTAGCAAGGTGGAACAAGAATCAAAGGATCATCTCAAGAAAGCAATGGATCGGCTTCAAGTAACCATCCGTCAAAAGTTAGACTCATGGGATTCATGCCACAAGCAAAGCAATTCCATGGATGAATCTGAAAAATCAACCGAAGAGAGGAGCATGAGGGAGATTCTAGAATCTCAACATGAGGACAAGGAAATGGAATGTGTTTTGCAACAAGTGAAAAGGATGGAGATTGTTGAAGAAGAAAAAGAAGTGGTTAAAGACCTACACATATTATGGAAGTTGTTGAATACTCTTCCATTGAGCTTGAAATTGATGTTGAGGAGGATAATATGCAACCTCCTACACATATTATGGAAGATGGAAAATTGGAAGAAGTTGAGCAAGCAATAAGTCCTGTTGTAGAAGTTGATTCTACACCAACTAATGTGCTATGTGAGATTGTGAAATTAATGTTGAGGAGATTAGTGCACAATCTCTGACACATGACTTGGGCATTGAGGAATGTATAGAAAAAATTGGTGAACAAGGAATTGACATTGAAGAATCTTGCCAAGAGGTGGAGGTAGTCAAAGAAGAGCACAAGGGAGCGGCACTTGCAAGATCATTAGGACCACCCCTTCCTAAGTCACCATCCTACACAACATTCAAGTGGGTAAAATCCTTATCTCTAATTTTTACTTTCCCAGTTGAATATGGTTTAATTGAAACGGATGGTCAACTTAGAGCTTTTGTGTGGATTGAAGAGTAAGGGAGAGTTGTGTAGTGGTTGGCAAAATGAGGTTAGGCTCATTAAGGTTGAACCCTCAAGTCGTAGGTTCTATCGTTGGAATCATGCTACATTGAATGGGTCTAGGAAGATGATTTCGTGCTCACATGAGAATTCTAATCACTTGCCACCCAAATGAAATTGTCTTGATCAACTTGAAGATGGGTGTAGAAACAAGATTTGGGATCCAGGCATATATAAGGATCAATTTTGGGAGCCCTTAGCTTGTGTGGAACTTCATCAAAGCTTGGCACCATTGATTTTGAAATTTGGAGTTTACTTGAAGTCCAAGCATCGGTGGAAGTTCAAGGATGAGTACAAGCACAAGCCACCATGACAAGGAGCTCACCAAATGTCCAACTTAAGGACTTTAAATAAAAGTGCTAGGTAGGAGACACCCCACCATGGTAAACCTTTTCCATTCTCTTGTAGATATAATTAATGAATGAATTGAGTTGCCATTGTTAGGTAGTTTTCTTCTTTGCATGTTCTTATTTTAGTGTTTTGGTTGTTAGATTGTTTGAGTAGATTTATGCTTTAGGTTGTACGTTTGTTGGTTTTGAATTGCATTTTGCTTGAAATTCAAGTTTTCTTTGTTTTGTCTTTGAAAATTTTCAAAAACTTAAAGATTTTTATTAAATTTGGATTTTGGGTGATTTAGAATGTTTATAGGTTAGGATAGTGTTAAACTCCATTTTAGGCTTCTAAAAAAAAACAAAAGAAAAGAGGGTCAATCCACGCGTATGTGTGGACGACGCATATGCGTCGATTGCACTTCTGCAACTCTTGGTACAAAAACCCGAGAGTTGTGCGAGAATTGGGGTGGAGGTATGCCTATAGGACAATTTGGACCCATGCGTACGCGTGGGCAATGTTACGTGTCGCTTGTCCCTGCTGCAAGCGCCCTGTTTTCTCTTTTCTTCTTCTTTCTTCTTCTCTTTTTCTTCTTTCCTTCTTCTTTCTTTCTACCCTTCCTCTTCTCTCCTCTTCCTTTCTTACTTTATTCTTTTCCCTCTCAAAAAAAAGAGTTTTTTTCTCATCTTTCATTTTCTTTTATTTATTGCATTTGCATACTTTTATTCTTTGAATATTAATTTTGTTCTTATAGGTTGTTCTTCTTTTCTTTTCTAAGTTTCTTATTTTAATAACGATGTTGAATTCTCTTACTCAATTGTTGAGAATTTCTTGCATTATTTTGGTGCTTCTTGACTTATTTGATATTGATGGGTGATGAAACTTTTAAATCAATGCTTAATATTTTATGACTCTTGTATCCCTTGTGCATTGATATGAACTCATATTGTTTTTCATGATCCACTTTTTCTTATTCGAACTTGATGCTCAATATGCTCTTCATGCTTTGACTCTACTCTTGCATCAAGCATTAATATGCCTTAGCTTATATTGTTCTCTCACTCACATGCTTAGCTACCATGTAAATGAGAACCATACTCTTATTTGGCATTAGCCCAGCCTATATTCTATTGCTTTGATATCTTTGTTGTAGGCTTAATTTTCTTTCTTGTTCTTTCCTTTTAGGTTGGCTACCAAAAGAGGAAAAGGATAAGCTTCTAAATGGGGCAACAAACAAGCCATCCGCACAATCTTTTGATGGAGCTCATCAATTGTTTCAACCCGGCCATCTTGCCCTTCTTTGCATGCACCGAGGACGATGCAATCTTCAAGTGTGGGGAGGTTCATTCGATGACCGATCTCCATGGGTAACAATTTTCTTTTCGACACCAACTCTTAGTTTTCCTTGTTAGTTAGTGGTTGCATTGCATGATAGGTTGCATGTTAGTTAGAATTTGTACATATTTTTACCACTTCTTTCTTATTAGGACTACTTAGTTAGGGTGATGATTTATTTTCCAAGAAATTGTTTTTACGGCAACCTACCAATTTGAAAGAAAAAATATTTTGTTGAACTTGCTTGAAAGAATTTATTTTGGAACATGGTTTTTGAGCTAAGAACACAAGCTTGTGAGTTTTGAGCCTAATTACGTGGTTACATCTTATAACCACTTATTTTCCCTTCTTGTGTGCAATTGTTCTCTTTCTATGATTGTGATCTTTGATTTGTTTGATTCTTTATGTCCAATATTCCATGTATACATGCATTATTATGATTGAGGCCATCATTTCATTTAGCTCACTTACCCAAATAGCCTACCTTTTACCTACCGTTGTTAGCCAACTTTGAGCCTACGATTAACCCACTTTATTCTTTAATTTAGCACATTACAAGCCTTAAAGCGAAAAATAATAAATGTCCTTTATTTGGATCTTTGATTAGCTTAGGCTAGTGAGTGTGAGTATCATTCAAGTGTGGGGAAACTTGGGACATTGGTTGGGATAAAATGGTGTTTTGTGTTTTCATCGGGAATTTATGGAATTGGGTACATTCTCATGTATTAATTATATGTAAAACCATATGCATTGATTCCTTCGTATATACCTTATGGTGAAAAATAAAAAAAATGATAAAGAAAAAGAAAAATATATATGAATAAAAAGAAAAGAATATAGAAAAAAAAAAGAAAAAAAATAAAAAAAGCAATAAAAGGGAACAAAATTCCCCAAAGTAAAGATTAATAAAGATCAATGCATATGTGTCATAATCAAAAGAAAATGCATGAGTATGTGAAAAAGTAAAGAATGGGCAGTTAGGTTAGCACTTAAATTGTATAGGTTGCCAGAGGTTAAGTGGGAAGTTTAAGTTGATCAAATATTCAAATTATAGTCCACTTAACCATATAAAATCCTACCTTGACCCTAGCCCCATTACAACTTATGAAAAGATCTCAAGATGAATGTATGCATTCATTGAATAATTATTGATTGTTAGATGAAAAATAAATCTTAGAAAGCATGATTAGGGGAGAATTGAGAGAATCGACCCTATACACTTGAGTGACTAGAGTGCAAACACTTCCGGTGAGGGTTCGATGCTTGATTCCCTGATTCCTGGCTTTTATGAGCGTTCTTCTTGCAAGTATATTTGAACTTCATTTTTATACTTGAATTTGTAGGATTCATGAATCGTCATATGACCTTATCCCTACCTGTTTATACATGCTCTTGGAGGATTGATTTTTTTTTAACCGAGTAGGTAGAATCATTTTGTATTTAGTTGCATTCATTTAGTTGCATTTAGTGGAAAGCTGCACGTGACTCACTAAAGACAACTCGTGGCCAGCGATTTCTGAAGCATTTTGGGCCCAATTCAACTCATTTTTTATGTTATTTAACCCAAGGATTGAAGGGGGTTGAGTAACTTAGTAATTAGGTAGTTTAGAATTAGTGAGAGTTTAGTATTTGGATAATAGGTAGTTTCATGCATTTTTTAGGCAATAAGTAAGTATTTGGATGAGAAATTCATGATTACCTTGATTCATTCAAACATTGTTAATTTTGTGCATTTTCATGAGATTTATGCAAAGACTTGTTTGATGCTATGAAAAATGCATTATCTTGTGATTAAGGCAATACTTTGATGCATTTTGTTTGGTTGATGATAGGTAAGAAGAAGCTAAGAAAAGGGATGGCAAAGGAGCAACAAGAAAGCCATGAAAGGAAGCAAAGAGAAGTAATGTTGGAGCCAAAGTTGGTGCTCCAACGTTGCTGGAAATGTTGCTCCTCACACCCTGAAGGGGCATACTTCAAACAAGAATAACTTGAGCTACAAAGCTCCAAATGAGGTGATTTCAAAAGAATTGGAAAGTATGAATCTAGAGCTTTCCAAGCATAAATGGCACTGCATGGTGGATACTTAATCTGAGGGAGAAAACTTGCCCCGAAAGTGCAAAGATGAACATAGTATCAACATGTAGAAAGGCCAGCTGACCTCGACATCTTCCATGGCGTATAACTCGAGTTGTAGAGCTTCAAAATATGCGCTCTCAATGGCAATAAAAAGTAGACATTCAGGGCTTTTCAACAATATATAATAGTATGGAGTGGACAATGCGTTTGAGCTCCATAATTTGGCGTTTTCGACCACGTTGGTGTGCCAATGTTGCCTCCAACATTGCACACCGACGCCAGCGACCCTGTCCCCTTCAAAGGAGCATAACGTGATTTTCAAATGTCCAATTGAGGTGATTTTAGTTGGGTTAAAAAGCTAACATTCAGAGCTTTCCAACCATATATAATAGTCTATAGTGGGCAAGAAATTGGCAACATTGACAAGAGGACAAAGTAACGTCCCAAGGCTTGATGTGCAACATTTAGTTTTGGAATTTAAGAATTCAGCATCCACGTGCACGCGTAAGTGACGCACACGTGTGGATGTGCCAACATTGGAGAGAGCATTTGTAGTCCAATGCTAAGGCCAACGTCCGCGATAAGCTTTCAAAAATTGGAGTTGGGAAATTTGCATCGACACGTACGGGTCAGTGGACATACTTTTTCAGCCAAACCGCGCACACGTATGCGGGGCCCACGTATACGCATGAATGGTCAAATTTGCCATTCCACATGTGCGCGTGCCCTATACACGTCGCTGACCCGTACACATGGACATACTTTTTCAGCCCAACCGCGCACACGTATAGGCCACGCGCACGCGTGGAATGGCAAACTTGACCATTCACGCTTATACGTGGGCCACACATACGCGTGATTGCAAGAACGTTGGCACTCCAACGTTGAGTCAAACATTGATGACAACAACTAGAACCCATTTTTCAAAGTGACGTTTGGCTCAACGTTTGCCCAAAAACATTGACTCCAATGTGGATACTAGAACTCTGCAATTGAGCAATCTCTCTTCTCTGCATCATTGAGAATCACTCCTAACTGCTTCAGCCAAGGCCCATATTCAAATACTTGATCCACTTGACGATGAGAATATGTTTATAGATAGAAGAATTGTTGAAGATTAAGGAGCTCTCTAGGAGGCCCTGAAGGGGGGATCTAGGAGTTCAGGGGGGCCAGATTTTAATTAGGGACTTTTCTTTTATTTTCCTTTGGTACTTTCTTACTTTTCTGCATTTTCATTTTCTCTGTAATTTGAATTGAGCTATGAACAACTAAACTCCTTTCATTGGGTTAGGAAGCTCTATTGTAATTCAATGAATCAATAGTAGTTTTCTTATTCTTCTTCTTTCTTTTCTCTTGGTTTTTGTTAAAAAGCTTTTGGTCTTAATTCAAATGGCTAGTTGTCTTGAGAGAGAAGCTATCCATAATTGGAATTCTTCAGATCCTTGAGAGAGGGATGAAGAATTCAAGCTAGAATTGCTTTCTCACATTAGATTAGATTGGGGGTTGGATGGATATAGTGACATGTAATCCTACCAATACTTTGATATATGAATCCCCTACTCTGATCTTACCCATTCTTTTACATTATGCTTCTTTAATTTTCATGCTAATTCCCTGGTGCACGAAATTGTAAATCACACTTTTCACAACTCGTACCACTAACCAGCAAGTGCACTGGGTCGTCCAAGTAATACCTTACGTGAGTAAGGGTCGAATCCCACGGAGATTGTTGGTTTGAAGCAAGCTATGGTTATCTTATTAATCTTAGTCAGGATAACAATAGGATTCTTTAGCCTCGATTGTAAAAGATAAAAGAGCATGAAATAAATACTTATTATGAAATAATGGAGAATATGTTGGAGCTTTGGAGATGCTTGGTCTTCTGAATTTCTGTAACATAATGCTTCCTCACTTTCAAAAGTGCAAAGTTCCTTCCATGGCAAGCTGTGTGTAGGGTGTCACCGTTGTCAATGGCTACTTCCCATCCTCTCAATGAAAATGGTCCAAATGCTCTGTCACAGCACGGCTAATCATCTGTTGGTTCTTGATCATATCGAAATAAGATCCATTGATCCTTTTGCGTTTGTCACTACGCCCAACAATCGCGAGTTTGAAGCTCGTCACAGCCATTCAATCCTTGAATCCTACTCGAAATACCACAGACAAAGTTAAGACTTTGTGGATTCTCATGAATGCCGCCATCAATTCTAGCTTATACCACGAAGATTCTGATTAAGAAATCTAAGAGTTACTCATTCAATCTGGTGTAGAACGGAAGTGGTTGTCAGGCACACGTTCGTGGATTGAGAAAGGTGATGAGTGTCACGGATCATCACCTTCTTCATAGTGAAGCGCGAATGAACATCTTAGATAGGAACAAGCATGTTCAAATGGAAAATAGAAATAATTGAATTAATTCATCGAGACGCTGCAGAGCTCCTCACCCCCAACAATGGAGTTTATAGACTCATGCCGTCAAAGAGTATAAAATTCAGATCTAAAAATGTCATGATATACAAAATAAGTTTCTAAAGGTTGTTTAAATACTAAACTAGTAACCTAGGTTTACAGAAAATGAGTAAACTAAGATGGATAGTGCAGAAATCTACTTCTGGGGCCCACTTGGTGTGTGCTGGGGCTGAGACTTAAGCTTCTCACGTGCTGATAAACCCCGTTTTGACGGTTTATCTTGTATTGATTTTAAGAGATTTTATCACATTTATCCATTGAATTAGCATAGTTTTGTGATTGTCTCCTTATTTGTGCTTAGATGTGAAAACATGATTTTTAGGACTTAAAATAGCTAAATCTAATTCTCCTTGGTTCCATTAGATGCCTTGATATGTTTGTTAGTGATTTCAGATTGAAAAGGGCTAGGAATGGATCAAAGGAGTGAAGAGGGAAAGCATGCAAAGTGGAGAAATCATGAAAAGTCAAAGAAGTTGAACTCACCCATGGACGCGCGCGCGCACCTTGCAAATCACCCCATGGACGCGTACGCGTGCTGTGCGCGTAAGCGTCGATGCTGGTTTATGATTTTTTAATGAAAACGTGACCAACAAATTCTCAAAGGTTGTGGGGCCCAATTCCAACCAACTTTGGCGCCTAAATTGCTATTTAAAGCCAAGGATTGAAGAGCAAAAAGACATGAATTCATTCACACTCATTAGGATTAGTTTAGAAGTAGTTTCTAGAGAGAGAAGCTCTCACTTCTCTCTAGGATTAGGATTAGGATTAGGTTTAGTTCTTAGATCTAGATTTTAATTCAACTTCTTCTACTTCTATCTTCTCAATTCCTTATTGTTACCTTCATTCTTCTTCCATTCTTTTGTTGTAATTTCCTCTATGTTGTTCTTGTGTTTTGTTGTAGATCTACTATTGTTCCTTCCATTTTCTTTCAATTCAATAAGAGGTAATTCATAATATTTCCTTTATTTAGTAAGGGTTAACTAAGTGGTAGCAATGAACAATTCTCATCACAATTGAGAAGGATAACTAGGATAGGACTTCTAATTTTCATACCTTGCCAAGAGCCTTTTATAGTTGTTAGTTTATTTTCATTGCCATTTACTTTCATACTTCTTATCCAAAACCCCAAAACACATTTCTAACCAATAACAAGACACTTTATTGTAATTCCTAGGGAGAACGACCCGAGATTTGAATACTTCGGTTTATAATTTTAGGGGTTTGTACTAGTGACAAACAACTTTTTGTATAAAAGGATTATTGTTTGGTTTAGAAACTATACTTTACAACGAGATTTCATTAGTGAAATTCTAAACCGTCAAAAATCCAATCATCACGTGCCTGGGCTACTTCTGGAGTTGAACGCCAGGTTGTAACCTGTTTCTGGCGTTGAACTCTAACTTGCAACCTGTTTCTGGCACTGAACGCCAGACTACAGCATAGAACTTGCGTTAAACGCCAGTTTATATCGTCTATCTTTGTGGAAAGTATGGACTATTATATATTGCTGGAAAGCACTGGATGTCTACTTTCAAACCCAATTGAGAGTGCGCCAATTAGACTTCTGTAGCTCCAAAAAAATCTATTCCAAGTGCAGGGAGGTCAGAATCCAACAACATCAGCAGTCCTTTTTCAGCCTGAATCAGATTTTTGCTCAGCTCCCTCAATTTCAGCCAGAAAATATCTGAAATTACAGAAAAACACAAAAACTCATAGTAAAGTCCAGAAATATGAATTTTGCCTAAAAACTAATAAAAATATACTAAAAAGTAGCTAGAACCTACTAAAAACTTCCTAAAAACAATACCAAAAAGCGTATAAATTATCTGCTCATCACAACACCAAACTTAAATTGTTGCTTGTCCCCAAGCAACTGAAAATCAAATAGGATAAAAAGAATAGAATATACTATAAATTCCAAAATATCAATAAAGCTTAGTTCTGATTAGATGAGTGGGACTAGTAGCTTTTTGCTTCTGAGCAGTTTTGGCATCTCACTTTATCCTTTGAAGTTTAGAATGATTGGCATCTATAGGAACTCAGAATTCAGATAGTGTTATTAATTCTCCTACTTTAGTATGTAGATTCTTGAACACAGCTACTTTATGAGTCTTGGCCGTGGCCCTAAGCACTTTGTTTTCCAGTATTACCACTGGATACATAAATGCCACAGACACATAACTGGGTGAACCTTTCCAGATTGTGACTTAGCTTTGCTAAAGTCCCCAATTAGAGGTGTCCAGAGTTCTTAAGCACACTCTTCTGCTATGGATCACGACTTTAACCACTCAGTCTCAAGCTTTTCACTTGGACCTGCATGCCACAAGGACATGGTTAGGGACAACTTGATTTAGCCGCTTAGGCCTGGATTTATTTCCTTGGGCCCTCCTATCCATTGATGCTCAAAGCCTTGGATCCTTTTTACCCTTGCCTTTCGGTTTTAAGGGATATTGGCTTTTTCTGCTTGCTTTTTCTTTTTCTTTTATTTTTTTCTTTTGTGTTTTTTTTCGCAAGCTTTTAATTCACTGTTTTTTCTTGCTTCAAGAATTAATTTCATGATTTTTTAGATTATCAATAACATTTCTCTTTGTTCATCATTCTTTCAAGAGCCAACAATTTTAACAATCATAAACAACAAGATAAAAAATATGCACTATTCAAGCATTCATTCAGAAAACAAAAAGTATTGCCACCACATCAATATAAATAAACTAATTTCAAGGATGAATTCAAAACTCATGTACTTCTTGTTCTTTTGTATTAGAAAAATTTTTTTATTTAAGAGAGGTGAAAGATTCATAGAATTATTCATAGCCTTAAGACATGGTTACTAAATACTAATGATCATGAAGAAAAGACACAAACATAGACAAACAAGAAGCATAAAAATTGAAAAACAGAGATAAGAACAATGAAGTTAAGGAATGAGTCCACCTTATTGAGGGTGGCGCCTTTTTAAAGGATCAATGGTGCTTTTTGAGCTCCTTTATGTCTCTTCCTTGCCGCTGTTGCTTGATCCCTAGTGATTTTGGTTCTCCTATCCTTAGTTGCTCTCAATAGTTGTATGGATGAAAATATATCCCCTGAGGTATCTCAGGGATTTCTTGATGAGGGAATTCCTCATGCTCTCTTGATGTGCAGTCAAATGCTCTACTACTGAGCTATGGACCCTTGAGATGAATCTCTCCATCTCCCATAACTCAGAGGTGGAAGCAATTGCCTTCCCTTTCCTCTTTCTTGAGGTTTCTCTGGCCTTAGGTATCATAAATGGTTAAGGAAAAACAAAAGAGCTATGCTTTTACCACATCAAACTTAGAATATTGCTCGCCCTCGAGCAAAAGAAGAAGGAATAGAGGAAGAAGAAGAAGATAAGGGGAAGAGGGAGAGATGTTTATGTTTTGGCCATATAGGGTGGGTTTGGGTGGGAAGGATGGATGGATGTGAGTGGTGAAGAGGTGATGGGGAAGAGAGATTGAGGTGATTAGTGAAGAAGAGAGAAGGTGAGTTGGGGTAGGTAGGGATCCTGTGGGGTCCACAGATGCTGAGATGATCCTGTGGGGTCTATAGATCCTGAGATGTCAAGGATTTACGTCCCTGCACCAATGAGGTGTTTAAAATGCCCTCTGCATGCAATCCTGGCGTTTAACGCCAGATTGGTGCTTGTTTCTAGCGTTAAACTCCAGCTTTATGCTTGTTCTGGGCGTTCAATGCCCATCTGCAGCATGTTTCTGGCGTTGAACGCCAGCTTTCCTCAGTGTGCAATCCTGGCGTTTAAACGCCAGAGTGGTGCATATTTCTGGTGTTGAACACCAGATCCATGCTCTGTTCTGGCGTTGAACGCCAGCCAGATGCTCCTTACTAGCGTTTAAACGCCAGTAAGCCCTTCCTCCAGGGTGTGCTGTTTCTTTCGCTGTTTTTGATCTTGTTTTTAATTTTTGTATTTGTTTTGTGACTCCATATGATCATGAACCTAGGAAAACATAAAAGAATAATAAAATAAAATTAAAATTAGTTAAATAAAAATTTGGGTTGCCTCCCAATAAGCGCTTTTTTATTGTCTTTAGCTGGACTATTACTGAGCTTTAATCCAGTCTCAGTCTTGAGCATTCTTGCTCAACATTGCCTTCAAGATAATGCTTGACTCTTTGCCCATTAACAATGAACTTTTTGTCAGAGTCACTATCATGAAGCTCTGTAAACCATGGTGCTTCCTGAATGGCAAAAAGTTGCTCATCCGAAAAGGTTTCAGAGATCTCAGTAAGAGGGAGGGACGTCCCTTCTACTGGTTCTATTCGGGACAGGTGATCTGCTAGTTGGTTCTCTGTCCTTTTTCTGTCTCTTATTTCTATATCAAACTCTTGCAGAAGCAACACCCATCTTATGAGCATGGGTTTTGAATCCTGCTTTGTGAGTAGATATTTAAGAGCAGCATGGTCTATGTATACAATCACCGGCATCACACATTAATTCAAATGGTAATGTCTAGTCTAGTGCAGAGATGACTGGTGCTGTGACTAGCTTAGCTTTCAGAGTCTCAAACGCCTGCAGACACTCCTTATCAAAGATAAATGGCGTGTCAGCAGCTAGCAGATTACTCAGAGGTTTTGCAATTTTTAAAAAATTTTTTATAAACCTCCTATAGAATCCTGCATGCCCAAGAAAGCTTCTGATTGCTTTAACATTGGCAGGTGGTGGTAATTTTTCAATTACCTCTACCTTGGCTTGATCTACCTCTATTTCCTTGTTCGAAATTTTGTTCCCAAGGACAATTCCTTCACTCACCATAAAATGACATTTCTCCCAGTTTAAAACCAGGTTAGTCTCTTGGCACCTCTTTAGAACAAGTGCTAGATGGTCAAGACAGGAGCTGAATGAGTCTCCAAATACTGAAAAGTCAACCATGAAGACTTCCATAAATTTTTCCACCATATCAGAGAAAATAGAGAGCATGCACCTTTGAAAGGTTGCAGGTGCATTGCACAGGCCAAATGGTATCCTTCTGTATGCAAATACTCCAGATGGACATGTGAATGCTATTTTCTCTTGATCTTGGGGATCTACTGCAATTTGGTTGTAACCTAAATAGCCATCGAAAAAGCAGTAGTAATCATGACTTGCTAGTCTTTCTAGCGTCTGGTTTATGAATGGTAAAGGAAAATGATCCTTTCTGGTGGCTGTATTGAGTCTTCTGTAATCAATACACATACGCCAACCTATAACTGTTCTTGTAGGAACCAGTTCATTCTTTTCATTATGAACCACTATCATGCCTCCCTTTTTGGGGACAACTTGGACAGGGCTCACCCAGGGGCTATCAGAAATAGGATAAATAATCCCAGCCTCTAGTAATTTAGTGACCTCCTTTTGCACCACCTCTTTCATGGCTGGATTTAGCCGCCTCTGTGGTTGAACCACTGGCTTAGCGTCATCTTCCAATAGGATCTTGTGCATGTATCTGGATGGGCTAATGCCCTTAAGATCACTGATGGCCACCCAAGAGCTATTTTGTGTGTCCTCAGCACTCGAATTACTGCTTCCTCTTCCTGTGGCTCTAAGGTAGAGCTTATGATTACAGGAAAAGTGTCACCTTCTCCCAGAAATACATATTTTAGGGATGGTGGTAAGGGTTTGAGCTCGGGTTTATGAGGTTTCTCCTCTTCCTGAGGGATTTTCAGAGGTTCTATTATTCTTTCTGGTTCCTCCAGATCAGGCTGAACATCTTTAAAGATATTCTATAGCTCTAACTCGAGACTCTCAATCATATTGACCTCTTCCACGAGAGAGTCAATAATATCAATGCTGATGCAGTTGTCTGAGGTGTCTGGATGCTGCATAGCTTTGACAACATTCAACTTAAACTCATCCTCATTGACTCTCAGGGTTAATTCCCCTTTTTGGACGTCAATGAGGGCTCGTCCAGTTGCTAGGAAAGGTCTTCCTAGAATGAGAGTTGCACTTTTGTGCTCCTCCATTTCGAGCACCACAAAGTCAATGGGAAAGGCAAATGGCCCAACCTTGACAATCATGTCTTCAATCACGCCTGATGGGTATTTAATGGAGCCATCAGCAAGTTGGAGACATATCCAGGTTGGTTTGACTTCTTCAGTCAAACCAAGCTTTCTGATAGTAAATGCAGGTATTAGGTTGATACTTGCCCCAAGATCACATAGAGCTAGCTTGGTACAAGTACCCTCTAATGTGCATGGTATCATAAAACTTCTGGGATCTTTAAGCTTCTCAGGTAAGCTTTTCAGAATGACTGCACTGCATTCTTCAGTGAGGTAAACTTTTGCAGTTTACCTCCAATCCTTCTTATGACTTAAGATCTCCTTCATGAACTTAGCATAAGAAGGTATTTGCTCAAGTGCCTCTGCAAACGGAATCTTTATTTCAAGAGTCCTTAGATAGTCTGCAAAGCGGGCAAATTACTTATCCTGTTCCGCTTGGCAGAGTTTTTGAGGATAAGGCATTTTGGCTTTATATTCCTCAACCTTAGTTGTTGTAGGTTTATTGCCTACAGATGTGGGTTAAGAAGCCTTTTTAGAGGGGTTGCTATCAGCACTTGTATGTGTCTGATCTCCCACTGGCGTTTGAATGCCAGGGGTGGAAGCTGGAGTGGCGTTAGACGCCAACTCCTTACCTGTTTCTGGCATTTGAACGCCAAAACTGTGCTTCCTTTGGGCGTTCAATGCCAATTCCTTGCTTGTTTCGGGCGTTAAACGCCAAAACTGAGCATGCTTTGGGCCTTCAATGCCAGCTTTCCACCCATTTTCTGGCGTTTGAGCGCCAGAATTATTCATCTCTAGGCTCTTACTGTCCTCAGATGGATTTTGGGTAGTTTGCTCATTTCTTGGCTTCTTGCTACCTTGAAGTGAGGTATTTAATATTTTTCCACTTCTTAATTGAACTGCTTGGCACTTTTCTGTTATTTGTTTTAATAACTGCTATTCTGTTTGCTTTAACTGTACTTCCATATTCATATTAGCCATTCTTGTTTCTTGTAGTATCTCCTTGAATTCGGCTAGCTGTTTTGTTAGAAAATCCAGTTGCTGATTGAATTCAGTAACTTGTTCTACAGGATTGAGTTCAGCAGTTATTGTTTTGGTCTCTTCTTTCAAGGAAGGTTCACTGCTCAGGTACAGATGCTAATTTCTGGCAATTGTATCAATGAGCTCTTGAGCTTCTTCTATTGTCTTTCTCATGTGTATAGATCCACCAGCTCAGTGGTCTAGAGAAATCTGAGCTCTCTCTGTAAGCCCATAATAGAAGATGTCTAACTGCACCCACTCTGAAAATATTTCAGAGGGGCATTTTCTTAGCATCTCTCTGTATCTCTCCCAAGAATCATAAAGGGATTCATTATCTCCTTGTTTGAAGCCTTGGATGCTCAGCCTTAGCTGTGTCATCCGTTTTGGAGGAAAATAGTGATTCAGGAATTTTTCTGACAGCTATTTCCATGTCTTTATGCTGTCCTTAGGTTGGTTATTTAACCACCTTTTATCTTGGTCCTTTACAGCAAATGGAAACAGTAATAATCTGTAGACATCCTGATCTACTTCCTTATCATGTACTATGTCAGCAATTTGTAAAAATTGTGCCAGAAACTCTGTAGGTTCTTCCTGTGGAAGACTGGAATACTGGCAACTTTGCTGCACCATGATAATAAGCTGAGGATTCAACTCAAAACTACTGACTCCAATGGATGGTATACAGATACTACTCCTGTATGAAGCAGTAGTGGGGTTAGCATATGACCCCAGAGTCCTTCTAGACTGTTCATTTCCACTTATGTCCATAATGGAGAAAGGGGGATGATGTGAATTTATTTTATTTATTTTATTATATAGAAAAATTTCGAAATAATAATAATAAAATAAGATAAAATAAAGACGACAATGAAAATAAAAATAAATAAGAATGAAAATAAAAATAAAATAAAAAAATTAAAAATATTTTATGAAGATTTTCGAAAAAGTGAGGAGAGAGAAAGTGGTTAGGATATTTTCGAAAAAGATATAATAAATTTTTTTAAAATTCTTAAAAGGATAAGATTTGAAAAATTTTGAAATTGAAATCTGAATTTTTATATAAAAAAATTCGAAAATATGGCTTAAAATTAGTTAGAAAAGATATTTTTTTTTTGAATTTTGAATTTTATGATGAAAGAGAAAAACACACAAAAGACACAAGACTTAAAAAGTTTTAGATCTATTGCTCCTTGTTTTCAAATATTTTGGAGGAAAAACACCAAGGAACACCAAACTTAAAAATTTTAAGATCAAAACATACAGAAGACTCAAGAACACCTTGAAGATTCATAAGAACACCAAGAACAAAAGAAAGAACACCAAACATAAAATTTTTAGAAAACCAAAATAAATTTTCGAAAATTAAAGAAAACTAACAAGAAAACACCAAACTTAAAGTTTGGCACAAGATTCAATCAAGGAAAAGTTATGTTTGAAAAAGATTTTAAAAAGAAGATACCCAATTGTCAAGAACATAAGCGAACGCTCTAGCCAACTAAGCTATAAATGTAACGTGTTTTAATATTGTATATAAAAAATATATTTTTGAAAACTAAAATTTTGAAAAAGCACAAGAAAAACACGCAAAACACACAAAAATAGGAAAAACCAAAGATCAAACAAGAAAATTTGACAAGAACAATTTGAATATCAAGGAAAAATAAATAACATGCAATTCAAAAATTTAATGGAAAATATAAAATATGTAATTGACACCAAACTTAAAATATAAAACTAAACTCACATAAAAATTAAAAATTAATAAGGAGAAAATAATATTTTTGAAAAATTTTTGAAAAGAAAATAAAGGACTCTATAGCATCAAAAATAAATTATTCCTAATCTAAGCAACAAAATAAACCTTTAGTTGTCCAAACTCGAACAATCCCCGGCAACGGTGCCAAAAACTTGGTGCACGAAATTGTAAATCACACTTTTCACAACTCGTACCACTAACCAGCAAGTGCACTGGGTCGTCCAAGTAATACCTTACGTGAGTAAGAGTCGAATCCCACGGAGATTGTTGGTTTGAATCAAGCTTTGGTTATCTTATTAATCTTAGTCAGGATACCAATAGGATTCTTTAGCCTCGATTGTAAAAGATAAAAGAGCATGAAATAAATATTTATTATGCAACAATGGAGAATATGTTGGAGTTTTGGAGATGCTTTGTCTTCTGAATTTCTGTAACATAATGTTTCCTCTCATGTAAAAGTGCAATGTTCCTTCCATGGCAAGCTGTGTGTAGGGTGTCACCGTTGTCAATGGCTACTTCCCATCCTCTCAGTGAAAAGGGTCCAAATGCTCTGTCACAGCACGGCTAATCATCTATTGGTTCTCGATCATGTCGGAATAAGATCCATTGATCCGTTTGTGTTTGTCACTACACCCAACAATCGCGAGTTTAAAGCTTGTCACAGCATTCAATCCTTGAATCCTACTCGGAATACCACAGACAAGGTTTAGACTTTGTGGATTCTCATGAATGCTGCCATTAATTCTAGCTTATACCACGAAGATTCTGATTAAGAAATCTAAGAGATACTCATTCAATAAGGGGTAGAACGAAAGTGGTTGTCAAGTACACGTACGTGGATTGAGGAAGGTGATGAGTGTCACAGATCACCACCTTCTCCATAGTTAAGCGTGAATGAACATCTTAGATTGGAACACGCATGTTTGAATGAAAAAACTGAAATAATTGCATTAATTCATCCAGACGCTGCAGAGCTCGTCACCCTCAACAATGGAGTTTAGAGACTCGTGCCGTCAAAGAGTATAAAATTCAGATCTAAAAATGTCATGAGATCCAAAATAAGTCTCTAAAAGTTGTTTAAATACTAAACTAATAACCTAGGTTTACAGAAAATGAGTAAACTAAGATAATTGGTGCAGAAATCCACTTTTGGAGCCCACTTGGTGTGTGCTGGGGCTGAGACTTAAGCTTCTCATGTGCCTGGCTGTTTCTGGAGTTGAACGCCAGGTTGTAACCTGTTTCTGGCGTTGAACTCCAACTTGCAACCTATTTCTGGCGCTGAACGCCAGACTACAACATGGAACTAAGGTTGAACGCCATTTTACATTGTCTATCTTCATGCAAAGTATAAACTCTTATATATTGCTGGAAAGCTCTGGATGTCTACTTTCCAGCATAATCAAGAGCGTGCCAATTGGACTTTTGTAGCTCCAAAAAGTCCATTCCGAGTGCAGAAAGGTCAGAATCCAACAGCATCAGTAGTCCTTTTTCAGCATAAATCAGATTTTTGCTCAGCTCCCTCAATTTCAGCCAGAAAATACCTGAAATTACAGAAAAACACACAAACTCATAGTAGAGTCCAGAAATATGAATTTTGTCAATAAAATTATACTAAAAACTAACTAAAACATACTAAAATCTACATGAAATTACCCCCAAAAAGCGTATAAAATATCCGCTCATCACAACACCAAACTTAAATTGTTGCTTGTCCCCAAGCAACTAGATAAATAAAATAGGATAAAAAGAAATTAAGAAGCAATAATATCTCATAGTTTTAAGTGAAGCTCAGATTCTAATTAGATGAGCGGTGCTAGTAGCTTTTTGCTTCTAAACATTTTCGGCATTTCACTTTATCCATTGAAATTCAGAATGATTGGCATGCATAAGAACTCAGAATTCAGATAGTATTATTGATTCTCCTAGTTTAGTATGTTGATTCTTGAATACAGATACTTTATGAGTCTTGGCCGTGGCCCTAAGCACTTTGTTTTCCAGTATTACCACCGGATACATAAATGCCACAGACACATAACTGGGTGAACCTTTTTAGATTGTGACTTAGCTTTGCTAGAGTCCCCAATTAGAGGTATCCAGACTTCTTATGCACACTCTTTTGCTTTGGATCACGACTTTAACCTCTCAGTCTCAAGCCTTTCACTTGGACCTGCATGCCACAAGCACATGGTTAGGGATAGCTTGATTTAGCTGCTTAGGCCTGGATTTATTTCCTTGGGCCCTTCTATCCATTGATGCTCAAAGCCTTGGATCATTTTCACCCTTGCCTTTTGGTTTAAAGGGCTATTGGCTTTTTCTACCTCTTTTGCTTTTCTTTTTTTTTCGCAAGCTTGTTTTTCACTGCTTTTTCTTGCTTCAAGAATCAATTTCATGATTTTTTAGATTATCAATAACATTTCTCTTGTTCATCATTCTTTCATGAGCCTACAATTTTAACATTCATAAAATTCAATATAAAAAATATGCACTGTTCAAGCATTCATTCAGAAGACAAAAAGTATTGCCACCACATATAAATAATTAGAATTTTCCTTATTAAGAACTCGAAAAAATTAAATTGCCTCTTTATTCTAAAAATCTACTATTTTATTCATGTTTAATGATGATGAGAAAAATAAATTATAACTTAATCGGAAACAAAGTCAAAATAGAGATACTAATTACTACTACTAATATGTAGCTTCTAAGGTAAATTCATAATAAGAACAGTTATCACAGAGTTAAGGCAAAGATTTGGACTCAACAACCTTTATTTTGGGAAGTGGGTGTTCCTCTAGTCTGTGGGGTGCTTGATCCTTCAAGAGATAATTTCTAACGCTTCAGTTCCTTCAAGTCACATCCTTGCTCTTTCTATTCCCTTAGGTGCCATGATCTCGATGAGTTTTAGCTCAGTTATCATGGCAAATCACACCAAACTTAGTGGTTTGCTTGTCCTCAAGCAAAAGAAAGGAAAAGAGAGGAATAGAGGGAGAGGCAATTTCGAAATTCAAAAGATATGATGAGTTAAAAAAGATTTGAAAAAGAGTTGGATTGGATTGGAAAAAGATTTGTGTTTATGGATTAAGATACATTTGATATTTTTGAAAAAGGAATTTTAGAAATTAGGATTAAAATTTTTGGAATTAAAGGACGAGAGTTTGTAACATGTTTATGCAAGAAATCATGATTTGAAACGTAAAAAATTTAAAAAATTGTGAAGTAAAAACGAATTTACCTCCTCCCCACCATCCTGGCGTTAAACGCCCAAACGCTGCATGTTTTGGGCGTTTAAAACCCATGTGTAGCTTCTCCTGGGCGTTCAATGCCCAGTTGTTGCTTCTTTCTGGCGTTGAACGCCAGGAACTCCTTTGTCACTGGGCATTTTTCTGAATGCCCAGGACGCTGTAAATCTGGCGTTGAACGCCCAGAAGGTGCTTCTTTTTGGCGTTCAACACCCAAAAGGTGCTTCTTTCTGGCGTTCAATGCTCAAAAGATGCTTCTTTCTGGCGTTGAACACCCAAAACAGCTCTTACTGGTGTTTTCGCACCAGTGAACTTCTTTTTGCTGTTTTTATCCTTTGAATCCTTCTATAACTCTGTGAACTCAAGCAATTGCTCTTTTACCTTGAAGATAATTGACATATACCTGTAAAAATCAATTAATTAACAAATAAACTTTGTAAATGGCTGGGTTGCTGGTGGACAAAATTGTGATCATCAACAATGGCTCCAAAGACTTGGTGATCTCCAACATAAATCGCACTTTGTCACAACCCCGCACAACTAACCAGCAAGTGTACTGGGTCGTCCAAGTAATACCTTACGTGAGTAAGGGTCGATCCCACAGAAATAAGAAAAAGATATTTTTTATTTTTGAATTTTTAATGATGAGAGAGAAAAACACAAAAATGACCCAAAACATGAAAATTTTTTATCAAAACACATGATGCATGCAAGAACACTATGAATGTCAAGATGAACACCAAGAACACTTTGAAGATCATGATGAACATCAAGAACATATTTTTGAAAAATTTTTTATGCAAAGAAAACATGCAAGACACCAAACTTAGAAATTTTTAATGCATGGACACTATGAATGCACAAATGCATATGAAAAACAATAAAAGACACAAAACAAGAAAACATCAAGATCAAACAAGAAGACTTACCAAGAACAAGTTGAAGATCATGAAGAACACCATGAATGCATGAATTTTTGAAAAATAATGCATAAATTTTTACAAGCATGCAATTGACACCAAACTTAAAAATTGACTCAAGACTCAAACAAGAACACAAAATATTTTTGATTTTTATGATTTTATGATTTTTTTTTGAAAACTTTTTGGAAAGAAAAATAAAAAGAAAATTACCTAATTTGAGCAACAAGATATAGCCAGCCAAGCTAAAACATGTTATATCAAACTCTAGGATTCATTCTTGAAAACTCTGAAAATTTTCGAAAACAGGTGAGAAATTTTGAAAATATTTTTGAAAACTTTTTGAAAAGAAAATAAAAAGAAAATTACCTAATCTGAGCAACAAGACGAACCGTTAGTTATCCATACTCAAGCAATCCCCGGAAACGGTGCCAAAAACTTGGTGGACGAAATTGTGATCATCAACAATGGCTCCAAAGACTTGGTTCTCTCCAACATAAATCACACTTTGTCACAACTCCACACAACTAACCATCAAGTGTACTGGGTCGTCAAAGTAATACCTTACGTGAGTAAGGGTCGATCCCACAGAGATTGTTGGTATGAAGCAAGCTATGGTCATCTTGTAAATCCCAGTCAGGCGGATTCAACTATATTAAGAGATTATCGGATATTTTAATAAATAATAATAAATTTAAACAGAAAATAAAGATAGAGTTACTCATGTAATTCAATGATGGGAATTTCAGATAAGTGTATGGAGGTGTTGTGTTCCTTCCGAAGTTCTGCTTTCCTACTGCTTTTATCCAATCTTTATCACTCCTTTCTATGGCAAGTTGTATGTAGGGAATCACCATTGTCAATGGCAACATCCCATCCTCTCAGTGAAAATGGTCCAAATGCTCTGTCACAGCACGGCTAATCATCTGTTGGTTCTTGATCATGTTGGAATAGAATCACTTGATTCTTTTGCGCTTGTCATCACGCCCAGCAATCGCGAGTTTGAAGCTCATCGCAGTCATTCAATTCCGGAATCCTACTCAGAATACCACAGACAAGGTTAGACTTTCTGGATTCCTATGAATGCCGCCATCAATTCTAGCTTATACCACTAAGATTCTGATTAAGGAATCCAAGAGATATGCACCCGGTTTAAGGTAGAACGGAAGTGGTTGTCAGTCACGCGTTCATAGGTGAGAATGATGATGAGTGTCACGGATCATCACATTCATCATGTTGAAGTGCA
>NC_029777.3:46252516-46254608 GCF_000817695.3 Arachis duranensis | reverse complement strand
AGTTAAAAATACATAAGTGATGAAGGTTCAGGCATGGCCGAATGGCCAGCCCCCAAAATATGATATAAAATTCAAAAATAGGGAGAAGGACCAGATATGTGGTCAAAAGACTAGATAGTCAAAGACATCTAATAAACTAGTAAAAAGTTCTATTTATACTAAACTAGCTACTAGGGTTTACAGAAGTAAGTAATTGATGCATAAATTCACTTCCGGGGCCCATGAAGTCAATACCCCATACATCAAATAACTCAATCTCCAAGATCCCTTGTTGAGGCATGGCATAACTGTGAGGCAGATTGCCAGATCTTTGGCAATTGTCACAGTTAAGTACAAACACTCGGGAGTCTTTATAGAGAGTAGGCCAGTAGAAGCCGCATTGGAGGACTCTTGTGGCTGTTCGCTCACTTCCAAAATGTCCTCCATACTGTGATCCATGGCAGTGCCAGAGGATCTTCTGTGCTTCTTCTTTAGGCACACATCTACGAATTACTCCATCTGCACATCTCTTGAAGAGATATGGTTCATCCCAAAGATAGTACTTTGCATCTGTGATCAATTTCTTTGATTGCTGCCTACTGTACTCTTTGGGTATGAACCTCACTGCCTTGTAGTTTGCAATATCTACAAACCATGGCACTTCCTGGATGGTAAAGAGTTGCTCATTCGGAAAGTTTTCAGAGATCTCAGTAAGAGGGAGGGACGCCCCTTCTACCTGTTCTATTCGGGACAGGTGATCTGCTACTTGGTTCTCTGTCCCTTTTCTGTCTCATATTTCTATATCAAACTCTTGCAGAAGCAACACCCATCTGATGAGTCTGGGTTTTGAATCCTGCTTTGTGAGTAGATATTTAAGAGTAGCATGGTCAGTGTACACAATCACTTTTGGTCCTACTAAATAGGATCTAAACTTGTCAATGGCATAAACCACAGCAAGTAGCTCTTTTTCTGTGGTTGTGTAGTTCTTCTGTGCGTCATTTAGAACATGATTGGCATAATAAATGATGTGCAAAAGCTTGTCATGCCTTTGTCCTAACACTGTAGCAATGGCATGGTCACTGGCATCACACATTAATTCAAAAGGTAATGTCCAGTCTGGTACAGAGATGACTGGTGCTGTGACCAGCTTAGCTTTCAGAGTCTCAAACGCCTGCAAACACTCCTTATCAAAGATAAATGGCGTGTCAGCAGCTAGCAGATTACTTAGAGGTTTGGCAATTTTTGAAAAATCCCTTATAAACCTCCTATAAAATCCTACATGCCCCAGAAAGCTTCTGATTGCCTTAACATTGGCTGGCTGGTGGTAATTTTTCAATTACCTCTACCTTAGCTTGATCTACTTCTATTCCCTTGTTCGAAATTTTGGGTCCAAGGACAATTCCTTCAGTCACTATTAAGTGACATTTCTCCCAGTTTAAAACCAGGTTAGTCTCTTGACACCTCTTTAGAACAAGTGCTAGATGGTCAAGACAGGAGCTGAATGAGTCTCCAAATACTGAAAAGTCAACCATGAAGACTTCCATAAGTTTTTCCACCATATCAGAGAAAATAGAGAGCATGCACCTTTGAAAGGTTGCAGGTGCATTGCACAGGCCAAATGGTATCCTTCTGTATGCAAATACTCCAGATGGACATGTGAATGCTATTTTCTCTTGATCTTGGGGATTGGTGGACGAAATTGTGATCACATCAATATAGTATTAATATATTTATTGTAGAATTGTGGAACTTAGGATTTTTGGTACGAGTGGGCACAATTCCGTTCAACTAACCAGCAAGTGTACTGGGTCGTCCAAGTAATACCTTACGTGAGTAAGGGTCGAATCCACAGAGATTATTGGTTTGAAGCAATCAATATTTATTTTATAAACCTTAGTCAGGATGTCAACTTGTTTGGATTAAAAGTGAAGTTACTAAATTTGATTATAAAAATAAAAGAGGGAACAATGTTACTTTGATTTGCAGTACTGGAGAATATGTTGGAGTTTTGGAGATGCTTTATCCTTTGAATTTCTACTTTTCCTTGAGATCCTCTTCTCACACGCAGGTTCCTTCCATGGCAAGCTCTATGTAGGGTGTCACCGTTGTCAAT
>NC_029777.3:46249387-46250794 GCF_000817695.3 Arachis duranensis | reverse complement strand
AAATATAAATTACTTCTTTATTCTAAAAGAAAATCTACTACTTTATTCATGCCTAATGATGATGAGAAAAATAAATTATAACTTAATTGGAAATAAAATCAAAATAGACATCCTAATTACTACTAAATATCTTCTAAGGTTAATTTCTAAAAGGAATAATCTCTACTAAGTTGGAACAGAGAAATTAGAACTCAGCAACCTGTTGTTTTGAGGAGTGGATGCTCCTCTGGCTCTTTGGGGTGTGGTTCAAGGATTAATTTTTGGCGCTTCAGCTCCCTTAGATCACGCCCTTGCTCCTCTTGTTCCTTGAGTAGTTTGCAAATCATGCTACCTTGATTATTCTGTTCTTCCTTTATTTGATCCATAGCTTCTTGCAATCTGGAAACAGAAGCCTCAAGTTGTTCCCAAGGCTTTCCTCCCTTTCTTCCCCCTGTCTCGCCATATTCATATTGGGGCAGTTCTGGGAGGGCTTCTTGTGCTCTCCTTCTGACAGGATCCTTTTGTTGCTGTTGCCTGACCATTGATATTCCAGTAATGGGCTTTTCAATTGGGATATATTCAGTTATTCCCATCTTTACTCCAGCCTCTTTGCAAAGCATAGAAACTAGGCTTGGATAAGCCAATTTGGCATCCTTAGAATTCCTGTTTGCTATTTTATATAGCTCACAGGAGATCAGCTGATGGACTTCCACTTCTTTTCCCAACATGATGCAGTGAATCATTACTGCTCTTTTAATAGTAACTTCAAAACGGTTGCTGGTGGGCAATATGGAACGCCCTATGAAATCTAGCCAGCCTCTAGCTACTGGTTTTAGATCTTCTCTTTTGAGTTGATTTGGGATGCCAGTCGTGCTGGTGGTCCACCTGGCTTCAGGGATGCATATATCCTCTAGAATCTTGTCCAGACCTTTATTTACCCTCATCATTCTCCTATTAAAGGAGTCTGGGTCATCTTTCAGTTGAGGGATCTTGAATATCTCCCTAATCCTATCAGCATTGGTATGAATGATTTTTCCTCTGACCACTGTCTTATGGTCAAAGATAGCAGCTCCAATGATTCTTTGCCTTTCTGTCCGCCATAGATTAGCATAGAATTCCTGAACCATATTCTTCCCCACTTTCGTTTCAGGATTGGCCAGAATTTCCCAATTCCTGTTTCGAATTTGCTCTTGGATCTCCGGATATTCATCTTCTTTCAGATCAAATTTGACTTCCGGGATCACTGATCTGTGACTCATTATCTTGTAGTAATGGCCTGAATGTTCTTTAGTTAAGAACTTCCCTTGATTCCAAAGTGGCTTTGGAATATTCTCTTTCTTGCCTCTTGGGTTGGGTTGTTTTCCTTTAGGGGCCATGATCAAAGTGAGAATGTTTTTGTGATCACGGATAAGCACACCAAACTTAGAG
>NC_029777.3:46245009-46245544 GCF_000817695.3 Arachis duranensis | reverse complement strand
CGAGACTCTCAGCCATATTGACCTCTCTTACCAGAGAGTCAATAATATCAACACTCATGCAGTCATTTGGGGTGTCTGGATGTTGCATGGCTTTAACAACATTCAACTTGAACTCCTCCTCATTGACTCTCAAGGTCACTTCGCCTTTTTGGACATCAATGAGGGTTCGGCCAGTTGCTAGGAAAGGTCTTCCTAGAATGAGAGTTGCACTCTTGTGCTCCTCCATTTCCAGCACCACAAAGTCAGTAGGAAAGGCAAATGGCCCAACCTTGACAATCATGTCTTCAATCACACCTTATGGGTATTTAATGGAGCCATCAGCAAGTTGAAGACATATCCTGGTTGGTTTAATTTCTTCAGCTAAACCAAGCTTTCTGATAGTACATGCAGGTATTAGGTTGATACTTGCCCCAAGATCACATAAAGCTTGCTTGGTACAAACACCTTCTAATGTGCATGGTATCATAAAGCTCCCAGGATCTTTAAGCATCTCAGGTAAGCTTTTCAGAATGACTGCACTGCATTCTTCAGTGAG
>NC_029777.3:46241662-46242102 GCF_000817695.3 Arachis duranensis | reverse complement strand
TGATCCTTTCTGGTGGCTGTATTGAGTCTTCTGTAATCAATACACATACGCCACCCTGTAACTGTCCTTGTAGGAACCAGTTCATTTTTTTCATTATGAACCACTGTCATGCCACCCTTCTTAGCGACAACTTGAACAGGGCTCACCCAGGGGCTGTCAGAAATAGGATAAATAATCCCAGCCTCTAGTAATTTAGTGACCTCTTTTTGCATCACTTCTTTCATAGCTGGGTTCAGCCGCCTTTGTGGTTGAACCACTGGCTTGGCGTCATCCTCCAACAAGATTTTGTGCATGCATCTGGCTGGGCTAATGCCATTGAGATCACTAATGGACCACCCAAGAGCTGTCTTGTGCGTCCTTAGCACTTGAATTAGTGCTTCCTCTTCCTGTGGCTCTAAGGTAGAGCTTATAATTACAGGAAAGGTTTCACCTTCTCCCAG
>NC_029777.3:46239658-46240387 GCF_000817695.3 Arachis duranensis | reverse complement strand
TTTCCATGTTTTTATGCTGTTCTTAGGCTGGTTATTTAACCACCTCTTAGCTTGATCTCTTACAGCAAATGGAAACAGTAATAATCTTTAGACATCCTGATCTACTTCTTTATCATGTACTGTGTCAGCAAATTGTAAAAATTGTGCTAGAAATTCTGTAGGTTCTTCATGTGGAAGACCAGAATACTGGCAGTTTTGCTGCACCATGATAATGAGCTGAGGATTCAGCTCAAAGCTACTCACTCCAATGGAGGGTATACAGATACTACTTCCATATGAAGCAGTAGTGGGGTTTGCATATGACCCCAGAGTCCTCTTGGACTGTTCACTCATACTTACTTCCATAATGGAATACAAGTTAAGAATTTATAGTTTGGAATGTAGCAATGAAATAAATAAAAATGGAATAAATAAAAAGAAGTTAAAAATATTTTTTTTTTATTTATAAAATAAAAACGAAATGAATAAAAGAAAGTGAAAATATTTTGAAATTGAAAATTGAATTTTTATAAAAGATTTTTCGAAAAAGTAGTTTTAAAAAAAAGTTAGAAAATAAAAATTTTTTGAATTTTGAATTTTATGATGAAAGAGAAAAACACACAAAAGACACAAGACTTAAAATTTTTAGATCTAATGCTCCTTATTTTCGAAAATTTTTGGAGGGAAAACACCAAGGAACACCAAACTTAAAAATTTTAAGATCAAGACACAAGAAAAACTCAAGAACAC
>NC_029777.3:46212529-46237773 GCF_000817695.3 Arachis duranensis | reverse complement strand
TTCAGCCTAAGTCAGATTTTTGCTCAGCTCCCTCAATTTCAGCCAGAAAATACCTGAAATCAGAGAAAAACACACAAACTCATAGTAAAGTCCAGAAATATGATTTTTGCCTAAAAACTAATATTATTCTACTAAAAACTAACTAAAACATGCTAAAATCTACATGAAATTACCCCCAAAAAGCGTACAAAATATCCGCTCATCAGGGATCTACTGCAATTTGGTTGTAACCTAAATAGCCATCGAAAAAGCAGTAGTAATCATGACTTGCTAGTCTTTCTAGCGTCTGGTTTATGAATGGTAAAGGAAAATGATCCTTTCTGGTGGCTGTATTGAGTCTTCTGTAATCAATACACATACGCCAACCTATAACTGTTCTTGTAGGAACCAGTTCATTCTTTTCATTATGAACCACTATCATGCCTCCCTTTTTGGGGACAACTTGGACAGGGCTCACCCAGGGGCTATCAGAAATAGGATAAATAATCCCAGCCTCTAGTAATTTAGTGACCTCCTTTTGCACCACCTATTTCATGGCTGGATTTAGCCGCATCTGTGGTTGAACCACTGGCTTAGCGTCATCTTCCAATAGGATCTTGTGCATGTATCTGGATGGGCTAATGCCCTTAAGATCACTGATGGACCACCCAAGAGCTGTCTTGTGTGTCTTTAGCACTTGAATTAGTGCTTTCTCTTCCTGTGGCTCTAAGGTAGAGCTTATGATTACAGGAAAGGTATCACCTTCTCCCATAATACATATTTCAGGGATGGTTGTAATGGTTTGAGCTCGGGTTTAAGTGGTTTCTCCTCTTCCTGAGGGATTTTTAGAGGTTCTATTATTCTCTCTGATTCCTCCAGATTAGGCTGAACATCTTTAAAGATATCCTCCAGTTCTGATTCGAGACTCTCAGTCATATTGATCTCTTTTACCAGAGAGTCAATAATATCAATGCTCATGCAGTCATTTGGAGTGTATGGATGCTGCATAGCTTTGACAACATTCAACTTGAACTCATCTTCATTGACTCTCAGGGTTACTTCCCCTTTTTGGACGTCAATGAGGGTTCGGCCAGTTGCTAGGAAAGGTCTTCCTAGAATGAGAGTTGCACTCTTGTGCTCCTCCATTTCCAGCACCACAAAGTCAGTAGGAAAGGCAAATGGCCCAACCTTGACAATCATGTCTTCAATCACGCCTGATGGGTATTTAATGAAGCTATCAGCAAGTTGGAGACATATCCGGGTTGGTTTGACTTCTTCAGTCAAACCAAGCTTTTTGATAGTAGATGCAGGTAATAGGTTGATACTTGCCCCAAGATCACATAGAGCTTGCTTGGTATAAGTACCCTCTAATGTGCATAGTATCATAAAGCTTCTGGGATCTTTGAGCTTCTCAAGAAAGATTTTCAGAATGACTGCACTGCATTCTTCAGTGAGGTAAAATTTTTCAGTTTCCCTCCAATCCTTCTTATAACTTAAGATCTCTTTCATGAACTTAGCATAAGAGGGTATTTGCTCAAGTGCCTTTGCAAACGGAATCTTTATTTCAAGAGTCCTGAGATAGTCTGCAAAGTGGGCAAATTGCTTATCCTGTCCTGCTTGGCGGAGTTTCTGAGGATAAGGCATTTTGGCTTTGTATTCCTCAACCTTAGTTACTACAGGTTTATTGCCTACAGATGTAGGTTGAAAAGCCTTTTTAGATGGGTTATTATCAGTACTTGTATGTGTCTGATCCCCCGCTGGCATTTGAATGCCAGGGGTGGAAGCTGGAGTGGCGTTAGATGCCAACTCCTTACTTGTTTCTGGCGTCTGAATGCCAGAACTGTGCTCCCTTTGGGCGTTCAACGCCAAATCCTTGCTTGTTTCTGGCGTTGAACGCCAGGACTGAGCATGGTTTGGGCGTTCAACGCCAGCTTTCCACCTATTTTCTGGCGTTTGAGCGCCAGAATTATTCCTCTCTGGGCTCTTACTGTCTTCAGAGGGATTTTGGTTAGTTTGCTCATTTCTTGGCTTCCTGCTATCTTGAAGTGAGGTATTTAATGTTTTTCCACTTCTTAATTAAATTTCTTGGCACTCTTCTGTTATTTGTTTTGATAACTGCTGTTCTGTTTGCTTCAACTGTACTTCCATATTCATATTTGCCATTCTTGTTTCTTGTAGTATTTCCTTAAATTCGGCTATCTATTTTGTTAGAAAATCCAGTTGCTGATTGATTCTGTAACTTGTTCTGTAGGACTCAATTCAGCAGTTACTGTTTTAGCCTCTTCTTTCATGGAAGGTTCACTACTTAAGTACAGATGCTGATTTTTGGCAACTATATCAATGAGCTCTTGAGCTTCTTCTATTGTCTTTCTCATGTGTATAGATCCACCAGGTGAGTGGTCTAGAGAAATCTGAGCTCTTTCTGTAAGCCCATAGTAGAAGATGTCTAACTGCACCCACTCTGAAAACATTTCAGAGGGGCATTTTCTTAGCATCTCTCTGTATCTTTCCCAAGCATCATAAAGAGATTATTTATCTCCTTGTTTGAAGCCTTGGATACTCAGCCTTAGCTGTGTCATCCGTTTTGGAGAAAAATAGTGATTAAGGAATTTTTCTGATAGCTGTTTCCATGTCTTTATGCTGTCCTTAGGTTGGTTATTTAACCACCTCTTAACTTGGTCTTTTACAGCAAATAGGAACAGTAATAGCCTGTAGACATCCTGATCTACCTCCTTATCATGTACTGTGTTAGCAATTTATAAAAACTGTGCCAGAAACTCTATAGGTACTTCTTGTGGAAGACCGAAATACTGGCAACTTTGCTGCACCATGATGATGAGCTGAGGATTCAACTCAAAACTACTGACTCTGATGTAGGGTATACAGATACTACTCCCATATGAAGCAGTAGTGGGGTTAGCATGTGACCCCAGAGTCCTTCTGGACTATTCATTTCCACTTAGGTCCATGTTGGAGTAAAGGAAGTAATGTGGATTTAAATTTTATTTATTTTATTATATAAAAAAAATTAATTTCCGAAATAACAAAATAAAATAAAATAATAAATAAAATAATAAATAAAAAGAAATAAATTTCCAAAATAAAAAAATAAAAATAAAAATAAAAATAATAATTATTATTATTATTATTATTATTATTTTGAAAACTTTCAAAAAAATGAGGAGAGAGAAAGTGGTTAGAATATTTTTTAAATTGAAATATGAATTTTTATATAAAAAAATTCGAAATTGTGGCTTAAAAATAGTTAGAGAAGATATTTTTTGAATTTTGAATTTTATGATGAAAGAGAAAAACACACAAAAGACACAAGACTTAAAATTTTTAGATCTAATCCTCCTTGTTTTCGAATATTTTGGAGGGAAAACACCAAGGAACACCAAACTTAAAAATTTTAAGATCAAAACACAAAGAAGACTCAAGAACACTTTGAAGATTCACAAGAACAATAAGAACAAAAGAAAGAACACCAAACTTAAAATTTTTTGAAAACTTCAATAAAATTTTCGAAAATTACAAAAAGATTAACAATAAAACACCAAACTTAAAGTTTGGCACAAGATTCAATCAAAGAAAAATTATTTTTGAAAAAGATTTTTAAAAAGAAGGTACCCAATTACCAAGAACATAGACCAACGCTCTAGCCAATTGGGCAGTAAAGATAACACTTGTTTTGAAGAGGTATATATATATATATATATATATATTGGAAGACTAATTCTTTGGAAAAGAATAAGAAAAACAAGAAAAGACACAGAACAAGAAAAACTAAAGATCAAACAAGAAAAATAAACAAGAACAACTTGAAGATCAAAGAACACAAATTCGAAAATTTAAAAGGAAAATATAAAATATGCAATTGACACCAAACTTAAAAAAAGACACTAACTCACGGAAAATTAAAAATTAATAAGGAAAAGTAATATTTTTGAAAAATTTTTGAAGAGAAATTAAAGGACTCAAATTTAATGACTCTATAGCATCAATACTCTATTCCTAATCTAAGCAACAAAATAAACCTTTAGTTGTTCAAACTCAAAAAATCCCCGGCAACGGCGCCAAAAACTTGGTGCACGAAATTGCAATCACACTTTTGCAATCCGCACAACTAACCATCAAGTGCACTGGGTCGTCCAAGTAATACCTTACATGAGTAAGGGTCGATCCCACGGAGATTGTTGGCTTGAAGCAAGCTATGGTTATTTTATTATTCTTAGTCAGGAGATCAATTATAATTATCAGTTTGAATTACTAAAAAAATAAAAGAGCGTGAAATTATTACTTGTTGTTCAATAATGGAGAATATGTTGGAGTTTTGGAGATGCTTTGTCTTCTGCATTCCTGTAACATAATGTTTCCTATCATGCAAAAGTGCAAAGTTCCTTCTATGACAAGCTCTATGTAGGGTGTCACCGTTGTCAACGGCTACTTCCCAACCTCTCAGTGAAAATGGTCCAAATGCTCTGTCACAGCACGGCTAATCAACTGTTGGTTCTCGATCATGTCGGAATAGAATCCATTGATTCTTTTGCGTTTGTCATCATGCCCAACACTCGCGAGTTTGAAGCTCGTCACAGTTATCCAATCCCAAAATCCTACTCGGAATACCATAGACAAGGTTTAGACTTTCTGGATTCTCATGAATGCCGCCATCAATTCTAGCTTATACCACGAAGATTCTGATTAAGAAATCTAAGAGATACTCATTCAATCTGATGTAGAATGGAGGTGGTTGTCAGACACACCTTCATGGATTGAGGAAGGTGATGAGTTTCACGGATCACCACCTTCTCCATAGTTAAGCGTGAATGAACATCTTAGATAGGAACACACATGTTTGAATGGAAAAACAGAAATAAATGCATTAATTCATCGAGACACTGCAGAGCTCCTCACCCCCAACAATGGAGTTTAGAGACTCATGCCGTCAAAGAGTATAAAATTCAGATCTAAAAATGTCATGAGATCCCAAATAAGTCTCTAAAAGTTGTTTAAATACTAAACTAATAACCTAGGTTTACAGAAAATGAGTAAACTAAGATAGTTGGTGCAGAAATCCACTTCTGGGGCCCACTTGGTATGTGCTGGGGCTGAGACTTAAGCTTCTCACGTGCCTGGGTTGTTTCTGGAGTTGAACGCCAGGTTGTAACCTGTTTCTGGCGTTGAACTCCAACTTGCAACCTGTTTCTGGTGCTAAACGCCAGACTGCAACATAAAACTGGCGTTGAACGCCATTTTATGTCATCTATCTTCATCCAAATTATGGATTATTATATATTGCTGGAATGCCCTGGATGTCTACTTTCCAGCCCAATTGAGAGCGCGTCAATTGGACTCCTGTAGCTCCAAAGAATTCATTCCGAGTGCAGGGAGGTCAGAATCTAACAACATCAGCAGTCCTTTTTCAGCCTAAATCAGATTTTTGCTCAGCTCCCTCAATTTCAGCCAGAAAATACCTAAAATTACAGAAAAACACACAAACTCATAGTAGAGTCTAGAAATATGAATTTTGCCTAAAAATAAATAAAATTATACTAAAAACTAACTAAAACATACTAAAATCTACATGAAATTACCCCCAAAAAGCGTATAAAATATCCGCTCATCAACCTCATTCTCAACATAGCCATTGTTCCGAGGGTTTACCTGAGACTGCAGGTCGATCTCGGATGAGACCTATGATGGTGGTCGGAACCAACGTGTCCAACTTGTTGGACTGGGTGGTTCTACTGATCCTTCATCACCAGAGGGTGGTTGTACCTGCAAGAGACTCCGATGGTTAAGTTAGCACGTGCTTTAGGTAGGTTTTTAGTGGAATCAGAGTATGAGTTATACCTGGGTGCTCCAGTGTATTTATAATGGTGTGGAGTGACCTTTCTGGAGATAAGATAGTTATCTTATCTTATCTTTGAGTGGAGTCATTTTATCTTTAAGGAGAACCACCTTTATCTTTCTGGCCTTTGACTGCCTTTAGATTAGGCTGTGTTCCTTCGTTTGGGCCTATTTTGGGCTCCTCTGGCAATTTGGCCAATCTCTTTGTAAAGAGGTCAGTGGCGAACAACCTAAAGAGATCGGTCGCTTTTGTCTTCGGTCAACCCGGGTTGCGTAGCAAGACCCAGGGTATGAACAGTGCCCCTGCTTGAGCTAGGTCTTTCCTGTGAGTTTTGTCTTGTTAGACTTCGACCCCTTTTAAGGAAGCTAAGCTCGAGCATTTTGTTGATCTCTACGTAGAACTTCGTTAGGTTAGCCTGCTTTAAAAAGCGAAGCGTTTCCTTTATATTCCGTGCATTTTGCCTTTTCCTTGGGAACGTGCGAGGGTTTTTAAAGCTCATAAATAACCCTTCGCCGTTTCCTTTTTCCCTCTTTGTTGCTTCTTTGAAAATTTTTTCAAAGTGTCATTTTACAGCTTCTTTCTCTAACTACTCTTTGTCTTCTCTGCCCCTTGTTTGCAAGGTGTTTCGCTTATTCTAGTTTCCTCTTTCCATCCCTTTGCTCGAGGACGTATCCGGTCACTTACTCCTTTACCTTCTCTTCCTTCGCGCCCGCTCCTTCATCCTTCGCAGGTTGGTATTTCCATTCTCTCCCAACTTTTTGCTAGTTGCTTTTTGTACATGGCTTTTACTGATTTTGCTGTTGAGGATCCTGATCCCTTTTTTAGTAAAAAAGATTGTATCTTTCCTATGAGTTTATTTTTATTGTCACGACTTTCTTGAAAAAGCTTGCGTCCTTATGGTGATCCTTGCATTTGCGTGTTGCTTCCTTGGTGTTTTGTTATCGCTGTTTCTATTTCTTTTGCCCTTGCATGTCCTTGTCTCTGGTTTCATGATAAACCCCATTTGTAGGGTTTATCTTGTATTGATTTTAAGGGATTTTATGACCTTTTACCCACATTTTTTCAATTAATTAGCATGGTTTTGTGATTGTCTCCTTATTTGTTCTTAGATGTGAAAACATGCTTTTTAGGCCTTTAACTTGATGATTTTAATCTCTCTTTGATTCCACTAGATGCCTTGATGTTTTTGTTAGTGATTGCAGATTGAAAAGGCTAGGAATGGATCAAAGGAGTGAAGAGGAAAGCATGCAAAGTGGATAAATCATGGAAAAAGCAAAAGAGTTGAACTCGCCCATGGACGCGCGCGCACACCTGGCGCTTACGCACACCTTGCGACTCACCCCATGGACGCGTACGCATGCTGTGCGTGTACGCGTCGGTGCTGATATGTGATTTTTTTTAATGAATTTGCAACCAACGAATTCTGAGGAGTTGTGGGGCCCAAAACCAACCAACTTTGGCGCCAAAGATGCTATTTAAAGCCAAGGATTGAAGAGCAAAGGGGTATTTTCAATCATTTTACACTCATTAGGATTAGGATTAGGTTTAGTTCTTAGATCTAGGTTTTGATTCACTCTTTCTTCTTCTTCTACTCTTCAATTCTTTATTGTTACAATCATTCTTCTTCTATTCTTTTGTTGTAATTTCCTTTATGTTGTTCTTGTATTTTGCTGTAGATCTACTTTTGTTTCTTCTACTCTTTTTCAATTCAATCAAGGTAATTCATAATAAATGTGTTTCTTTTGATTGTTGTTGTTAATTCTTTTCAATAAGTGTCGTTAGATTCTATTCTTGTTATCAATTTACTATGCTTTTCTTTTGTGCCTCCCAAGTGTTTGATGAAACGCTTGGTTGGGTTTTAGTGTAGGTTTTTTTCCTCTTGGCCTTGGTTGAGTAATTAGTGACTCTTGAGTTATCTAATTCCTTTGTTGATTGATAATTATAAGTTGCTAATTGATTTGAATGCCTCTAAAGCTAGTCTTTCCTTTAGGAGTTGAGTAGGACTTGAGGAATCAAATTGATTTATCCACTTGACTTTCCTACATGGTTAGAGGTTAACTAAGTGGGAGTAATGGATAATTTGTTGTCACAATTGAGGAGGATAACTAGGATAGGACTTCTAGTTCTCATATCTTTCCAAGAGCTTTGTTAGTTGTTAGTTTATTTTCTTTGCCATTTATATTTCTTGTCTAAAATCTCAAAAACCCCAAAATAACTCACAACCAATAACAAGACATTTTATTGTAATTCTTAGGGAGAACGACCCGAGGTTCCAATACTTCCGTTTATAAATTTAGGGGTTTATTTTAGTGACAAACAACTTTTTATATGAAAAGATTATTGTTTGGTTTAGGAACTATACTTGCAACGAGAATTTATTTGTGAAATTCTAAACCATCAAAAATTCAATCATCAAAATGGCGCCGTTGCCGGGGAATTGCAATGGTTTTGTGTTATTGGTTATTGTATATATGTGAATAGTGTGAATAGCTTGTCTTTTGCTTGTTTACTAGTTTTTCTTAGCTTTATTTTGCTTTTCCCCTATGAATTCTCACTTTGGCTATGAGTTTGGTTCTAATTATGTTGTAGAAAATAGGAGCTACAATGAAGATATGCATCAAGGATGGGACACTCAAAGGTGGGAAGAGCCATACGCATATGACCAATCCTCATGGCAACAACCTCCACCAATGCACCATGAAGAAGAGCCATGTTTTGATGCATACCAATCCAATGGCTATGGTGAATCTCCTTGTGACTATCAAGAACCACCACCATATGCCTATGAGCCGTATCCTCAACATAGCCCTGAACCATACTCACAAGCCCCTTCTTACCAACCACCTTCATATGACCCTAATCCATATCCATCCTACCAACAACCATATGAGCCATATGAACCACATATAGAGCCACCACCATTCCAACATCAACACTTTCAAGAGCCACCCCCTCCATGTTATTACCAAGATGAACCACCTCCAATATATGAAAATTTTCAACCATAAGATGAATACTACTTTCCACCACAACCTCCCATGGAAGATCACTCATATCTATTGGTCCAAGAGACATATGATCCTACTCATGATATCCAAGAGGAACAAGAGTCGAGGGATCATCTCAAGGAAGTATTGGATCAATTTCAAGCAACCATGGAGTGTGTTGTGCAACAAGTGGAAAGAGTTTCCTATTATGAACCCTTCTCCCAAAATGATGAACGCTTCCACCCACCCCAATCTCTAATGGATGAAACCCTTGGTGTTCTTGTTCAAGGGCAAGAAGAGATGGAAAGGGATGTGCAAAATTTCATGGCCACCTTGGATGCAATAACAAATTAATTAGCCGCCCAATGCTTGAACACTCAAGGAACTCCCATAGCTACATGTGGAGAATCGAATGAAGAACATAGCATGAAAGAGAGATTGGAAACTCCAGTGGGAAATGAGAGAAGTTGCTTTGTATTGGAACAATTGGAGGAAGCCATAATTGTTGAAGAAAAGGAAGAAATGGCTGAAGACTTAGGAGATGCGAAACCTCCATGGGAACCTAGAGTTGAAGAAGACCCCTCCAAGAAGATTGAAATTGATGTTGAGGAGGGATGTGCACAACCTCCAAGGCATATTCCATATGAAGACTTAGATGAGATAGAACATGAATTGAGTTCCTATGACAATGAAGAGCAAGCATCAAATTCTAGTGGTGGTAGATCCTTTGAACTTGTAGAACCTTCTCCCGATGAGATGGAAAGTAATGTGGAGGTAAATTTCTCTCACCCTCCCATTTTTGAATTGAGTAAGGGAAAAGAGTTAGATAAAATTGTTGAACAAAGGATTGAGATTAAGAGATCTTGTGAAGAGGTGGAAGTCCTTAGAAATAGAAGGATGGGAGTGGAATACGCTTTGTCAAGAACCTTAGACTCATCTTTGCCTAGGTAGACATCTACTCCTTCACTTGAGTAGGTAAAACTCATTTCTATTAGCTTTATTCTCCCACTTGAGTATGGCTTACTTGAAATGGATGGTCAACTTAGGGAGCTTTGTGGGATGAAGCGTAAGCGGAAAAGGTTTTGTGGTGGGCGTTGCAAATCAAGGCTCATTATGGTTGATGCATCAAATATAAGATATAAAGGTTGGAGTAGTGCTCAATTAGATGGATCTAGGAGGATTGTTGGCCACTATATTAAGAATTCATCATGCCTACCACCCGGTTGGACTAATAATGATGATCAACTTCAAGACGGGTGTGAAAATAAAGTGTGGGATCCGGGACCACAAGACGAGGACCAACTTTGGGAGCCCCAAGCTTACGAAAAACTCCATCAACACTTGGTGCAACAAATAAATAATATTGGGGCACAATGGAGAACCAAGCATTGGTGGGAGTTCTAAGATGAATACAAGCACAAGCCACCTTGAGAGGAGCTCTCCCTATAAGTCCAACTTAAGGACAATAAACAAAAGTGCTAGGTGGGAGACACCCCACCATGGTAAATTCTTTTCATTTTCTTTTTTTGTACATATTGGTAAAAGTAGTTTAATTTCATGTTTTGGTTGAGTTTGATCGGTAGTATAATGTGGTAAATAAGGTTTTAAGGTGTTTTGGTAGATGTTTGGAGGTTTGGAATTCTTGGATTGGTGCAAAAACATAGAATATTTTTGAAAAGCAAATCACCATCCACGCGTACACATACATGGCGCGTACGCGCATTTCCCGCATTTTTGACCATCCACGTGCACGCGCACCTGGCGCGTATGCGTGGATTGAGAAGTTCCACCTTCCATCCAAAAACCCGAGAGTTAGGCCTGAACTGTGCAAAAGTTGTGCCTTTGGCATAAACCCACACGCACATACGCACACATGCCGCGTACGCGCCACTCTCGGAATAATCCATCGACGCAGACGCACTCTGTATGCATACGCGTTACATCCATTGCACCACCATCTGCGCGCGCGCCATGCGTGCGTACGCGCGGATTCCCTTATTTCAAGCATTTCCTTTCGTCTCTTCTTTCCATTTCTTTCCTCCTCCCTTCTTCTTCCCTTCTTCTAATTTCTTTCCTCTCAATAACCATTTATTTTAGTTAACTAATTAGTTAGGTAGTTAGTTGATAGTTAGTTTTAGTTAATTTCCATTTCATTTTCTCTTTTTCATTGTAAGTGTTGGATCGATATTCTTGTTTACTATTAATTATTGCTGAGTATTAAGAAGGGATGTTTTCTTAACATCATTATGTTATAATCTTTGTTGGATTCGATGATTAAGGTCATATTTTGCTACTTGGTTTTGAGTTGTTCATGCTTACCTTTTGAAAAATACCAAGTGATGAGAATTGCCCTCGAGCTTGTGACTCTTTTGAATTGCATGTTGTAGCTAGCCACCATGTGATTTGAACTCTCTCTTTGAGTGGGAAATTTCTTGATGGATGTTGAACATTTACCTTAATGCATTGTGTTCATGTTTATATGCATCCATATGCTTATAGCTTGAATGCTTTCATGCTTCTCTAATGCTTGTTTCACCTTACAAGTTCACTTAAAGCATCTCAAGCACACGAGGATAAGTGAAGTGCATGCTTCTTTTGTGACATCGCCCTTTTATGCTAATGTGTGTTCAAAAAGGCGCCTAATTTAGAATTCACATACCTAATATTTCCTAATGTCACACTAAGTCACTGACGTGAGTGGAAATTGGCAGATTAAGAATTAATTAGAGAAATCGCGTTGTGAGTACAGTTCTTAACCGGCAAAAATCCACTCGTCAATTTAGAAAAGGGTTGTCACAAATTTTAGAAATAAAATACTGGGAGTATGAGTCCCAGGTCGTCTCCCAACAAGTTGCAGGAAGATGTGCTATTTTATCAATCAGAGGTTTTCAAAAGGGGTTTTGAATTTGATGAACAGAAAATTAAATTAGAGAAATTATTTGATTTTAAATAAAATCTTGATCGGGAGAAGATTAATTGGAAGTTCTATCCTTGTTAGAATTTTATCAAGAGCAATTAATAATTAGTCATTGTTTACATTTAGTTAACCATCAACGAATGAAGGAAAGTCAAATTAAAGTCAACTTCTATTCAAAAGTCCTAATCCTCTCTCTTGGGAAGGATTAGAGTTAGTGACTAACAAGTCAACTAACAATGAACCAATTACAATTGAACTCTTGAGTATTCTAACTCAAGGTTCTCCTTTTAATCAACTCCTAATCAAGTTGGGGGACTACTCCATCATCATAATTGTAGACTTTCCAAAATCAATAGGGGAAGTACAAGAAGACATAATAAATAATAATAAAAGAGATTAATTAAAAGTAAAAATAGTCTTGTATTAATAACCTACGAATAAATAATCCAATGTCAACTCTGGATAAATTAAGAATATGGAAGAGTAAATGAAAAATAAAATAACAAGCTATAATGACTAGTACCGAAGGTAGACTCTTCTCAAAAGCTAAAGCCAAAATTCTTCAAAATCCTAATTTATGAATGTTCAAGTGAGAAACCTAGGGGAGGAGTAAATTCAGATCTAAAAACTTGAAATTATGCGAAATGAAAATTGTTGTCTTGTCTCTGCATGTTCCTTGGCTCTAATCTGTGTTTCTGGGCCGAAACTAGGTTGAAATGCGGCCCAAAATTTGTGCCAGCGACTTCTAAAATTCTGCAGATCGTGCACGTCACGCGGCCGTGTCGTCCACGCGTTCACGTCACTCGGTCTAGTCAGGCACACAAGCGCGTCACTATGATTTCTTCCATTTCGCGCGGTCGTGTGAGCCATGCCACCGCGTGGCTTCTCACTGGTCATCTCCTCAATTCCTTGTATTCCTTCCACTTTTGCACGCTTTCTTTTCATTCCTTACGCCATTCCTGGCCTATGAAGCCTAAAACACTTAACACAGAGATCACAGCATCGAATAGTACAAAGGAAGATAAAAATATACAACAAAAAGGTCTTTAGAAAACAAGTTATCAATCATAGAATATTTTTAGGAAGGACTTGTAAATACATGCAAATCATATGAATAAGTGGGTGAAGACTTGATAAAATAGTGGTTTATCAACCTCCCCACACTTAAACATTAGCATGTCCTCATGCTAAATTGAAGGAGATAAATATGAATGAATAGGAACATGTAAGACTCATGTAATGCAATGCAACCTACATACATATGAATGCAACTATATGATTTTGTCTACATGATTAAAAATAGATAAGTTCTCTAAGACAAAACATGGGTAGATTTCACTATTTCAATTTATATTGTAAAAGCATATAAATTTGTAAGAAGATAGCTCGTGAAAGCAGGGAGCACAGGATTGAGCATTGAACCCTTACTGTTGGTGCGTATGCACTCTAATCATCTCTAATATATGGGGTAATCACTCTATCCTTCTCTAATCATGCTTTCAAAAATTTTGTTTTTCACCTAATCAATCAACAATTTTAAAGTGCCAATGCAAACATCATGAGGTCTTTTCATGGTTGTAATGGGGCTAAGGTAAGGGTGAGGGTACACAAATGGCTAAGTGAGCTTATACATTGAATCTTTAATTAACCTAAGCTCCCACATAACATACATGTATTCTATATAATTCCAACATTCATCTTAGCTACCCAAAATCTCCCTTTCACATTCCATACTCATGCATCAACCTTTATTTTAATTTTATATCACATGTGCATTGATTATTAAACTCTGACTTATCATTGGGGTGATTTTGTCACCTTATTAACTAAAATAAAGAAATTTTTTTAAAAATTTTTTTATAGCTTATCAATGCATATAGATTTGTAATCTTTCTTTTATGGTTTCAGATTAATAGGTACCCAAATTCCCTTTATTCTATTATGACATATTTTTCTATTACCCTTTATTCCCACAATTTTCCCATACTCAGTTAACACACAATTCTATCTTAAGCTAACCAAAGATTCAATTAGGATTTTCAATTATTTTCTGCTTAAGGCTAGTAATGTGGTAAAATATAGAACGAATGGGATTAAAAACGGCTCAAAGTGGTTAACAAAGGTAATTAAAAGGGTTGGCTTATTTGGGATATGTGAGCTAAACAAACAATAGCCTCAATCATATGCATGCACATAACACATTAACATTGGACATATAGGATAAAACAAAATTCGGATTACAATCATAGAAAAGTAAACACATGAGAAAAAATTATTTATGGTTAAATAGTGTAACCATGTATTTAGACTCAAAGTCTCATGGGTTGTGTGTTCTTTTAGCTCAAAAATCCTATTCCAATTTCAACTTCAAAAAAATTTAACATAAATGTTCTGATTTAAATTAGTGAAATTTTCAAAAAATATATGGTCTTAAAAGAAACTTATTGTCTTTTCAATCAGGTAGAATATGCATGAAATTAACCTACTAATATGCAATCTATCCTATTCTAAAGAAAAAGAAGTTAGTGTTAGGGGGAAAGAATTACCTCCAGAAGTCAGGTACTGACCGATCTCCCCACACTTAAGGCTTTGCACCGTCCTCGGTGCCATCTGTCAGGAACAAGGGTGGGCTGGTGGCAATATCTCCACAGTCAGGACCGTCATGGCACCCTGTGCTGGTAAAGGAAGTGGAGTCCAGAGTGCCTAGGTCCTCGTCAGGTCTGTGATTGCCTGTGAGTAGCTCTTTGAGGTATTTGAATCGGCAGTGGTTGCGGCGCTCTCGGAGCTTTGCTTTCTGGTCTTGTTGGTCCAACCTCTTCAATATTTGATGCAGCAGCTAACTAGTAGATGGTGGAATGTCTGCAGCATCTTCTGTGGACTGGCTGGTAGTGGCAAGTGGTGGCCTGAAATATCTCCCGTTAGGGACGTACTGATCATCCCGTGGAAGTATGGCTTTGGTGTCCCCAGCTCTGAAGGAGACTCCAGCTGCTGAGACAAGATCTGAGACCAAGGTAGGAAAAAGTAAGTTGCCTGCAATTTGTACGTGACATACGTGAGCCTCTAAGGTGAGTGCGGAAGCCGAGATTACCTTAGGACGGGAACTATGGTATCCGAAGATCCATTTGCTGCCAGGTTGTGCGATAACTCTGAGAACAGCGTCCCAATCAAATTTGTATGCCTGGCGCTTGAGTGCGGCTTCTTGAAAAGCGTCTAGTCCTTCTGGAGCAGGGGGAAGATCTAAGGCTCGCTGAATGGCCTCTTCTGTAATGGGGATTTACTTCTGACGGACATAAACAAACTGTAGGGTCGGCAGGTAGAAATTGGAGTAGAACTCAACTACCCAAGAAAGATTAACCTGTCGTGGCTGTCTCTGTAGGAATCCCCAATGTCTTTGTGCAATTTGTGGCTCAACAAATGTGGCAATACGAGGCAAAAGGATAAGAAGGTATTCATTGTTGTAATTCCGAGCTGCCAGAATGGGGAACATCTGCTCACAGTAGCGATTGGGAAATCGTGCAGTGTCCTTTGCTGGGAATGCTTTTTCCTTTTCATCGACCTTTATAATCCTTTTAATTCTTTTTGTTGAGGGCTTAACTGCAGTTGAAGAAGGCTCTGCCACTAATGCTCTTTTTGTTCCTTTTCTTGCTGTGGATTTGGGGGTAGCTTTCTCCATGCCTTTCTTGGTGGCCACCCTGAAAGGAAACGAGTAAAGACATGAATATTTCAAGGGTTATAGCAAGGAAAAGAATGGGAAAGGTGGTAATCAATGCACAGGAAAGGATAATGATGTGAACACATGGTCATGACTACATGTGGCAAATCAACAATGGAAATAAAACAAGTGCATGTGATGACAGTTGAATGTCGGGTGTTTATTGGCATGCCTGCAAGGGCATGAGTAGCATAGATCAAGCATTCAATGTCAAAGTTAGATTACCAAGTCTTTCCAACTAACAATCTATTTGTAATAACAATTATATTTAAGCAATAAAATATAGAAGGGGTATTTTTTGAAAAGCAAGCATTTAGAGTAGTCTAAAAATAGTGCATAATGCCATATGGGTGTTTTAACAAACACATAGCATGCATTTAAATAAGGTATGAAAAAATTAATTTTGAACATGCAAGTAACCCTTATAAAAATAATATATAATTGTTAAACAAGTTCTAAACAATTTACAAGCAACATATAAGAATAATGACCCAACTAAATTTCTAACACCAATAGAAGGAAAAAGAAAAGAAAAAGAATACATGGATAGAGAAAGTAGAAGAGAAAGAAAAAGAAAACATGAAAATAAGAAGAGGAAAGAAAGAGTAGGGAAGGGAGGAGAGAAGAAAAAAAACCTTGATAATGGTGGTAGGAAAGAGGGGGTAAAAGAGAGAAAGAAGGGAGGAAGAAGGAGGGGGGAAAAATAAAATAGGAATGGGATGAGAAAAGAAAAGTTAATCTGGCAGATTTGAATGAGTTAGGCGACGAAAGCGACGCGGACGCGTGGGGCACACGGTCTCATGGAAAGCCCTTAAATGAAATGACGCAGATGCATCGGTCACACGGACGCGTGACATGATTTGCGCTAGTGGCGCAGGGCAGCTTCGCACTCGCACAACTCTCTGTTCAAAATATGTTTTGCCATAATTTAGGGTGATGCGATCGCGTGGTTAACGCGATTGCGTGGATGGCCAGATTGAGAAAACGACGCGGACGCATGGGGCACGCGATCGCGTGGCAGGGCTTGTGCGACTAGCACAAGTGCAGCCCAAGTCCATCTCAACTTTCGGCCATACACCCTTTTACGTCGAATTGCAGAGCCACGCGGTCGCATGGGTGACGCGGACGCGTGGGGAGGCCATTTCACAAATGATGCGATTGCATCATCCACGCGGTCGCATGGATCAAATTGTGCAAAAGGCATGCCTCTAGTTATATTCTCGCGTAACTCTCTGTTTCTTTTCTCTAATGATGCGAAGGCACTATGATGCGAACGCATCAGCGACGCTGGCGCGTAGCATGCCATGAACCCTGATAAACCCCAAATTGACGGTTTATCTTGTATTGAATTTAGAGTATTTTGTAGACCTTTTCTCACATTTACCCAATGAATTAGCATGGTTTTGTATATTCTCCTTTAATTGTGCTTAAGAGTGAAAACATGCTTTTTAGGACTTAAAATAGCTAAATCTAATTCTCCTTGATTCCATTAGATGCCTTGATATGTTTTTTAAGTGATTTAAGGTTTAGGAGGCAAAGATTGGATCAAGGGAATGAAGAAAGAAAGCATGAAAAGTAAGAGAACTCATGAAGAAATGAAAGAACCGGAAAGTTGTCAAGCCGACCTCTTCGCACTTAAACGACCATAACTTGAGCTACAGAGGTCCAAATGATGCGGTTCCAGTTGGGTTGGAAAGCTAACATCCGGGGCTTCGAAAAGATACAAGATTTTCTATGGTTGAACCGCGCATGGTGATGCGTACACGCATAGTACGCGCACGCACCGTTGTTGCCACCTGGTTCACTTAAAGCAAAACGTGGCCAGCGATTTTAAAAGTCTTGTGGGCCCAATCCAACTCATTTCTGATGCTATTTAAGCCAAGGATTGAAGGGAGAATGAACATACCCTCATACTTTAGAAGTTAGTTACCATTAGTCATAGTTTCGTTTTAGAAGTAGTTTCTAGAGAGAGAAGCCTCACTTCTCTCTAGGATTAGGATTAGGATTAGGTTTACTTCTTAGATCTAGATTTTAATTCATCTTCTTCTACTTCTATCTTCTCAATTCCTTATTGTTACATTCATTCTTCTTCCATTCTTTTGTTATAATTTCCTTTATGTTGTTCTTGTGTTTTGTTGTAGATCTACTATTGTTCCTTCCATTTTCTTTCAATTCAATAAGAGGTAATTCATAATAATTGTTCTTCTTTGCTTTTCTATTGTTGATCTCTTGCCTTTGTAGTTAGATCTCTCTTTAATTCTTGCAATTTATGTTGTTTACTTTTATTGCCTTTTATGAGTTTGTTGAAATGCCTCTTCTAGATATAGTATATATTTTGTTCCTCTTGGCCTAGGTACAGTAATTAGTGACACTTGAGTTATCTAATTCCTTTGTTGATTTGTAATTGAAGAGATTGCTAATTGGTTTGGAGTGCACTAAAGCTAGTCTTTCCTTGGGAGTTGGCTAGGACTTGTGGCTCAAGTCAATTTATCCACTTGACTTTCCTTTATTTAGTAAGGGTTAACTAAGTGGTAGCAATGAACAATTCTCATCACAATTCAGAAGGATAACTAGGATAGGGCTTCTAATTTTCATACCTTGCCAAGAGCCTTTTATAGTTGTTAGTTTATTTTCATTGCCATTTACTTTCATGCTTCTTATCCAAAACCCCAAAACATATTTCTAACCAATAACAAGACACTTTTGTAATTCCTAGGGAGAACGACCCGAGGTTTGAATACTTCGGTTTATAAATTTTAGGGGTTTCTTTTAGTGACAAACAACTTTTTGTATGAAAGGATTAGTGATTGGTTTAGAAACTATACTTGCAACGAGAATTCATTTGTGAAATTCTAAACCATCAAAAATCCAGTCATCAAACCCCTTTCTTTTTTTTAAAGTAAAAATATGCAATATGCAGTATGCGGATGAGATGAAAAAGATAGGCATTAGTACTGAGAAGAGTTATTAATGAGGGAAGATAGAGAGAGGAGAAGGAATGATCATACTATGGTGGGTTGTCTCCCACCCAACACTTTGCTTTAACGTCCTTAAATTGGACGCTCCACTAGCTCAGTCTTCTGCTGTGGGCAGATCTTTCAAGAGGAAGATCTCTAGTTCCTAGTTTTTCGCCATCTTTTCACCATGGAATAACTTCAAGCGATGTCCATTGCCCTTGATAAGTTCAGAGCCTGAAGGATGGCTCAAGTGAAAGACTTCGTATGGTTCCAACTTCTCTACTAGATACGGACCATCCCATCTGAAATTCTGATTGAGGTACACACCGTCTAATTACCTGGTCAGCACCACACCTCCATAGATATGGGTCATCCCATACATAGTATTTGGACTCGCTTTTCAGCTTGTCTCTCTGATGCTTAGTGAAATCAGGAGGAAAAGTATGGCTAACTAGATAATTAGCTACAAGTGCATACCAAGGGGATACATCAGATACTGCCTGTAAGCTATCAAATGTGAAATTATCATTTATAAGAATGGAGTCATCTTTAATGTGCTCAAGGTGACTCAAGTGGTCAGCCACTAAATTCTGGTTATCACTCCTATCTTTAATTTCCTGATCAAATTCTTGCAGCAGTAGCATCCAACGTATTAGCCTTGGTTTAGACTCCTTTTTAGCTAATAAATATTTTAGAGCTGCATGGTCTGAGTACACTACTATCTTAGTACCAAGTAAATAGGCTCAGAATTTATCCAGAGCAAAAACAATAGCTAGAAGCTCCTTTTCAGTAGTAGTGTAATTAGATTGAGCAGCATCTAAAGTCTTAGATGCATAAGCAATTACAAAAGGGTCGTTACCTTCATGTTGAGCCAGTGCTACTCCTACTGCATGATTGGAGCCGTCACACATGATTTCAAATGGTTGACTCCAGTCTGGTCCCCTCACAATTGGAGCTTGAGTCAAGGCGGTCTTTAGCTTATCAAATGCTTGTTTGCAATCCTCACTGAACTCGAACTCAATGTCTTTCTGCAGTAGTCTGGATAAGGGTAGTGCTACCTTACTGGATAAGCCGATCAAGCATCTGATCAATGAATGGAAAGGGATAATGATCCTTGCGAGTGGCTTGGTTGAGACGCTTGTAGTCAATGCAAAGTCTCCATGCGTTCTGTACTCTAGTTGTCAGAAGTTCTCCTTGCTCATTCCTTATTGTTGTGACTCCAGACTTCCTAGGCACCACTAGTACTGGGCTGACCCACTCGCTATCTGAAATGGGGTAAATGATATCTACTTCAAGTAGACTGGTAACTTCCTTCTTGACAACCTCTAAGATGGTGGGATTCAATCTTCTCTGAGGTTGACGGATAGGCTTTGCTCATTCTTCTATGAATATTCTATGCTTATAAACTCGAGGGGTGATGCCTACTATATCCGCCAAGCTCCATCCAATTGCTTTCTTATACGTCCTCAATACACTAAGCAGTTGTTCTTCTTGTTGGGAAGTGAGCTCCCTTGCAATGATAACTGGAAACTTCTGCTTGTCTTCAAGGTATACATACTTGAGGTGTGGAGGAAGGGGCTTTAATTCCATTTTCCGCTCATGGTTTGGTTCTGGATTCTCTGGGGTTGGTGAAAATGGTAATGAATCTTCAGTATGTTCAGAGGGTGTCCCCACACTTGGATCTTGCTCCTTGTGACTCTCTTCCATTTCTTCCTGGTGAGTTGCAGCTATAATCTCATCAATGATGTCACATTGGAATATGGAGTGGTCTTCTGGGGGATGCTTCATAGCTTCATCTAAATTGAAGCTCACTGTTCTGCCATCTTCCTCAAAGGAATAGGTACCCAAAAATACATCCAGCTTGAATTTTGAAGTCTTCAAAAACGGTCTACCAAGCAGGATTGATGAAGGTTTCTCTGAGTCATTTTGGGGCATCTCCAGGATATAAAAATTAATGGAAAATGTGAGCCCCTTAATGCTCATAATACATCTTCAGCAATTTCAACCACTATGATAATGCTCTTATCTACTAACACAAAACGAGCTACCGACCTTTTTAAGGGAGGGAGCCTTAAAGCATTATATATAGACAAGGGCATAATACTCATGCATGCTCCTAAATCACACATACAGTCAGAAAATATAACACCTCCAATGGTACAGTTAACCATGCATGGGCCTGGGTCACTACATTTTTTAGGTATATTTCCCATTAAAGCAAATATAGAACTACCTAAAGGAATAGTTTCTCATTCATTAATTTTATCTTTAGGTATGCATAATTCTTTTAGAAACTTTGCGTATTTAGGCACTTGCTGAATGACATCAAAAAGGGGAACAGTTACCTCAACCTTTTTAAAAATCTCTACCATTTTTTGATCAAGTTCCATCTGCTTTCTGGGCTTCTTAGCAAGGTGTGGAAATGGAATAGGAGTGTTGTCTTTTATAGCTTCAGCTTGCTGGGGTTCCGCACTCCTTGGATGGGCTGCTTCTGCTTCAGCCACACCTTGTGCTTCATCTTCTTCTTCAGAATCCTCTACCTCAACCGCGTCCGCAGCTAGGGCGTGTACTGGCGGGCTTGATTCCTCTGGATTCCTCTCTTGCAGTGTGGTTCCAGATCTCAGGGTAATGGCTTTGACGCCACCCTTGGGGTTGGGTAATGGTTGAGAGGGGAGTCCACCAGAGCTTGAGGACTGGTTGTTAGAGTTATTCAGTTATCCAATCTGTGAGACAAGAGCTTGTAAGGTAGAGTTCAGACCATTTAGAGTAGAAGTAAGGTTGTTTTCCATTTTAGAATTAATTACAATTGAACTCTTGAGTATTCTAACTCAAGGTTCTCCTTTTAATCAACTCCCAATCAAGTTGGGGAACTACTCCATCATCATAATTGTAGACTTCACAAAATCAATAGGGGAAGTAAAAGAAGACATAATAAATAATAATAAAAGAGATTAATTAAAAGTAAAAATAGTCTTGTATTAATAAACTATGAATAAATAATCCAATGTCAACTCTGGATAAATTAAGAATATGGAAGAGTAAATGAAAAGTAAAATAACAAGCTATAATGAATAGTACCGGAGGTAGACTGGTGGACGAAATTGTGATCATCAACAATGGCTCCAAAGACTTGGTGCTCTCAAACATAAATCACACTTTATCACAACTCCGCACAACTAACCAGCAAGTGTAATGGGTCATCCAAGTAATACCTTACGTGAGTAAGGGTCGATCCCACAGAGATTGTTGGTATGAAGCAAGCTATGGTCATCTTGTAAATCCCAGTCAGGCGGATTTAACTAATTTAAGAGATTATTGGTTTAAATAAAGATAATAAAATAAACATAAAATAAAGATAAAGTTACTCATGTAATTCAATGGTGGGAATTTCAGATAGGTGTATGGAGGTGCTGTGTTCCTTCTAAATCTCTGCTTTTCTACTTCTTCCTTCCAATTTTTTATCACTCCTTTCTATGGCAGGCTGTATGTAGGGCATCACCGTTGTCAATGGCTACATCCCATCCTCTCAGTGAAAATGGTCCAAATGCTCTGTCACAGCACGGTTAATCATCTGTCGATTCTCAATCGGGTTGGAAAAGAATCCAGTGATTCTTTTGCGTCTGTCACTAACGCCCAACCTTCAGGAGTTTGAAGCTCGTCACAGTCATTCAATACAGGAATCCTACTCGGAATATGACAGACAAGGTTAGACTTTCTGGATTCCCATGAATGTCGCCATCAATTCTAGCTTATACCACGAAGATTCTGATCAAGGAATCCTAGAGATATGTGCCCGGTCTAAGGTAGAACGGAAGTGGTTGTCAGTCACGCACGTTCATAGGTGAGAATGATGATGAGTGTCATGGATCATCACATTCATCAAATTGAAGTGCAACGAATATCTTAGAACAGGAATAAATCGAATTGGATAGAAAATAATAGTAATTGCATTAAAACTTGAGGTACAGCAGAGCTCCACACCCTTAATCTATGGTGTGTAGAAACTCCACCGTTGAAAATACATAAGTAAAAAGTCCAGGCATGGCCGAATGGCCAGCCCCCAGATCTAAGAAGTAAACGTTCAAAGATAGCTAATACACTAGTTAAAAGTTCTATTTATACTAAACTAGCTACTCGGGTTTACAGGAGTAATTAATTGATGTATAAATCCACTTCCGGGGCCCACTTGGTGTATGTTTGGGCTGAGCTTGATCTATTCACGAGCTGATGCTTCTCTTGGGGTTGAACACCAAGTTGTAACGTGTTTTGGGCGTTCAACTCTGGTTCGTGACGTGTTTCTGGCGTTTGACTCCAGAATGTAGCATGGAACTGGCGTTGAGCACCAGTTTACGTCATCAAATCTCGAATAAAGTATGGACTATTATATGTTGCTGGAAAGCTCTGGATGTCCACGTTCCAACACCATTCAGAGCGCGCCATTTGGATTTCTGTAGCTCCAGACAATCCATTTCGAGTGAAGGGAGGTCAGATTCCAACAGCATCAGCAGTCCTTTGTCAGCCTCTTATCAGAGTTTTGCTCAGGTCCCTCAATTTCAGCCAGAAAATACCTGAAATCACAGAAAAACACACAAACTCATAGTAAATTCCATAAATTTGAATTTAGCATAAAAACTAATGAAGACATCCCTAAAAGTAACTAGATCATACAAAAAACTTCCTAAAAACAATGCCAAAAAGCGTATAAATTATCCGCTCATCACAACACCAAACTTAAATTGTTGCTTGTCCCCAAGCAACTGAAAATCAATTAGGATAAAAAGAAGAGAATATACTATAAATCCCAGAATATCAATGAATATTAGTTCTAATTAGATGAGCGGGACTTGTAGCTTTTTGCTTCTGAACTGTTTTAGCATCTCACTTCATCCTTTGAAGTTTAGAATGATTGGCATCTTTGGGAACATAGAATTTCGGATAGTGTTATTGATTCTCCTAGTTAAGTATGTTGATTCTTGAACACAGCTTCTTTTATGAGTCTTGGCCGTGGCCCTAAGCACTTTGTTTTCCAGTATTACCAACGGATACATAAATGCCATAGACACATGACTGGGTGAACCTTTTCAGATTGTGACTCAGCTTTGCTAGAGTCCCCTGTTAAAGGTGTCCAGAGCTCTTAAGGACACTCTTTTTGCTTTGGATCACGACTTTAACCACTCAGTCTAAAGCTTTTCACTTAGACCTGCATGCCACAAGCACATGGTTAGGGACAGCTTGATTTAGCCGCTTAGGCCTGGATTTTATTTCCTTGGGCCCTCCTATCCATTGATGCTCAAAGCCTTGGATCCTTTTTACCCTTGCCTTTTGGTTTTAAGGGCTATTAGCTTTTTTTGCTTGCTTTTTCTTTTTCTTTCTACATTTTTTTCCTTTTTTTTTTCGCAAGCCCTTTTGCTTTTTCACTGCTTTTTCTTGCTTCAAGAATCAATTTTATGATTTTTTAGATAATCAATAACATTTCTCTTTTTCATCATTCTTTCAAGAGCCAACAATTTTAACATTCATAAACAACAAGATAAAAAATATGCACTATTCAAGCATTCATTCAGAAAACAAAAAGTATTGTCACCACATCAATACAATTAAACTAAATTCAAGGATAAATTCGAAATTCATGTACTTCTTGTTCTTTTAAATTAAAAACATTTTTCATTTAAGAGAGGTGAAGGATTAATGGAATTATTCATAGCCTTAAGACATAGTTACTAAATACTAATGATCATGAAGTAGAGACAAAAAACATAGATGAACATATAATATAACAACTGAAAAGCAGAAAAATATAAGAATAAGGAATGAGTCCACCTTAGTGGCGTCTTCTTCTTGAAGGACCAATGATGTCCTTAAGCTCTTCTATGTCCCTTCCTTGCCTATGTTGCTCCTCCCTCATTGCTCTTTGATCTTCTCTTATTTCATGGAGAATGATGGAGTGTAATACCGGGTCTAACCGAAATTAATCAAATAATAAGTTAAGTAGGAGCGAATATGGTTGGAAGATTTGGCGATTGGAATTTGATGATTTCAATGTGATATTTGGATTCAGTGAATTTTTTCGAGTCGGAAGACATAGTTTTCTGCGTAAAAGCGCTGATGAGCGGATATTTTATACGCTTTTTGGGGGTAATTTCATGTAGATTTTAGCATGTTTTAGTTAGTTTTTAGTAGAATAATGTTAGTTTTTAGGCAAAAATCATATTTCTGGACTTTACTATGAGTGTGTGTATTTTTCTGTGATTTCAGGTATTTTCTGGCTGAAATTGAGGGAGTTGAGCAAAAATCTGAGTTAGGCTGAAAAAGGACTGCTGATGTTGTTGGATCCTGACCTCCCTGCACTCGAAATGGATTTTCTGGAGCTACAGGAGTCCAATTGGTGCGCTCTCAACGGCGTTGGAAAGCAGACATCCAGGTCTTTCCAGCAATATATAATAGTCCATACTTTGCGCGAAGATAGACGACGTAACTTGGCGTTGAACGCCAAGTCCATACCTCATGACATTTTCAGATCTGAATTACATACTTTGTGACGGCATGAGTCTCTAAACTCCATTGTTGGGGGTGAGGAGCTCTGCAGCGTCTCGATGATTTAATACAATTCCTTTGTTTTTCATTCAAACACGCTTGTTCTTATCTAAGATGTTTATTCGCGCTTAATTATGGAGAAGGTGATGATCCATGACACTCATCACCTTCCTCAGTCCATGAACGTGTGCCTGACAACCACCTCCGTTCTACATCAGATTGAATGAGCATCTCTTAGCTTCCTTAATCAGAATCTTCGTGGTATAAGCTAGAACTGATGGCGGCCACTCTTGAGGATCCGAAAAGT
>NC_029777.3:46209849-46210342 GCF_000817695.3 Arachis duranensis | reverse complement strand
GCATTAAATACCTCACTTCAAGACAGCAGGAAGCTAAGAAATGAACAGATGTCTACTCAAAATCTCTCTCAGGACAATCAGAGCCTAGAGAGGAATGATGCTGGCGCTGAACGCCCAGACCATGCTCATTCCTGGCGTTCAACGCCAGAAACAAGCATGAATCCGGCGTTGAACGCCCAAAAGGAACATGGTTCTGGCATTCAAACGCCAGTAACCAACAAGGAAGTGGCGTCTAACGCCACTCCAGCTTCCACCCCTGGCATTCAAATGCCAGTGAGTGATCAGTCACATACAAGTGCTGATAACAACCCTTTTAAAAAGGCTTCCCAACCCACTTCTGTAGGTAATAAACCTGCAGCAACTAAGGTTGAGGAATACAAAGCCAAAATGCCTTATCCTCAAAAACTCCGCCAAGCAGAACAGGATAAGCAATTTGTCCGCTTTACAGACTATCTCAGGACTCTTGAAATAAAGATCCCGTTTGCAGAAGCAC
>NC_029777.3:46204289-46205142 GCF_000817695.3 Arachis duranensis | reverse complement strand
TCCCACACTTGCTCTCCTTCTATCCCTCTTCTTTCTTCTCTTTTGCTTGGGGACAAGCAAAGCTCTAAGTTTGGTGTGTTTTACCCGTGATCACAAAAATATACCCACTAAAGATCATGGCTCCCAAAGGAAAACAACCCAACCCAAGAGGCAAGAAAGAAAGCACTCCAAAGCCACTTTGGAATCAAGGGAAGTTCTTAACTAAAGAACATTCAGACCATTACTACAAGATAATGAGTCACAGATCCGTGATTCCGGAAGTCATATTTGATCTGAAAGAAGATGAATATCCAGAGATCCAAGAGCAAATTCGAAATAGGAATTGGGAAATTCTGGCCAATCCTGAAACGAAAGTAGGAAGGAACATGGTTCAGGAATTCTATGCTAATCTATGGCAGACAGACAGGCAAAGAATAATTGGAGCTGCTCTCTTTGACCATCGGACTGTAGTCAGAGGAAAGATCATTCATACCAATTCTGACAAGATCAGGGAGATATTTAAGCTCCCCCAACTGAAAGATGACCCAGACTCCTTTAACAGGAGAATGATGAGGGTCAATAAAGGGCTGGACAAGGTTCTGGAGGACATATGCATCCCTGGAGCCAAGTGGACCACCAGCACGACTGGCATCCCAGTTCAACTCAAAAGGGAAGATCTGAAACCAGTAGCCAGAGGTTGGCTGGATTTCATAGGGCGTTCCATATTGCCCACCAACAACCGTTCTGAAGTTACCATTAAAAGAGCAGTAATGATTCACTACATCATGTTGGGAAAAGAAGTAGAAGTCCATCAACTGATCTCATGTGAGCTATATAAAATAGCAAACAGGAATTCTAAGGACGCCAGATTGGC
>NC_029777.3:46203006-46204028 GCF_000817695.3 Arachis duranensis | reverse complement strand
AAAAGGATCCAAGGCTTTGAGCATCAATGGATAGGAGGGCCCAAGGGAATAAAATCCAGGCCTAAGCGGCTAAACCAAGCTGTCCCTAACCATGTGTTTGTGGCATGCAGGTTCAAGTTACAAACTTGAGACTGAGTGGTTAAAGTCGTGATCCAAGGCAAACAGAGTGTGCTTAAGAGCTCTGGATACCTCTGACTGGGGACTTTAGCAAAGCTAAGTCACAATCTGAAAAGGTTCAACTAGTCATGTGTCTGTGGCATTTATGTATCTGGTGGTAATACTGGAAAACAAAGTGTTTAGGGCCACCACAGCCAAGACTCATAAAATAACTGTGTTCAAGAATCAACATACTACACTAGGAGAGTCAATAATACTATCTGAATTCTGAGTTCCTAAGGATGCCAATCATTCTGAAATTCAAAAGATACAGGGAGATGCCAAAACTGTTCAGAAACAAAAAGCTACAAGCCCCGCTCATCTAATAAGAATATGAGCTTCATTTTAAAATTCTAAAATATTATTACTTCTTAATTTCTGTTAGAACCTATTTTATTCATCTAGTTGCTTGAGGACAAGCAACAGTTTAAGTTTGGTGTTGCGATGAGCGGATATTTTATACGCTTTTTGGGGGTAATTTCATGTAGATTTTAGCATGTTTTAGTTAGTTTTTAGTAGAATAATATTAGTTTTTAGGCAAAAATCATATTTCTAGACTATACTATGAGTGTGTGTATTTTTCTGTGATTTCAGGTATTTTCTGGCTGAAATTGAGGGAGCTGAGCAAAAATCTGAGTTAGGCTGAAAAAGGACTGCTGATGCTGTTGGATCCTGACCTCCCTGCACTCGAAATGGATTTTCTGGAGCTACAGGAGTCCAATTGATGCGCTCTCAACGGCGTTGGAAAGCAGACATCCAGGTCTTTCCAGAAATATATAATAGTCCATACTTTGCGCGAAGATAGACGACGTAACTTGGCGTTGAACGCCAAGTTCATGCTGCTGTCTGGAGTTAAACGCCAGAAA
>NC_029777.3:46202236-46202805 GCF_000817695.3 Arachis duranensis | reverse complement strand
TTCATTTTCTGTAAACCTAGGTTACTAGTTTACTATTTAAACAACTTTTACAGACATTTCTTGTACCTCATGACATTTTCATCTGAATTACATACTTTGTGACGGCATGAGTCTCTAAACTCCATTGTTGGGGGTGAGGAGCTCTGCAGCGTCTCGATGATTTATTGCAATTATTTCTGCTTTCCATTCAAACACGCTTGTTCCTATCTAAGATGTTCATTCGTGCTTCACTATGAAGAAGGTGATGATCCGTGACACTCATCACCTTCCTCAATCGTGATGAGCTTCAAACTCGTGATGGCTGGGCGTGATGACAAGCGCAAAAGAATCAAGGGATTCTATTCCAACCTGATTGAGAACCGACAGATGATTAGCCGTGCTGTGACAAAGCATAGGAACGTTTTCACTGAGAGGATGGGAAGTAGCCACTGACAACAGTGATGCCCTACATAGAGCTTGCCATGGAAGGAGCCTTGCGTGTGTTGAAAGATTTCAAGGAAGAGTTGAAGTTCAAGGGACAAAGCATCTCCAAAACTCCAACATATTCCCCATTACTGCACAACAAGTAA
>NC_029777.3:46201853-46202094 GCF_000817695.3 Arachis duranensis | reverse complement strand
AATGAGTTAAGTAGGAGCGAATATGGTTGGAATATTTGGCAATTGGAATTTGATGATTTAAATATGATTTTTGGATTCAGTGAATTTTTCCGAGTCGGAACACATAGTTTTCTGCGTAAAAGCGCGCAGTGGAATTTTGACCGGCAGTACCGGCTGAGACCTGTCTGGTACTGTAGCTGAGAAAATTGATTATGAGTAAATAAGATTAAGAAATGAGGAATTATAATTAGGGGAGGTAGAA
>NC_029777.3:46198093-46201057 GCF_000817695.3 Arachis duranensis | reverse complement strand
GGAGCTTTGGTGAGGCTTGGAGCTAAGGGTTGGTGGAGACTTCTAAAGAAGAGGCTCAATTGATTTGGCTACAAGAGGTACGGTTTAAGTTTCATTTAAGTACTGTGTGGTGTGATGAGAATTCCTAGGCTAGATGCCCCTAGGATTAAGTTTGGATTGTGTAAATGGTTGGTGCTAATATGCATAGTTGGTATGTAATGTGAATTGATGATTGGGTTGAGAATTGTGTGGCCTTGTATGCTTGGTGTATTGAAAATTTGATATATTGGGTAATGAGTATTGATTTGTGGTTTATGCATTTAAATTGTGAAATTGGGCCGGAGGCCGTGAATTTTGGGCCAGAGGCCGAAAAGAGGTAAGTAAGGTAAGTTGATGTGTGCATTGTATGATGACACAAGTGATTGGATGAATTTCAGATAATGAATATATGAATGATTGGGTTGGTTATTGAATAATGAGGTTTGAGGAGTTGAAGTGTGGAAATTGGTAATTTTTTGTGAAATTGTATAGATGAGGTATGTTTGGTTTTGGTTGAGGTATGTTATGTGGTCATATATGTGATCATGATTATTGATGCCTTGATGGTATGATAATGCATGAGAGATATGTATGTTGTGATATATGTTTGAGGAATGATTGAGGTTGATTTGGGGATGAAACCACGTGATAGTGAGTATGATATTGATCATGTATAATGATGGTTGAATCGAAATAGTATTGTTGGAAATTGGGATGAGGAAGGATGTATGACATGTTGATGTGTTTGTAATTTAGCCATTTGTTTGAAATGGGTAAAAATGGTTATATGGCGGTTTTGTGAATTGTGGTAATGTGTCAATGTGTGAGTCGAGGAGGCTTGACGTTGAATTTGATACATTTCAATTGATTTCAAAGAAAAGGGATGAAATTGGCATGTTTTGATTGATTTTGAAAATGGTTGGAAATGGTTTGTTTTGAAATGGCACTTTGTGGTTTTTATGAAAAATATGGTTTTTGGGCATACTTTGATGGGACATAACTTGGACTCTGGATCTCCGTTTTGTGCTAAACTTGTTTAGAAGTGAAATGGATCCGGGATGTCCATGCCGTTCGAAGAACGGGCGAAAAACGATTTAAAATGAGAAAGTTATGTCCAACGGAAGATTGAGGGTTGAATCTGTGAATTCTGCAGCTTTTAACTTAGAAAAATTTTTACCAGAATAACCCCTTGTGCGTGGGCGCACTTGGCGCGTACGCGCCGATCTTCCAGAAAGCACCATCCACGCGTGCGCGTGATGTGCGCGGGCGCGCCGATTGTGCTGCACCCAATGCCCAGTCATTTTCCAGAGAGTTGTGCCAGAACTGTGACAGCCTTGTGCCTGGGGCACGGGAGTATCCACGCGTACGCGTGGTTGACGCGTGCGCGTCGATTGGAAAATTTTTATTCCACGCGTTAGCGTGCATGACACTTGCGCGTCGATGAGTTTTCGAGGCCATCCACGCGAGCGCGTGGAGTGCGCGTACGCGTGGCCCTGTTTTCATCCCAAAGTTGATTTTTGAGTTTCAAAAGCCAAATCTCATACTTTTAAGCCTCCAATCTCACCTCTTATGTATTGAATCATTATCATATGCCTAGAAAAGAGGAAAGAGCTAGGGGATGTGGTAACTTGCGAATGAAGCAAGGGGAAAAGTTGTGATCAATGATGATTATATGAGATATGGAGGATGGCGGTAGAAGTACTGCGTATGCCATGAGCCGAAGGGCTACAATTATTGATAAATGGTTGGTTCTTGAATGAACCACGAGCAGGATGGCTGAGTTATTGCCGGATACGGCAGAGCCATGTTGATAAATTGGCTAGTTCTGGATTGAACTGTGAGCCGAATGGCTGAGTTATTGCCGAGTTACGGCAAAGCCATTATGGATTATGGCTGAGTATAAAGGCATATATGATAAACGAATAATGATGAAAAATGTTGAATGTAAGCATGCTTGTGTTTTCTCTCTGGTTGTAAGGGTGACAGGGCACCGATACCCTCTAATGGCGACAGGGCGCAGATACCCTCTAATGGCGACAGGGCACATATTCCCTCTAATGATATTAATAGCAACAGAGAGACTGTGCCCGGGTTAGCTACCGGACACGTCGGGTTGGCTTGATAACCGACAGATGATATCATCAGCCATAGGGCAGGCATACATCATTTGCATATGTTTGAATTGTTTGGGTTTGCCTATTTGTTTTGGATTTCTGCATCATATATGCTATGTTAGCTGATTATGTGCTACTTGTTCTACTTGTACCTTATTTGTGTATTACTTGTCTGTATTGCTTGTGTTTGTACAACTGACGTCAGATGCCTATTTATGGATTAGTGAGAATCTAGGCTGGATACTTGGTGAAAAGGAGTTTAGGATGCTTAGTGAGTTTTTATTGCAGTGCATTGTATTTATTTGGCACTTTTACCGTACTGGGAACCCATGGGCCCGGGGTTCTCATTCCGTATATATTTCTTGTTTTTCAGATACAGGTTCAGGTGCTCAGAAGTGAGCTGCGGTTCGTCTGAGAAACGGCGAAGATATTTATTTTCTTTACTTTGTGTTTTCCGTAGAATCTCTCCACCTTTGTTTTGAAAAGATTATATTGTGTGTTGAACTCTTTTGGGACTTGCCTATAGAGGCTCTTATGTTTCCTTTGGGAGAGATTAGGATATTCTGTTGTCAACTGCTTTCATACTGTACCCTAGCCGGCCTAAACTTCGCGGGTCGCGACTAGTGGCTATTACTTATGTTATATATATATCTATCCATTATCTATCTCTTAATCTCCTTTATGCCTTGTCCGTATATTGCTTTCGACTTCACAGTTTAACTTTTCGTTGTCGAAACGTGAGTGATTCGTTTTTGCGATTTTATTTCTACTCTTTTCAGGCTTCTTGATTAATACTCCTTTCGAAATTACCTATATTTATATATTAAAAATC
>NC_029777.3:46185231-46197822 GCF_000817695.3 Arachis duranensis | reverse complement strand
CCGATATTGAGACTGATCAACTTGATATCGATTGTTTGGTGTGTAGAGGAACCAGATGGCGCCTCGTGGACCTGGTCGGGGACGTGAGAGAGGTCGTACTAGCACGCAAGAGCTGGAAGTCGACCCGAATAACCCGGTAAACCTTATGGTGGCGTTAGAGGATATGGCTGCTGCTATGCAAGCCACTGCGGAGGCTCTTGGGCAACAAATAAATCATAATGGCAATGGCAGAAGGGAAGCTCGGGGCCCGATGACACTGGCAACTTTCTTAAAGGTTAATCCACCTAAGTTCAAGGGAACCACCAATCCGACTGAAGCTGATACTTGGTTTCATGCCATGGAGCGAGCACTGCAAGCGCAGTTGGTGCCTGAAGAGCAGCGTGTTGAATTTGCTACCTATCTGCTCATGGGGGAAGCATCGCATTGGTGGCAAGGGGCTCGACGTCTCCTGCAACAGGGGAATGATACTATCACTTGGGATGCCTTCCAGGTAGAATTCTATAAGAAGTACTTTCCAAATTCCGCCAGGACAGCCAAGGAATTGGAGTTACTGCAGCTGAAGCAAGGTGCTATGTCCGTATCTGAGTATACAGACAAATTTGAGGAGCTATTCAGGTTTTCCCGCATGTGTCAGGGAGCTCCAAGAGACTTTGAGGAATGGAAGTGTATTAAGTATGAAGGAGGACTTCGAAGTGAAATCCTGAGCTCCGTTGGATCGATGGAGATTAGGGTCTTCTCCGAACTTGTGAACAAGAGCCGTATTGCTGAAGAATGTGTGAGGAAGGCTGTTGAGGCAAAGAATGACCGTCGGGAGTCCCACCGCAGGGAGCACAATTGTCGGGAGTCCTACCGCAGGGAGCACAATCAAGAATACCCAACAAGGGGTCAAGAGTTTAAGAGAAGAGGATACCCACAACATTTTCCTCAAAGGCGAAATGACCTTGCGACGAGTGAGGAGTCCCAAAGGAACGGTAAGGGAAAACGGGTAGCGGCTACTTCTGATGTTTTGAGCTGTCAGAGATGTGGAAGTCATCACCCAAATAGGCCTTGCCGATTAGGGTTAGGTGTATGTTACAAGTGCGGGTTACCAGGGCATGTATCAAGAAATTGCCAACAAGGAGAGAGTCAGGATACGGGCCGATTGCGACAGTAAGATTGAGGTAATTATTATCATCAAGCTTAAAGGACATTATAATACCGCCTATACAGTAAAACTGGGAATGTCAAGCTTAATATTAGAATGAGAAGCAAACCGGATGGTCCGAGTAAGGATTTGCCTTAATATAAATAGATAAATGCCTGACCAGATGTTCCGAGTAAGGAATTGCCTTAATACAAATGGATAAATGCCTCTGATGTAAATGATTTTCTGTTAAGAATGATGTGTTGTGTTTGTTATATAGTTGGTTAATTTCTGGATTTTTGGTAAAACGGATTGAACCCGTGACTTTTAGTTCCTTTGATTTAAATAGATAAGGAATGGTCCTAAATGATGGATTTGGAAACGTTGATTTGAAATACCAGTCATGCTAAGTTGTGGTTGGGTACTTGAGAAAATTATCAACGATGCGTAACCGGATTTAGATGAGGATTGAGTGCAAGTTGTCGTGTTCAAGAGATGAGTGCTATAATGTTTGATCATGGTGACCTTGGATTTAAATCAAGAATTGTAATGATCGGTTTCAGAGGAATAGTTTGGAAACCTTTAAATTGCAATGCTGATGCAGTGCTGAGATTGGTTTGAGGGAACCCGTGACGGGTGGTAAACTCCAATTTTTGGGGAGGTGCTGTTGAAATCTTTCCCAAGAATTTGAAGGAGTGTTGGTTATGTTTTTGAAAATGATTTTTGATCAGAGTAACTTCAACAAAAGAAATGCGTCTCAAAAGCTTTTATAGATTATTAAAGGAAAGCGGATTCTTAAGAGTTTGTCAGCTTGTTAGTCCAAACTCATTGAATTCTAAAAACGAAGAAAGCTTTGATTGATTATAGTGATGTGGGATAATGGCTATGATTAACGATGATGACAATCTTATTGATGACATGATTCGATATTTAATAGGGTGTGAGTTGATGAGACGGTAAAAGTAAGGAACGAATGACCGAGATCCTCAGAGATAGAGAAATCAGAGCGCGGCAACGAAAGCGCGCAGAGTAAAAGGACCTTGGAACTGTTATGCGTTGGATATAACGGCAGACTACGCTCACGTACTCGTAGTGGTGGATGGAATTTTCGAGGGCAAAAATTTCTGTTAGGGGGGTAGAATGTAATACCGGGTCTAACCAAAATTAATCAAATAATAAGTTAAGTAGGAGTGAATATGGTTGGAAGATTTGGCGATTGGAATTTGATGATTTCAATGTGATATTTGGATTCAGTGAATTTTTCCGAGTCGGAAGACATAGTTTTCTGCGTAAAAGCGCGCAATGGAATTTTGACCGGCAGTACCGGCTGAAACCTGTCTGGTACTGCAGCTGAGAAAATTGATTATGAGTAAATAAGATTAAGAAATGAGGAATTATAATTAGGGGAGGTAGAAATATTTGATGTGCGATTTAGAGCGCTAATCTTAAAGGTTTTGGCCCAAAATTGGGCCAACGGACAAAAATAAGTGAACTGGGCCTAAGTGGGCCCAAGACCCAACATATATAAACATTAGTTATGAGCATTTCAGCTCATTTTACCCTAAAGAGAAGGGTTGGGGCGCTGAATTGAGAAGAGAGAAGAGAAGAGAGAAAACATAACTCTCTTTGATCTTCAAATCACCATAACTTGAGCTACGGAGCTCCGATTGACGAGCCGTTTGCGGTCACGCGTCGCTCTTCTCATCCTCTACAATTCTATCTAAGTTTTGTGGTGAGTATTCCATTCATCTCTGCCCAGTTTTCGATATTCTCCATTGTTACACGTTTTTGGGTGGTTAGTGTTGAAATCTTGTGATTTTGGGTGTTTAGGGATACTCCAACATGGATTCCAAGTGGGTTCTATCCCTACTTCATATGGGCTGAGGTAAGAAGTGCTCAAACCCTTGTGATTTATCATCCTTATGAGCCCTAGGTTGATGTATGTATGTGATATTGGTTATGTTAGTGTATTTGATGATCTTGGTGCACAATTGGGAGATTGGTGTTGCTTGAGGAGCTTTGGTGAGGCTTGGGGCTAAGGTTGGTGGAGACTTCTAAAGAAGAGGCTCAATTGGTTTGGCTACAAGAGGTACGGTTTAATTTTGGGTGAAATTGTATAGATGAGGTATGTTTGGTTTTGGTTGAGAAATATTATGTGGTCATATATGTGACTATGGTTATTGATGTCTTGATGGTATGATGATGCATGAGTGGTATATATATTATGATATATGCTTGAGGAATGATTAAGGTTGATTTGTGGGTGAAACCACGTGATAGTGAGTATGATATTGATTATGTGTAATGATGATTGATTGGAAATAGTATTGTTGGAAATTGGGATGAGGAAAGATGTATGACATGTTAATGTGTTTGTAATTTAGCCATTTGTTTGAAATGGGTAAAAATGGTTATATGGCGGTTTTGTGAATTGTGGTAATGTGTCAATGTGTGAGTCGAGGAGGCTTGACGTTGAATTTGATACATTTCAATTGATTTCAAAGAAAATGGATGAAATTGGCATGTTTTGATTGATTTTGAAAAGGGTTGGAAATGGTTTGTTTTGAATTGGCACTTTGTGGTTTTTATGAAAAATATGGTTTTTGGGCATACTTTGATGGGACATAACTTGGACTCTGGATCTCCGTTTTGTGCCAAACTTGTTTAGAAGTGAAATTGGATCCGGGATGTCCATGCCGTTCGAAAAACGGGCGAAAAACGATTTAAAATGAGAAAGTTATGTCCATCGGAAGATTGGGGGTTGAATCTGTGAATTCTGCAGCTTTTAACTTAGAAAAGTTTTTAGCAGAATAACCCCTTGCGTGTGGGCGCACTTGGAGAGTACGCGCCGATCTTCCAGAAAGCACCATCCACGCGTGCGCGTGATGTGCGCGGGCGCGCCGATTGTGCTGCACCCAATGCCCAGTCATTTTCCAGAGAGTTGTGCCAGAACTGTGCCAGCCTTGTGCCTGGGGCACGGGAGTATCCACGCATACGCGTGGTTGACGCGTGCGCGTCGATTGGAAAATTTTTATTCCACGCGTTAGCGTGCATGACGCTTGCGCGTCGATGAGTTTTCGAGGCCATTCACGCGTGCGCGTGGAGTGCGCGTACGCGTGGCCCTGTTTTCATCCCAAAGTTAATTTTTGAGTTTCAAAAGCCAAATCTCATACTTTTAAGCCTCCGATCTCACCTCTTATGTATTGAATCATTATGATATGCCTAGAAAAGAGGAAAGAGCTAGGGGATGTGGTAACTTGCGAATGAAGCAAGGGGAAAAGTTGTGATCAATGATGATTATATGAGATATGGAGGATGGCGGTAGAAGTACTGCGTATGCCATGAGCCGAAGGGCTACAATTATTGATAAATGGTTGGTTCTTGAATGAACCACGAGCCGGATGGCTGAGTTATTGCCGGATACGGCGGAGCCATGTTGATAAATTGGCTAGTTCTGGATTGAACTGTGAGCCGAATGGCTGAGTTATTGCCGAGTTACGGCAAAGACATTATGGATTATGGCTGAGTATAAAGGCATATATGATAAAGGAATAATGATGAAAAATGTTGAATGTAAGCATGCTTGTGTTTTCTCTCTGGTTGTAAGGGTGACAGGGCACCGATACCCTCTAATCGCGACAGGGCGCAGATACCCTCTAATGGTGACAGGGCACATATTCCCTCTAATGATATTAATACGCAACAGAGAGACTGTGCCGGGTTAGCTACCGGACACGTCGGGTTGGCTTGATAACCGACAGATGATATCATCAGCCATAGGGCAGGCATACACCATTTGCATATGTTTGAATTGTTTGAGTTTGCCTATTTGTTTTGGATTGCTATATCATATATGCTATGTTACATGATTATTTGCTACTTGTTCTACTTGTAATTTAATGCTGATTATGTGCTACTTGTTCTACTTGTACCTTATTTGTGTATTACTTGTCTGTATTGCTTGTGTTTGTACAACTGAGAGATCCCTCATGTTGGTGTCGGTGGATGTTGAGGGCTGTTCTTGATGAGATGAATTGATGATGCGATTGCATGATGATTATGATTTTTGAATGAGATAATTTGAGCCCCCCTGGGTAGACGCAGTGATGTGATTTCACTAGCTCCAGGCGAGGGTATGATGTATTGATATAGAGTTGCTGAGGCAGAACAACTGGTGATAGTTTTGCTTATGATTCTGAGTCTGATTCATGGAAGAATCAGCGAGTTGGGAAACATGTGTAACACGAACTAGATTTAGTATCCCCTTACGACAGATGCCTATTCATGGATTAGTGAGAATCTAGGCTGGATACTTGGAGAAAAGGAGTTTAGGATGCTTAGTGAGTTTTTATTGCAGTGCATTGTATTTATTTGGCACTTTTACCGTACTGGGAACCCATGGGCCCGGGGTTCTCATTCCGTATATATATCTTGTTTTTCAGATACAGGTTCAGGTGCTCAGAAGTGAGCTGCGGTTCGTCTGAGAAACGGCGAAGATATTTATTTTCTCTACTTTGTGTTTTCCGTAGAATCTCTCCACCTTTGTTTTGAAAAGATTATATTATGTGTTGAACTCTTTTGGGACTTGCCTATAGAAGCTCTTATGTTTCCTTTGGGAGAGATTAGGATATTCTGTTGTCAACTGCTTTCATACTGTACCCTAGCCGGCCTAAACTTCGCGGGTCGCGACTAGTGGCTATTACTTATGTTATATATATATCTATTCATTATCTATCTCTTAATCTCCTTTATGCCTTATCCGTATATCGCTTTCGACTTCACAGTTTAACTTTTCGTTGTCGAAACGTGAGTGATGCATTTTCGCGATTTTATTTCTACTCTTTTCAGGCTTCTTGATTAATACTCCTTTCGAAATTACCTATATTTATATATTAAAAATCCACCTGAGAGTCGTACCACCGTAATATCATTGACTTATGACTCGAGCATAAGGATTTGAATATTAGGGTGTTACAATGGAGTGCTCTTGATGTTCCACCCTTAATTGTTCCACATTGTAACTCAAATCTTCTAGGGAAGTGTTGAGTTGTTCCCAATAGTTGTTGGGAGGAAAGTGCATCCCTTGAGGCATCTCAGGGATTTCTTGATGATGAGCTTCCTCATGCATCTCTTGAGATCCATGGATGGTCTCTCTTGTTTGCTCCATCCTCTTCTTGGTGGTGGGCTTATCCTCTTCAATGAGAATGTCTCCTTCTATGATAACTCCAGCTGAGTAACATAGATGGCAAATAAGATGAGGAAAATCTAGCCTTGCCATGGCGGAGGACTTTTCGGCTATTTTGTAGAATTCAAGAGAGATAACCTCATGAACTTCTACTTCCTCTCCAATCATGATGCTATGAATCATGATGGCCCGATCCACAGTAACTTCGGATCGGTTGCTAGTGGGGATGATGGAGCGTTGGATGAACTCTGACCATCCTCTAGCCACAGGCTTGAGGTCCAGTCTTCTCAGTTGAACTGGCTTGCCTTTGGAGTCTCTTTTCTATTGAGCTCCTTCCACACATATGTCCATAAGGACTTGGTCCAATCTTTGATCAAAGTTGACCCTTCTAGTGTAGGGGTGTTCATCTCCTTGCATCTTGGGCAAGTTGAATGCCAACCTCACATTTTTGGAGATGCTTTGTCTGCTTTATTTTAGCTTTTCTCTTGTAATCCTCTTCCCACACGCAAGGATCCTTCCATGGCAAGCTATATGTAGGATGTCACCGTTGTCAATGGCTACTTCCCATCCTCTTAGTGAAAATGGTCCAAATGCTCTGTCACAGCACGGCTAATCAGCTGTTGGTTCTCGATCATGTCGGAATAGAATCCATTGATTCCTTTGCGTTTGTCATCACGCCCAACACTCGCGAGTTTGAAGCTCGTCACAGTCATCCAATCCCAGAATCCTACTCGGAATACCATAGACAAGGTTTAGACTTTCCGGATTCTCATGAATGCCGCCATCAATTCCAGCTTATACCACGAAGATTCTCATTAAGGAATCTAAAAGATACTCATTCAATCTGATGTAGAACGGAGGTGGTTGTCAGGCACACGTTCATGGATTGAGGAAGGTGATGAGTGTCACGGATCATCACCTTCTTCATAGTTAAGCGCGAATGAACATCTTAGATAAGAACAAGCGTGTTTGAATGGAAAACAAAAGTAATTACATTAATTCATCGAGACACTGCAGAGCTCCTCACCCCCAACAATGGAGTTTAGAGACTCATGCCGTCAAAGAGTATATAATTCATATCTGAAAATGTCATGACGTACAAAATAAGTCTCCAAAAGTTGTTTAAATACTAAACTTGTAACCTAGGTTTACAGAGAATGAGTAAACTAAGATAATTGGTGCAGAGATCCACTTCTGGGGCCCGCTTGGTGTGTGCTGGGGCTGAGACTTAAGCCTCTCACGTGCTTGAGCTGTTTCTGGAGTTGAACGCCAGGTTGTAACGTGTTTTGGGCGTTGAACTCCAACTTGTAACCTGTTTCTGGCACTGGATGCCAGACTGCAACATGGAACTGTCGTTGAACGCCAGTTTACATCCCTTATTTTCGCGCAAAGAATGGACTATTATATATTGCTGGAAAGCCCTAGATGTCTTCTTTCCAACACAATTGAGAGCGCGTCAATTGGACTCCTGTAGCTCCAAAAAATCTATTCCAAGTGCAGGGAGGTCAGGATCCAACAGCATCAGCAGTCCTTTTTCAGCCTAAATCATATTTTTGCTCAGCTTCCTCAATTTCAGCCAGAAAATACTTGAAATCACAGAAAAAAACACAAACTCATAGTAAAGTCTAGAAATATGATTTTTGCTTAAAAACTAATAAAATTCTATTAAAAAACTAATAAAAACATGCTAAAATCTATATGAAATTACCCCCAAAAAGCGTATAAAATATCGCTCATCACAACACCAAACTTAAACGGTTGCTTGTCCTCAAGCAGCTAGATAAATAAAAGAGGATAAAAAGAAATCAAGAAGTAATAATATCTCAGAGTTTTAACTGAAGCTCAGATTATAATTAGATGAGCGGGGCTAGTAGCTTTTTGCTTCCAAACAGTTTTGGCATCTCTCTTTATCCTTTGAAATTCAGAATGATTGGCATCCATAGGAACTCAGAATTCAGATAGTATTATTGATTCTCCTAGTTTAGTATGTTGATTCTTGAACACAGCTACTTTATGAGTCTTGGCCGTGACCCTAAGCACTTTGTTTTCCAGTATTACCACCGGATACATAAATGCCACAGACACATAACTGGGTGAACCTTTTCAGATTGTGACTTAGCATTGCTCAAGTCCCCAATTAGAGGTGTCCAGAGTTCTTAAGCACACTCTTTTGCTTTGGATCACGACTTTAACCACTCAGTCTCAAGCTTTTCACTTGGACCTGCATGCCACAAGCACATGGTTAGGGACAGCTTGATTTAGCTGCTTAGGCCATGATTTTATTCCTTTGGGCCCTCCTATCCATTAATGCTCAAAGCCTTGGATCCTTTTTACCCTTGCCTTTTGGTTTTATGGCTATTGGCTTTTTTTTTCACTGCTTTTTCTTGCTTCAAGAATCAAATTCATGATTTTTTAGATCATCAATAACATTTCTCTTGTTCATCATTCTTTCAGGAGCCAACAATTTTAACATTCATAAAATTCAATATCAAAAATATGCACTGTTCAGGCATTCATTCAGAAGACAAAAAGTATTGCCACCACATATAAATAATTAGAATTTTCCTTATTAGGAACTCGAAAAAAAATATTGCCTCTTTATTCTAAAAATCTACTATTTTATTCATGTTTGATGATGATGAGAAAAATAAATTATAGCTTAATTGGAGATAAAATCAAAATAGAGATACTAATTACTACTACTAATATATAACTTCTAAAGTAAATTCATAATAAGAACAGTTATCACAGAGTTAAGGAAAAGATTAGGACTCAACAACCTTTATTTTGGAAAGTGGGTGTTCCTCTAATCTGTGGGATGCTTGATCCTTCAAAAGATCATTTCTGATGCTTCAGTTCCTTCAAGTCACATCCTTGCTCTTCCTGTTGCCTTAGGTGCCATGATCATGATGAGTTTTAGCTCACAGATAATGGCAAATCACACCAAACTTAGAGGTTTGCTTATCCTCAAGCGAAAGAAAGGATAGGAGAGGAATAGAGGGAGAGGCAATTTCGAAATTCAAAAGATATGATGAGTTGAAAAAGATTTGAAAAAGAGTTGGATTGGAAAAATATTTGTGTTTATGGATTAAGATACATTTGATATTTTTGAAAAAGAGATTTCAGAAATTAGGATAAAAATATATTATTTTTTTTTAAATTGAAGGATGACATTTTGAACACGTTTATGCAAGAAATCAGGAATTGAAACATAAAAAAATTAGAAAATTTGTGAAGAAAAATGAATTTTACCTCCTCCTCACCATCCTGGCGTTAAACGCCCAAATGCTGCATGTTTTGGGCGTTTAACGCCCAATTGCTGCTTCTCCTGGGCGTTCAACGCCCAGCTATTGCTTCTTTCTGGTGTTGAACGCCAGGAAGTCCTTTGTCACTAGGCGTTTTTCTGAACGCCCAGGATGCTGCAAATCTGGCGTTGAACGCCCAGAAGGTGCTTCTTTTTGGCGTTCAACGCTCAGAAGATGCTCCTTTCTGGCGTTTAACGCCCAGATGGCTATCCTTACTGGCGTTGAACGCCCAATAGGTGCTTCTTTTGGGTGTTCAACGCCCAAAATATTTCTTACTGGCTTTTTCACGCCAGTGAGCTTCCAAATTCCCTTGTAACTCTGTGAATTCAATCAATTGCTATTTTACCTTGAAGATACTTGACATATACTTGTAAAAATCAATTAATTAATAAATAAACTTTGTAAATGGCTGGGTTGCCTCCCAGCAAGTCCTTCTTTATTGTCTTTAGCTGGACTATTACTGAGGTTTAATCAAGCCTCAGTTTGGAGCATTCTTGCTCAAAATTGCCTTCAAGATAATGTTTGACTCTCTATCCATTAACAATAAACTTTTTATTAGAATCATTATCCTGAAGCTCTACGTATCCAAATAGTGATACGCTTGTAATCACATATGGTCCTCTCCACTGGGATTTTAATTTTCCGGGGAATAATCTGAGCCTAGAATTAAATAGCAGAACTTTCTGTCCGGGCTCACAGACTCTTGATGATAATTTCTTATCATGCCATCTTTTTGCTTTTTCTTTGTAAATTTTTGCATTCTCAAAAGCATTGAGTCTAAATTCCTCTACTTCATTTAACTGGAGTGATGGTGTTTTTGTGGAAAAATGAATTTTCCAAACACACAAATCCAACCGGCAAGTGTACCGGGTCGCATCAAGTAGTAATAACTCACTTAGAGTGAGGTCAATCCCACAGGGATTGATGGATCAAGCAACTTTAGTGGGTGATTAGTTTAGTCAAGCTAACATTGAATGAATTGTATGAAGTTAAGCAACAGAATATAAATTTGCAGGGAATTTAAAATTGCAGAAAGTAAAGTGGCAGGAAACTTAAAGAACAAGAAAGTAAATTAGCTGAAACTTAAACTGCAAGAAATGTAAATTGCATGAAAAGTAAAGGGGGGTTGGGTGCTGGAAATTAAAGAGAGTAATAGATCAAAACTCAGAACTCTTGCAGAAAGCTTAACTTGCAGGAAAGTAAATTGGGATCATGAACAGAAATGTAAAATAAAGAACAAGTGCAGAAGAATTAAATTGCTTGAAAGTAAATTGAAAAGCCAATGGAATAGTAAAAACAGAAGAGCAGCCAAGAACTTAACTCAATTGCAGAATAAAATTGAAGATCTCAGGGAATCAAAGAGACTAGAAAACAAATCTATATCTCAAGCCCTTCCTTGATTCAACAGCAAACAGATTGAAGAAGAAATGAAGATGGAAGCAGTAAATGAAAACTCAGATTCAACTTTCAATTCTTAGAAATTATGCAGCAGATGAATAAAGATGGATTTCAGATCAAAAATTGAAACAGAATTTCTCCAACCTCAATCCAAAATTTCAAAACAAAGAGAAAAACTAAAGAGAGAGGTCTCTACTACTACTCCTAATGCTCCCTAGTGGAGCTAGCCTCTTTAATCCAGCTCCCTTTCTGAAATGAGAGTGATGCCTTTATATAGGCTTTTTACAAAATGAAAATAAAATGAAATTGAAATTAAAAACAAATTCATAAAATGAAATTCCTAATCTAGCTTCTCTGTATGTCTTTGAGTCATGTTGAGTGGGCTTTGCTTGCTTTGGATTTGAGGGAGAATGGGTCTTGGATGGCCTTGGTTCAATTGGTGAAGATTTTGAATTTAAAGAGAATTTTGGTTGAATTTTTGGCCCATGAGTGACACTCCCAGGAGGCTGCTCTGCTCTTGTGGAGGGCAGAGCAGTGAAGCTTTATGTGGGGATGCATGTTGCGTGCCAAGTGTGGGAGGGGCACCAGGGTATTGCCTTGCCCTTGTGAAGAGCGGGGCAGCAGTGTCTTGTGCGTGCCTTGCCTCTGCCCATGCTGTGATGCGCACGCCCAAGCTCCCTTGTGTGCACCAAGGATGCCCGTGTCATGCATGCCCATGTGCGTGCCAAGGGGAGTTCCCAAGTTCGAACCTTGGTGAAAGCATTTGGGGGAGCAATTTTCCTTGATTTTTCATGAAGAGAGCACGACATTGCCTTGCTCTCCAAGAGGGCAGAGCAGAATAATGAGCGCTACTTTGCTTTGGAGTGATGCTCCAGCTTCGAACCTTGGTGGAAGCACTTTGGTTTATTTTCGCTTATTTTTAGCTCTTAAAGATGCCTTTCACTCATGCCTCAATTGTACGCCAAATATGAATTGCTATATATCGTTGGAAAGCTCTGAATGTCAGCTTTCCAATGCAACTAGAAGCACATCAATTGGACGTCTATAGGTCATGTTATAGCCCTTTGAAGTAGGCATGGTCATGCTGTGAACGCCCAGATTTTAACTTAGCAAAAATTTGCTTCCAACCTCACTTTGCATCACGATATTGCCCTGCTCTTGGCAAGGGCAGAGCAGTGTGCGTGCTGGTTGCTTTCTCCTTTAATTTGGTCATGGGCCACGCTTTTAAAAGCGTGGCCTAAGGCTCCAAAGTGTGCTCTAACTTCAAAGTGTTCCCCAAAGCTCTTTTTTTCTCCTTTTTAGCTTATTTTGTGCTTCTTTGCTTCTTTTTCTTCTTATTTCCTACAAGATTTATAAAATTAAAAGATCAAGAAAAAATATATCATTTAAGCACAAAAGCATTCAATATTTAAGCACAAATCATCAATTTCTTGTATGAAAAAGCATAGAAAAATAGTTATATGATGACTTGTCATCACAACACCAAACTTAAACCTTGCTTGTCCCCAAACAAGAAAAGAATCATGCAATAAAGATTGACAATCCAAGGTAAGAAGAATAGCAACTCAATGTTCATGGTA
>NC_029777.3:46184691-46185152 GCF_000817695.3 Arachis duranensis | reverse complement strand
TAAATGATTGATGCTTCTATCTAGCTCAATTTATGAAATCTTTTTCTTATAATTCTTCCTTGAAACAAGCTTTTGATTGATTTTTTTTTATTAGCTTCTCCTTTTGGGTGCTTTGCCCCATGAGTTGATAACAAAGCTACGACTTCTAAATGCTTTGTTTTCAAGTATTACCACTTGATACATAAGCACCAGAAGCATTTAATTAGAGGACTTCATTAAGCTCATCATTTTTTTCTTTTCTTGACTCTCTAATCATTGATGCTCAGAGCCTTGAGCTTTGAGGGAGTGCTTTTGCACTTGAGCCTAGCCTTGACTTCTAAGTGTTTTGTTTTCAAGCATTTGGCTTGATACATAAACACCACAAGCACTTAGCAAATAAATTGCCATTGGTACTCAGAGCCTTCAGCTTTCTCATTCTTTCCCTTTTTCTTTTCTTGCTTTAATTGTATTTGCTTCTTCAA
>NC_029777.3:46174842-46184633 GCF_000817695.3 Arachis duranensis | reverse complement strand
AAAATGTACAAGATGAAAAACTTCAATTAAATAAAATCCAATGCAATTGAGCAACAATCAATCATACTAGCTTTCCAATACTTGTATGCTCATGCTAAATTCCTTGTTTGTTTATGATCATTATGCTTTTTTGCTTTTGAATTCACAAAACTCAAGTTGGTAGTCATAATGTCACAACAACATATTTCAAATCAAATTCAAGCTATTCTTAGTCATACCACACATGCATAAAGAGAATATAAAGACAATCATGCAATTTAAAGTGCTGGAAATAAATGAGAGGAAAAGGAACTTTTCAACCTTGCAATTCATCTTCTCTATTGTTGTCATTTTCCTCCCATTCTTCTCCTTCCCATACCAACTCAAAATGCTTGCTCATCCTCAAGCAACAATTAGAACAATGGCTATGGGGCTAAGATATATCATGAATGTCTTACACAATGATATGTTAGTAACACATGTGTTTCAAGCAAGCAAAATTAAAGATAATAATCAAGGCACAAGAGACAGAGACATTGTGATTACAAACATAAGATGGTTTGTATGATACATTGCATAAAAATATAAGTGGCACACCAAATTTAGTGTGACACTTTCACTTGGACTTGATGCAAGTATCTAGTAGATATTGGAACCAAATTTTGTTGTATAGCAACACCAAACTTAGAATGCAATCCTATGTCCATTTTATTTGAAATAAGACTAAATGAAACCGTTGTATGTTAAATATAATCACCAAGCCAAGAATCTTGTCATGAATAAAGGTATTTTAGTGATGTATTAACAAACACAGTTAACAAAAGAAAGCATTAAAAACAAGTAAATGAATAAAACAAAAAGGAAACTGAAATGTTAAACCAAAAGAGAAAAATAAAATTGCAGAGGCATTATGATTATGCAAACAAGTAGTGTTGCATGAATAAATTGCATAGAAAATAAGTGGCACACCAAACTTAGAATCTTAGTGTGACACTTTCATGTAGAATTGATGCAATCATCCAAAGGAATTGAAAACAATTTGTTGCAGGGCAACACCAAACTTAGAATGTGATCATATGCCAATTTATTGAAATTTAAACAAAGCAAGGAGAAGAAATGTACCTACTGTCTACCTGTTCTTCACTTTCTTCCTCTTCTTCCAATTTGTTAAGAGGAATGAACTCCAGGGGGAGAAAGTTTCAGCTATTGTCCCCTTTCTTGGTTTCCTTTCAGCAAGCCTCCTTTTGTACATGGCTTGATTGAGCTTGCTTGCTAGTGGTCCAGGGGAAGGATTGTTTGTAGTTGACCTTCTCTTGAATGTTGTCCTTGGTATCTTGGTCACAATCCTCTTCTTGGTGCTTTTGTTAATTGCCTTCACTTTTTGGATGTCAAGACATGGTTGCTGTGTGATTTTTGGAGTAATTTCTTCATCAAAACCCTCTTGCACTGTTGGTTCCATGAGTTGTTCCTCTTTGCACTTCTCTGCTTCACTTGAGTTTGGACATCCTTGATTGTCCTCCTCACTTTCTTGTTCTTCCACTTCCTCTTTTACACTCAACATTTGTTTTAATAGCACTTTCATAGAAGAGGTTTGTTGTTCTTCCCATGATTTCTTCATCTCCTCTTCATATCTTGCAATCAGTGTTGAGCATCTTTGGTTCAGGGAGGTTTGTGGGGGTTGTGAGCTTTCATGTTCCTTTATCATCTCAAGTGGCTTCTGTGAATATGCAAGTTCAGGTTCAAATACCTCCACCACCTCATTTTTCAATGAAATTTCACTTGACACAAAGGCTTCCTCATCTTGCTTTTCCACTTTTTCACCCACAAATTGGTCTTCATCCTCTCTGTTTGATGGTTCTAAGTTCCTCCTTATTTGCTCTGAGGGCTCATTCATCTTCTTGAAGAGGATTTCTTTCCAAGATTGGGATTGTGTGTGTCTTTTCACGAGTTTTCTGTGTATTTCAATGGCTTGGCATTGGCTTTCTAAGGGTTCGTTGGACCATTGAAGGTAATCCTCATCTGCTGGTTCAAGAGATGAAGGTTGAGAGTAATGTTGGTGACGTGGATGTGTTGTGGCGAAGTTGTGTTGAGGGGTGTGGAATGAGATGTGTGATTGATGGGATGACTTGTATGGATTTTGGAGGAAACTTTGTGTGGAGGCATAATTAAGTGATGAAGAACTTTCAATTGAGAAATTGGGAAGTGAGGGTGGATGCTTTTTCATTCCTTGGTGATATTCCCATCCACCATGAGGATAATGATATGAATCATTTTGTGGTGGTGAGAAATATCCCATATGATTATCTTGTTCATCTTGTGGCTTTGAAGTACATCTCCATGGATTGGAGTGCTTAGAATCTGTAAATTCTTGGTGATATTCCCAACCACCATTAGAGATTTGTGATGGTGGGTGATATCCCAGAAAATTTGTTTGATCACAAGATGAGTTGAACTCCATTTGAATTTTATAAAATACAACACTAATGAAAATTGAAATTACTCATATCAGAAATGAGTTTTGCTTAGTGAGGCAAAAACACAAACACCTTGGTTTCAACTTAGAACAGAGAACAAAAAAGAAAAAATGCTTGATCTACACTTTTCACCCACTTAATCATTGTTGATCTAATCAATCCCCGGCAACGACGCCAAAAACTTGATGGTGTTTTTGCGAAAAACGAATTTCCAACACACAAATCCAACCGGCAAGTGTACCCGGTCGCATCAAGTAGTAATAACTCACTTAGAGTGAGGTCAATCCCACAGGGATTGATGGATCAAGCAACTTTAGTGGGTGATTAGTTTAGTCAAGCTAACATTGAATGAATTGTGTGAAGTTAAGCAACAGAATGTAAATTTGCAGGGAATTTAAATTGCAGAAAGTAAAGTGGCAGGAAACTTAAAGAACAAGAAAGTAAATTAGCTGAAACTTAAACTGCAAGAAATGTAAATTGCATGAAAAGTAAAGGGGGGTTGGGTGCTGGAAATTAAAGAGAGCAATAGATCAAAACTCAGAACTCTTGCTGAAAGCTTAACTTGTAGGAAAGTAAATTGGGATCATGAACAGAAATGTAAAATAAAGAACAAGTGCAGAAGAATTAAAATTCCTTGAAAGTAAATTGAAAGCCAATGGAACAGTAAAAACAGAAGAGCAACCAAGAACTTAACTCAATTGCAGAATAAAATTGAAGATCTCAGGGAATCAAAGAGACTAGAAAACAAATCTAGATCTCAAGCCCTTCCTTGATTCAACAGCAAACAGATTGAAGAATAAATGAAGATGGAAGCAGTAAATGAAAACTCAGATTCAACTTTCAATTCTTAGAAATTATGCAGCAGATGAATAAAGATGGATTTCAGATCAAAGATTGAAATAGAATTTCTCCAAACTCAATCCAAAATTTCAAAACAAAGAGAAAAACTAAAGAGAGAGCTCTCTATTACTACTCCTAATGCTCCCTAGTGGAGCTAGCCTCTTTAATCCAGCTCCCTTTCTGAAATGAGAGTGATGCCTTTATATAGGCTTTTTACAAAATGAAAATAAAATGAAATTGAAATTAAAAACAAATTCATAAAATGAAATTCCTAATCTAGCTTCTTTGTGTGTCTTTGAGTCATGTTGAGTGGGCTTTGCTTGCTTTGGATTTGAGGGAGAATGGGTCTTGGATGGCCTTGGTTCAATTGGTGAAGATTTTGAATTTAAATGGAATTTTGGTTGAATTTTTGGCCCATGAGTGACACTCCCAGGAGGCTGCTCTGCTTTTGTGGAGAGCAGAGCAGTGAAGCTTTGTGTGGGGATGCATGTTGCGTGCCAAGTGTGGGAGGGGCACCAGGGGATTGCCCTGCCCTTGTGGAGAGCGGGGCAGCAGTGCCTTGTGCGCGCCTTGCCTCTGCCCGTGCTGTGATGCGCACGCCCAAGCTCCCTTGTGTGCGCCAAGGATGCCCGTGTCATGCATGCCCATGTGCGTGCCAAGGGGAGTTCCCAAGTTCGAACCTTGGTGAAAGCATTTGGGGGAGCAATTTTCCTTGATTTTTCATGAAGAGAGCACAACATTGCCCTGCTCTCCAAGAGGGCAGAGCAGAATAATGAGCGCTACTTTGCTTTGGAGTGATGCTCCAGCTTCGAACCTTGGTAGAAGCACTTTGGTTTATTTTCGCTTATTTTTGGCTCTTAAAGATGCCTTTCACTCATGCCTCAATTGTACGCCAAATATGAATTGCTATATATCATTGGAAAGCTCTAAATGTCAGCTTTCCAACGCAACTGGAAGCACATCAATTGAACGTCTATAGCTCAAGTTATAGCCCTTTGAAGTAGGCATGGTCATGCTGTGAACGCCCAGATTTTAACTTGGCGAAAATTTGCTTCCAACCTCACTTTGCATCATGATATTGCCCTGCTCTTGGCAAGGGCAGAGCAGTGTGCGTGCTGGTTGCTTTCTCCTTTAATTTGGTCATGGGCCACGCTTTTAAAAGCGTGGCCTAAGGCTCCAAAGTGTGCTCCAACTTCAAAGTGTTCCCCAAAGCTCTTTTTTTCTCCTTTTTAGCTTATTTTGTGCTTCTTTGCTTCTTTTTCTTCTTATTTCCTACAAGATTTATAAAATTAAAAGATCAAGAAAATATATCATTTAAGCACAAAAGCATTCAATATTTAAGCACAAATCATCAATTTCTTGTATGAAAAAGCATAGAAAAATAGGTATATGATGACTTGTCATCATGGAGCAGTCGTTTTTCTCTAGCTAACTTGGCATCAAGGTTCAGGAATCTGGTTGCCCAGTAGGCCTTATGTTCCAGTTCCACTGGCAAGTGACATGCCTTTCCATACACAAGCTGGTATGGAGAGGTCCCTATAGGGGTCTTGAATGCTGTTCTGTATGCCCACAGAGCATCATCCAAGCTTCTTGCCCAATCCCTTCTACGGTTAATTACAGTCCTTTCCAAGATTCTTTTGAGTTCTCTATTTGAGACTTCAGCTTGCCCATTTATCTGTGGGTGATATGGAGTGGACACCCTGTGGCTAACTCCATAACGAACCAAAGCAGAGTAAAGTTGTTTATTGCAAAAATGAGTGCCCCCATCACTGATTAGTACTCTAGGGGTGCCAAATCTGCTGAAGATGTGTTTCTGGAGGAATCTTAACACTGTCTTAGTGTCATTAGTGGGTGTAGCAATAGCTTCCACCCATTTGGATACATAATCCACTACCACCAGAATATAAGTGTTTGAGTATGATGGTGGGAAAGGCCCCATGTAGTCAATACCCCATACATCAAACAACTCAATCTCCAAGATCTCTTGTTGAGGCATGGCATAACTTTGAGGCAGATTACCAAATCTTTGGCAACTGTCACAATTAAGTACAAACACTCGGGAATCTTTATAGAGAGTAGGCCAGTAGAAGCCACATTGGAGGACTCTTGTGGCTGTTCGCTCACTTCCAAAATGTCCTCCATATTGTGATCCATGGCAACGCCATAGGATCTTCTGCGCTTCTTCTTTAGGCACACATCTATGGATTACTTCGTCTGCACATCTCTTGAAGAGATATGGTTCATCCCAAAGATAGTACTTTGCATCTGTGATCAATTTTTTTGATTGCTGCCTACTGTACTCTTTGGGTATGAACCTCACTGCCTTGTAGTTTGCAATGTCTGGAAACCATGGCACTTCCTGGATGGCAAAGAGTTGCTCATCCGGAAAGGTTTCAAAGATCTCAGTAAGAGGGAGGGACGCCCCTTCTACTGTTTCTATTCGGGACAGGTGATCTGCTACTTGGTTTCTCTATCCCTTTTCTGTCTCTTATTTCTATATCAAACTCTTGCAGAAGTAACACCCATCTGATAAGTCTGGGTTTTGAATCCTGCTTTGTGAGTAGATATTTAAGAGCAACATGATTAGTGTACACAATCACTTTTGATCCTACTAAATAGGATCTATACTTGTCAATGGCATAAACCACTGCAAGTAGCTCTTTTTCCCTGTGCATCATTTAAAACATGACTGGCATAGTAAATGACGTGCAGAAGCTTGTCATGCCTTTGTCCCAACACTGCACTAATGGCATGGTCACTAGCATCGCACATTAATTCAAATGATAATGTCCAGTCTGGTGCAGAGATGACTGGTGCTGTGACCAGTTTAGCTTTTAGAGTCTCAAACGCCTGCAGACACTCCTGATCAAAGATAAATGGCGTGTCAGCAGCTAGCAGATTACTTAGAGGTTTGGCAATTTTTGAAAAATCCTTTATAAGCCTCCTATAGAATCCTGCATGCCCCAGAAAGCTTCTGATTGCCTTAACATTGGCTGGTGGTGGTAATTTTTCAATTACCTCTACCTTAGCTTGATCCACCTCTATTCCCCTGTTCGAGATTTTATGCCAAAGGACAATTCCTTCAGTCACCATAAAGTGACATTTTTCCCAGTTTAAAACCAGGTTAGTCTCTTGGCACCTTTTTAGAACAAGTGCTAGATGGTCAAGACAGGAGCTGAATGAGTCTCCAAAAACCGAAAAGTCATCCATGAAGACTTCCAGAAATTTTTCCACCATATCAGAGAAAATTGAGAGCATGCACCTTTGAAAGGTTGCATGTGCATTGCACAAGCCAAATGGCATCCTTCTATATGAAAATACTCCAAATGGATATGTGAATGCTGTTTTCTCTTGATCCTGGGGATCTACTGCAATTTGATTATAACCTGAATATCCATCCAGGAAGCAGTAGTATTCATGACCTGCTAGTCTTTCCAGCATCTGGTCTATGAATGGTAAAGGAAAATGATCAATTCTGGTGGCTGTATTGAGCCTTTTGTAATCAATACAGATACGCCACCCTGTAACAATTCTTGTGGGAACCAGTTCATTTTTTTCATTATGGACCACTATCATGCCACCTTTCTTAGGGACGACTTGGATAGGGCTTACCCAGGGGCTATCAGAAATAGGATAAATAATCCCAACCTCTAGTAACTTAGTGACCTCTTTCTGCACCACTTCCTTCAAGGCTGGATTCAGCCGCCTTTGTGGTTGAACCACTGGATTGGCGTCACCCTCCAATAAGATCTTGTGCATGCATCTGGCTGGGCTAATGCCCTTAAGATCACTGATGGACCACCCAAGAGCTGTCTTGTGTGTCTTTAGCACTTGAATTAGTGCTTCCACTTCCTGTGGCTCTAAGGTAGAGCTTATGATTACAGGAAAGGTATCACCTTCTCTGAGAAATTCATATTTCAGGGATGGTGGTAATGGTTTGAGCTCGGGTTTAGGAGGTTTCTCCTCTTCCTGAGGGATTTTCAGAGGTTCTATTATTTTCTTTGATTCCTCCAGATCAGGCTGAACATCCTTAAAGATTTCCTCTCGCTCTGATTCGAGACTCTCAGCCATATTGACTTCTTTTACCAGAGAGTCAATAAGATCAACGCTCATGCAGTTATTTTGGGTGTCTGGATGCTGCATAGCTTTGACAACATTCAACTTGAACTCTTCCTCATTGACTCTCAGGGTTACTTCCCCCTTTTTGGACATCAATAAGGGTTCGGCCAGTTGCTAGGAAAGGTCTTCCTAGAATGAGAGTTGCACTCTTGTGCTCCTCCATTTCCAGCACCACAAAGTCAGTAGGAAAGGCAAATGGCCCAACCTTGACAATCATGTCTTCAATCACACCTGACGGGTATTTAATGGAGCCATCAGCAAGTTGGAGACATATCCGGGTTGGTTTGACCTCTTCAGTCAAACCAAGCTTTGTGATAATAGATGCAGGTATTAGATTAATACTTGCCCCAAGATCACATAGAGCTTGCTTGGTACAAGTACCTTCTAATGTGCATGGTATCATAAAGCTTCCCGGATCTTTAACCTTCTCAGGTAAGCTTTTCAGGATGACTGCACTGCATTCTTCAGTGAGGTAAACTTTTTCAGTTTCCCTCCAATCCTTCTTATGACTCAAGATTTCTTTCATGAACTTAGCTAAGAAGGTATTTGCTCAAGTTCCTCTGCAAACGGAATCTTTATTCCAAGAGTCCTGAGATAGTCTGCAAAGCGGGCAAATTGCTTATCTTGTTCCGCTTGGCAGAGTTTCTGAGGATAAAGCATTTTGGCTTTGTATTCCTCAACCTTAGTTGCTGCAGATTTATTGCCTACAGATGTGGGTTGAGAAGCCTTTTTAGATGGGTTATTATCAGCACTTGTATGTGTCTGATCCCCGACTGGCATTTGAATGCCAGGGGTGGGAGCTGGAGTGGTGTTAGACACCAACTCCTTACTTGTTGCTGGCGTCTGAACGCCAGAACTGTGCTCCCTTTGGGCATTCAATGCCAAATCATTGCTTGTTTCTGGCGTTGAATGCCAGAACTGAGCATGGTCTGGGCGTTCAGCGCCAGCTTTCCACCCATTTTCTGGCGTTTGAGCGCCAGAGTTATTCCTCTCTGGGCTCTGACTGTCCTCAGATGGAATTTAGGTGGTTTGCTCATTTCTTGGCTTCCTGCTACCTTGAAGTGAGGTATTTAATGTTTTCCCACTTCTTAATTGAACTGCTTGGCATTCTTCTGTTATTTGTTTTGATAACTGCTGTTCTGTTTGCTTCAACTGTACTTCCATATTTTTATTAGCCATTCTTGTTTCTTGTAGTATCTCCTTGAATTCAGCTAACTATTTTGTTAGAAAATCTAATTGCTGATTGAATTCAGCAGCTTGATCTGCAGGACTGAGTTTAGCAGTTACTGTTTTAGCCTCTTCCTTCTTGGGAAGTTCACTGCTTATGTACAGGTGCTGATTCATGGCAACTGTATCAATGAGCTCTTGAGCTTCTTCAATTATTTTTCTCATGTGTATAGATCCACCAGCTGAGTGGTCTAGAGAAATCTGAGCTCTCTCTGTAAGCCCATAATAGAAGATGTCTATTTGCACCCACTCTGAAAACATTTCAGAGGGGCATTTTCTTAGAATATCTCTGTATCTCTGATGAGCGGATATTTTATACGCTTTTTGGGGGTAATTTCATGTAGATTTTAGCATGTTTCAGTTAGTTTTTAGTAAAATAATATTAGTTTTTAGGCAAAAATCATATTTCTGGACTTTACTATGAGTGTGTGTATTTTTCTGTGATTTCAGGTATTTTCTGGCTGAAATTGAGGGAGTTGAGCAAAAATCTGACTTGGGCTGAAAAAGGACTGCTGATGCTGTTGGATCCTGACCTCCCTGCACTCGAAATGGATTTTCTGGAGCTACAGGAGTCCAATTGGCGCGCTCTCAACGGCGTTGGAAAGTAGACATCCAGGGCTTTCCAGCAATATATAATAGTTCATACTTTGCGCGAAGATAGACGACGTAACTTGGCGTTGAACGCCAAGTTCATGTTGCTGTCTGGAGTTAAACGCCAGAAAAACGTCATGATCCGGAGTTGAACGCCCAAAACACGTCATAACCTGGAGTTTAATGCCAAGAAAGGCCTCTACTCGTGGATAGCTTTATTCTCAGCCCCAGCACACACCAAGTGGGCCCCAGAAGTGGATTTCTGCACCAGTTATCTTAGTTTATTCATTTTTTGTAAACCTAGGTTACTAGTTTACTATTTAAACAACTTTTAGAGACTTATCTTGTACCTCATGACATTTTCATATCTGAATTACATACTTTTTGACGGCATGAGTCTCTAAACTCCATTGTTGGGGGTGAGGAGCTCTGCAGCATCTCGATGATTTAATACAATTCCTTTGTTTTCCATTCAAACACGCTTGTTCTTATCTAAGATGTTTATTCGCGCTTAATTGTGAAGAAGGTGATGATCCGTGACACTCATCACCTTCCTCAATC
>NC_029777.3:46174134-46174703 GCF_000817695.3 Arachis duranensis | reverse complement strand
TTTCCCATTACTGCACAACAAGTAACATTATTATTCTCTATTATTTTAACTTACAATTTTAAGTAGTTTGTAGTTTGGCTTTTTACAAATAAATCCAATTAACTTCATTAGCCTCCTGACTAAGATTAATAAAATAACATTGATTGCTTCAAGCCAATAATCTTCGTGGGATCGACCCTTACTCACGTAAGGTATTACTTGGACGACCCAGTGCACTTGCTGGTTAGTTGTGCGAATCACAAATTCGTGCACCAAGTTTTTGGCGCCGTTGCCGGGGATTATTGAGTTTGAACAATTGAAAGCATATTTTATTTCTTAGATTAGGAATAATTTGTTTTTATAGAGTCATTAAATTCTGATAGGATAGTTTCTTTTCAAAAATTTCTTTTCAAAAAAAAAAAATTATTTTTCTTAATTAATTATTAATTTTTCGTGAGTTTAGTTTCTTATTTTAAGTTTGGTGTTAATTGCATATTTGATATTTTTCTTTAAATTTTCGAACTTGTGTTCTTTGTTCTTCATTGATCTTCAAGTTGTTCTTGGTTATTTTTCTTGTTTGATCTTGAGTT
>NC_029777.3:46172703-46173964 GCF_000817695.3 Arachis duranensis | reverse complement strand
CTATAGCGTTGGCTTATGTTCTTGGCAATTGGGCACCAGTCCTTTTGAAAATCTTTTTCAAAAATAATTTTTCTTGATTTAATCTGTGCCAAACTCTAAGTTTGGTGTTTTCTTGTTAATTTTTCTTTAATTTTCGAAAATAAGGAGCACTGTTTTAATTTTCGAAAATTTGTCTTGGTTTTCTAAAAATTTTAAGTTTGGTGTTCTTTCTTTTGTTCTTGGTGTTCTTGTGAATCTTCAAGGTGTTCTTGAGTTTTTCTTATGTTTTGATCTTAAAATCTTTAAGTTTGGTGTTCCTTGGTGTTTTCCCTCCAAACATTTTCGAAAATAAGGAGCACTGGATCTAAAAATTTTAAGTCTTGTGTCTTTTGTGTGTTTTTCTCTTTCATCATAAAATTCAAAATTCAAAAAAAAATTTTATATTTTCTAACTAATCTTGAACTACTTTTTCGAAATTTTTTTTTTACATAAAATTTTAGATTTTTAATTTCAATTTTTTTTTAAAAAAAAAAATTTAACTTCTTTTTATATATTTTGTTTTTACTTATTCCATTTTTTTTAAATCAACATATAAATTATCTCTTGTAATCCAATATGGAAGCAAGTAGGAATGAACAGTCCAAGAGGACTCTGGGGTCATATGCTAACCCCACTACTGCTTCATATGGGAGTAGTATCTGCATACCCTCCATTGGAGTTAGTAGCTTTGAGCTGAATCCTCAGCTCATTATCATGGTGCAGCAAAACTGCCAGTACTCTGGTCTTCCACATGAAGAACCTACAGAATTTCTGGCACAATTTCTGCAAATTGCTGATACAGTACATGATAAGGAAGTAGATCAGGATGTCTACAGATTATTACTGTTTCCATTTGCTGTAAAAGATCAAGCTAAGAGGTGGTTAAATAACCAGCCTAAGAACAGCATAAAAACATGGAAACAGCTGTCAGAAAAATTCCTGAATCACTATTTCCCTCCAAAACGGATGACACAGCTAAGGCTAAGCATCCAAGGCTTCAAACAAGGAGATAATGAATCCCTTTATGATGCCTGGGAGAGATACAGAGAGATGCTAAGAAAATGCCCCTCTGAAATGTTTTCAGAGTGGGTGCAATTGGACATCTTCTATTATGGGCTTACAGAAAAAGCTCAGATTTCTCTAGACCACTCAGCTGGTGGATCTATACATATGAGAAAAACAATTGAAGAAGCTCAAGAGCTCATTGATACAGTTGCCAGAAATCAGCATCTGTACCTAAGCA
>NC_029777.3:46168831-46169769 GCF_000817695.3 Arachis duranensis | reverse complement strand
AAGAGATGTGCAGACGGAGTAATCCGTAGATGTGTGCCTAAAGAAGAAGCACAGAAGATCCTTTGGCATTGCCATGGATCACAGTATGGAGGACATTTTGGAAGTGAGCGAACAGCCACAAGAGTCCTCCAAAGTGGCTTCTACTGGCCTACTCTCTATAAAGATTCCCAAGCGTTTGTGCTTAATTGTGACAGTTGCCAAAGATCAGGCAACCTACCTCACAGTTATGCCATGCCTCAGCAAGGAATCTTGGAGATTGAGTTGTTTGATGTATGGGGCATTGACTTCATGGGACCTTTCCCACCATCATACTCAAACACTTATATTCTGGTGGCAGTGGATTATGTATCCAAATGGGTAGAGGCTATTGCAACACACACTAATGACACTAAAACAGTGTTAAAATTCCTCCAGAAACATATCTTCAGCAGATTTGGTATCCCTAGAGTATTAATCAGTGATGGGGGCACCCATTTCTGTAATAAACAACTTTACTCTGCTCTGGTACGTTATGGAGTCAACCACAGGGTAGCTACTCCATATCACCCACAAACTAATGGGCAAGCTGAAGTCTCAAATAGAGAACTTAAAAGAATCCTGGAACGGACTGTAATTAACCGTAGAAAGGATTGGGCAAGATGCTTGGATGATGCTCTGTGGGCATACAGAACAGCATTCAAAACCCCCATAGGGACCTCTCCATACCAGCTCGTGTATGGAAAGGCGTGTCACTTGCCAGTGGAACTGGAACACAAGGCCTACTGGGCAACCAGATTCCTAAATCTTGATGCCAAATTAGCTGGAGAAAAACGATTGCTCTAGTTAAATGAGCTAGAGGAGTTTAGACTCAATGCTTTTGAAAATGCGAAAATCTACAAGGAAAAAGCAAAAAGATGGCATGATAAGAAACTGTCATCCAGAGTCTTTGAGCCAGGACA
>NC_029777.3:46167137-46168638 GCF_000817695.3 Arachis duranensis | reverse complement strand
AGTCCAGCTAATGACATTAAAGAAGCGCTTGCTGGGAGGCAACCCAGCCATTTACAACGTTTATTTACTAATTAAATAAATTTTCTTTTCTTTAGAGGTTTAAGTTCAAGTATCTTCAAAGGTGAAATAGCAATTGGTTAAAGTTACAAAGTTACAGGGAAATTTGGAAGCTCACTGGCGTGACAAAGCCAATAAGAAACACTTTGGGCGTTAAACGCCCAAAAGAAGCACCCACTGGGCGTTTAACGCCAGTAAGGGTAGCCTTCTGGGCGTTTAACGCCAGTCTGCTAGCATCCTGGGCGTTCAGAAAAACGCCTAGTGACAAAGGATTTCCTGGCGTTCAACGCCAGAAAGAAGCACCAGATGGGCGTTGAACGCCCAGGAGAAGCAACTATTGGGCGTTAAACGCCCAAAACATGCATCGTTTGGGTGTTTAACGCCAGGATGGTGGGAGGAGGTAAAACTCGTTTTTCTTTATAATTTTTCTAAATTTTTATGTTTCAATTCATGATTTCTTGCATAAACTTGTTTCAAATTGTCATCCCTCAAATCAAATTAGTTTTCTAAAAATCCTAATTTCTAAAATCCCTTTTTCAAAAATATTAAATATATCTTAATCCATAAAGCCAAATGGTTTTCCAATCCAATCCAACTCTTTTAAATTTATTTTCAAAACTCAATTATCTTTTTAAAATCTTTTTCAAAATTAAATATTTCAAATTTATCTTTTAAATTATGATTTATATCTTTCTCTTTTTAAAACTATATCTTTTTCTTATCATATCTATCTTTTATAAATCATATCTTCTATCTTATCTCCTTCTTATTTTCGAAAATTTCCCACCCCCTCCCTCTATATTGTATCCGGCGCCCTCCTCATCATCACCATCCAACATTTGCTCTCCTTCTATCCCTCTTCTTTCTTCTCTTTTGCTTGAGGACAAGCAAAGCTCTAAGTTTGGTGTGTTTTATCCGTGATCACAAAAACATACCCACTAAAGATCATGGCTCCTAAAGGAAAACAACCCAACCCAAGAGGCAAGAAAGAAAGTACTCCAAAGCCACTTTGGAATCAAGGGAAGTTCTTAACTAAAGAACATTCAGACCATTACTACAAGATAATGAGTCACAGATCCGTGATCCCGGAAGTCAGATTTGATCTGAAAGAAGATGAATATCCGGAGATCCAAGAGCAAATTCGAAACAGGAATTGGGAAATTCTGGCCAATCCTGAAACGAAAGTGGGAAGGAACATGGTTCAGGAATTTTATGCTAATCTATGGCAGACAGAAAGGCAAAGAATAATTGGAGCTGCTCTCTTTGACCATCGGACTGTAGTCAGAGGAAAGATCATTCATACCAATTCTGACAAGATCAGGGAGATATTTAAGCTCCCCCAACTGAAAGATGACCCAGACTCCTTCAATAGGAGAATGATGAGGGTCAATAAAGGGCTGGACAAGGTTCTGGAGGACATATGCATCCCTGGAGCCAAGTGGAC
>NC_029777.3:46165413-46165601 GCF_000817695.3 Arachis duranensis | reverse complement strand
CCAAGACTCATAAGTAGCTGTGTTCAAGAATCAACATACTACACTAGGAGAGTCAATAATACTATCTGAATTCTGAGTTCCAAAGGATGCCAATCATTCTGAAATTCAAAAGATACAGGGAGATGCCAAAACTGTTCAGAAACAAAAAGCTACAAGCCCCGCTCATCTAATAAGAATCTAAGCTTCAC
>NC_029777.3:46164910-46165097 GCF_000817695.3 Arachis duranensis | reverse complement strand
AATTGAGGGAGTTGAGCAAAAATCTGACTTAGGCTGAAAAAGGACTGCTGATGCTGTTGGATCCTGACCTCCTTGCACTCGAAATGGATTTTCTGGAGCTACAGAAGTCCACTTGGCGCGCTCTCAACGGCGTTGGAAAGTAGACATCCAGGGCTTTCCAGAAATATATAATAGTCCATACTTTGCA
>NC_029777.3:46162801-46164623 GCF_000817695.3 Arachis duranensis | reverse complement strand
TCCAACCTGATTGAGAACCGACAGATGATTAGCCGTGCTGTGACAGAGCATAGGAACGTTTTCACTGAGAGGATGGGAAGTAGCCACTGACAACGGTGACACCCTACATAGAGCTTGCCATGGAAGGAGCCTTGCGTGTGTTGAAGGATTTCAAGGAAGAGTTGAAGTCAAAGGACAAAGCATCTCCAAAACTCCAACATATTCCCCATTACTGCACAACAAGTAACGCTGTTATTCTCTTTTATTTTTATAATCAAACCTAGTAATTTCATTAAATCCTTATTGGCCTCCTGACTAAGATCAATAAAATAAACATTGATTGCTTCAAACCAATAATCTCCGTGGGATCGACCCTTACTCACGTAAGGTATTACTTGGACGACCCAGTGCACTTGCTGGTTAGTTGTGCGAATCACAAATTCGTGCACCAATCTCTCCCAGGCATCATAAAGGGATTCATTATCTCCTTGTTTGAAGCCTTGGATGCTTAGCCTTAGCTGTGTCATCCGTTTTGGAGGAAAATAGTGATTCAGGAATTTTTCTGACAGCCGTTTCCATGTCTTTATGCTATCCTTAGGTTGGTTATTTAACCACCTCTTAGCTTGGTCCTTTACAGCAAATGGGAACAGTAATAATCTGTAGACATCCTGATCTACTTCCTTATCATGTACTGTGTCAGCAATTTGTAAAATTTGTGCCAGAAACTCTGTAGGTTCTTCTTGTGGAAGACCGGAATACTGGCAACTTTGCTGCACCATGATAATGAGCTGAGGATTCAACTCAAAGCTACTAACTCCGATGGAGTGTATACAGATACTACTCCCATATAAAGCAGTAGTGGGGTTAGCATATGACCCCAAAGTCCTTCTGGACTGCTCATTTCCACTTAGTTCCATGATGGAGCAAGGGAGATGATATGGATGTTGATATTATTTATTTTATTATATATAAAAATTATTTTCAAAAAAATAAAATAAGATAAAATAAAAATGAAACAAAAATAAAAATAAAGTAAAAATTTGAAAATATTTTAAGAAGATTTTCGAAAAAAATTAGGAAAGAGAAATTGGTTAGGATATTTTCGAAAATTTTGAGAAAAGATAAGATAGAAGGTATGATTTGTAAAAGATAAATATGATAGGAAAAAGATGTAATTGAAGATTGAAAAGATATAAAAGATATTTGAAAAAGATAAATTTGTTTTGAAAAAGATATTGTGAAGATTTGAAAAAGATATTTATGAGTTGAAAAGATTTAAAGAAGGAAAAGATATAGATTTGTTTTGAAAAAGATATAATAAATATTTTTTTTAAATCTTAAAAGGATAAGATTTGAAAAATTTTGAAATTGAAATCTAAATTTTTATGAAAAATTTCGAAATATTTGCTTAAAAATAGTTAGAAAAGATATTTTTTTGAATTTTAAATTTTATGATGAAAGAGAAAAACACACAAAAGACACAAGACTTAAAATTTTTAGATCTAATGCTCCTTGTTTTCAAAAATTTTGGAGGGAAAACACCAAGGAACACCAAACTTAAAAATTTTAAGATCAAAACACAAAGAAAGACTCAAGAACACCTTGAAGATTCACAAGAATACCAAGAACAATAGAAATAACACCAAACTTAAAATTTTTAGAAAACCACAATAAAATTTTCAAAAATTAAAGAAAGATTAATAAGAAAACATCAAACATAAAGTTTGGCACAAGATTTAATCAGAGAAAAATTATTTTTGAAAAAAAAAAGGTTTTAAAAGGAACATGCCCAATTGCCAAGAACATAGACCAACGCTCTAGCCAATTGGGCAGTAAATGTAAC
>NC_029777.3:46142874-46162667 GCF_000817695.3 Arachis duranensis | reverse complement strand
CTAAAAATCAAACAAGAAAAATAAACAAGAACAACTTGAAGATCAAAGAACACAAATTCGAAAATTTAAAAGGAAAATATAGAATATGCAATTGACACCAAACTTAGAAAAAGACACTAACTCACGAAAAATTAAAAATTAATAAGGAAAATTAATATTTTTAAAAATTTTTTGAAGAGAAATTAAAGGACTCAAATTTAATGACTCTATAGCATCAATACTATATTCCTAATCTAAGCAACAAAGTAAACCTTTAGTTGTTCAAACTCGAATAATCTCCGGCAACGGTGCCAAAAACATGGTGCACGAAACTTTTGTCCCCATATCAAAATCAAGATTTCTTATGATCTCGTACCACTAACCAGCAAGTGCACTGGGTCGTCCAAGTAATACCTTACGTGAGTAAGGGTCGATCCCACGGATAAAATAAATAATTGTTACTTTAATAATGGAGAATATGTTGGAGTTTTTGGAGATGCTTTGTCTGCTTTATTTTAGCTTTTCTCTTGTAATCCTCTTCCCACACGCAAGGCTCCATCCATGGCAAGCTATATGTAGGGTGTCACCGTTGTCAATGGCTACTTCCCATCCTCTCAGTGAAAATGGTCCAAATGCTCTGTCACAGCACGGCTAAACAGCTATTGGTTCTCGATCATGTCGGAATAGAATCCATTGATTCTTTTGCGTTTGTCATCACGCCCAACACTCGCGAGTTTGAAGCTCGTCACAGTCATCCAATCCCAAAATCCTACTCGGAATACCATAGACAAGGTTTAGACTTTCCGGATTCTCATGAATGCCGCCATCAATTCCAGCTTATACCACGAAGATTCTGATTAAGGAATCTAAGAGATACTCATTCAATCTGATGTCGAACGGAGGTGGTTGTCAGGCACACATTCATGGATTGAGGAAGGTGATGAGTGTCACGGATCATCACCTTCTTCATAGTTAAGCGCGAATGAATATCTTAGATAAGAACAAGCGTGTTTCAATGGAAAACAGAAGTAATTGCATTAATTCATCGAGACGCTGCAGAGCTTCTCACCCCCAACAATGGAGTTTAGAGACTCATGCCATCAAAAGTATATAATTCAGATCTGAAAATGTCATGAGGTACAAAATAAGTCTCCAAAAATTGTTTAAATACTAAACTAGTAACCTAGGTTTACAGAGAATGAGTAAACTAAGATAATTGGTGCAGAGATCCACTTCTGGGGCCCACTTGGTGTGTGCTGGGGCTGAGACTTAAGCCTCTCACGTGCTTGGGCTGTTTCTGGAGTTGAACGACAGGTTGTAACGTGTTTTGGGCGTTGAACTCCAACTTGTAACCTGTTTCTGGCGCTGGACACCAGACTACAACATGGAACTGGCGTTGAACACCAGTTTACGTCATCTACTTTTGCGCAAAGTATAAACTATTATATATTGCTGGAAAGCCCTAGATGTCTACTTTCCAACCCAATTGAGAGCGCGTCAATTGGACTCCTATAGCTCCAAAAAGTCCATTCTGAGTGCAAGGAGGTCAGGATCCAACAGCATCAGCAATCCTTTTTCAACCTAAATCAGATTTTTGCTCAGCTTCCTCAATTTCAGCCAGAAAATACCTGAAATCACAGAAAAACACACAAACTCATAGTAAAGTCCAGAAATATGATTTTTGCTTAAAAACTGAGAAATTCTATTAAAAACTAATAAAAACATGCTAAAATCTATATGAAATTACCCCCAAAAAGCGTATAAAATATCCGCTCATCACAAGTCAACTCAAATTTTCGAAAATTTGGAGAGAAATAAGGAAAAGATCTTTTTTTTATTTTTAAATTTTTAATGATGAGAGAGAAAAACACAATTATGACCCAAAACATGAAAATTCTGGATCAAAACCAATTATGCATGCAAGAACACTATGAATGTTAAGATGAATACCAAGAACACTTTGAAGATCATGATGAACATCAAGAACATATTTTTGAAAAAATTTTGATGCAAGGAAAACATGCAAGACACCAAACTTAGAATTCTTTAATGCATGGACACTATGAATGCAAAAAATGCATATTAGAAACAACATACAACACAAAACAAGAAAACATCAAGATCAAACAAGAAGACTTGTCAAGAACAACTTGAAGATCATGAAGAACACCATGAATGCATGAATTTTCGAAAAATAAACAAGAAACACAAAATATTTTTGGTTTTTATGATTTTATGATTTTTTTTGTATTTTTATTATTTTTTTTCGAAAATTATATTTTTGAAAAATGAAAATAAAGAAAAAATTTTCGAAAGATTTTTGAAAACTTTTTTGAAAGGAAAATAAAAAGAAAATTACCTGATCTGAGCAACAAGATGAACCGTCAGTTGTCCATACTCGAACAATCCCCGGCAACGGCGCCAAAAACTTGGTGGATGAAATTGTGATCATCAACAATGGCTCCAAAGACTTGGTGCTCTCAAACATAAATCACACTTTATCACAACTCCGCACAACTAACCAGCAAGTGTACTGGGTCGTCCAAGTAATACCTTACATGAGTAAGGGTCGATCCCACAGAGATTGTTGGTATGAAGCAAGCTATGGTCATCTTGTAAATCCCAGTCAGGCGGATTTAACTAATTTAAGAGATTATTGGTTTAAATAAAGATAATAAAATAAATAGAAAATAAAGATAAAGTTACTCATGTAATTCAATGGTGCGAATTTCAAATAGGTCTCTGGAGGTGCTGTGTTTCTTCTGAATCTCTGCTTTTCTACTTCTTCCTTCCAGTTTTTTATCACTCCTTTCTATGGCAAGCTGTATGTAGGGCATCACTGTTGTCAATAGCTACATCCCATCCTCTCAGTGAAAATGGTCCAAATGCTCTGTCACAACACGGCTAATCATCTGTCGGTTCTCAACCAGGTTGGAATAAAATCCATTAATTCTTTTGCGTCTGTCAATAACGCCCAGCCTTTAGGAGTTTGAAGCTCGTCACAGTCATTCAATCCTGGAATACTACTTGGAATACCACAAACAAGGTTAGACTTTCCGGATTCCCATGAATGCCGCCATCAATTCTAGCTTATACCACGAAGATTCTGATCAAGGAATCCAAGAGATATGCGCCCGGTCTAAGGTAGAACGGAAGTGGTTGTCAGTCACGTGTGTTCATAGGTGAGAATGATGATGGGTGTCACGGATCATCACATTCATCAAATTGAAGTGCAACGAATATCTTAGAACAGGAATAAATCGAATTGGATAGAAAATAGTAGTAATTGCATTAAAACTTGAGGTACAGCAGAGCTCCACACCCTTAATCTATGGTGTGTAGAAACTCCACCGCTGAAAATACATAAGTGAAAGGTCCAAGCATGGCCAAATGGCCAGCCCCCAGATCTTAGAACTAAACGTCCAAAGATAGCTAATACACTAGTAGACAGTTCTATTTATACTAAACTAGCTACTCGTGTTTACAAGAGTAAGTAATTGATGTATAAATCCACTTCCGGGGCCCACTTGGTGTTTGTTTGGGCTGAGCTTGATCTATTCACGAGCTGAGGCTTCTCTTGGGGTTGAACGCCAAGTTGTAACGTGTTTTGGGCGTTCAACTCTGGTTCGTGACGTGTTTCTGGCGTTTGACTCCAGAATGCAGCATGGAACTGGCGTTGAGTGCCAGTTTACATCATCAAATCTCGAATAAAGTATGGACTATTATATGTTTCTAGAAAGCTCTAGATGTCTACTTTTCAACGCCGTTAAGAACGCGCCATTTGGAGTTTTTTAGCTCCAAAAAATTCATTTCGAGTGCAGGGAGGTCAGATTCCAACAGCATCAGCAGTCCTTTGTCAGCCTCTTATCAGAGTTTTGCTCAGGTCCCTCAATTTCAGCCAGAAAATACCTGAAATCACAAAAAAACACACAAACTCATAGTAAAGTCCAGAAATGTGAATTTAGCATAAAAACTAATGAAAACATCCCTAAAAGTAACTAGATCATACTAAAAACTTTCTAAAAATAATGCCAAAAAGCGTATAAATTATCCGCTCATCATAGACTCTTCTCAAAAGCTAAAGCCAAAATTCTTCAAAATCCTAATTTATGAATTTTCAAGTGAGAAACCTAGGGGAGGAGTAAATTCAGATCTAAAAACTTGAAATTATGCAGAATGAAAATTGTTGTCTTGTCTCTGCATGTTCCCTGGCTCCAATCTGTGTTTCTGGGCCGAAACTGGGTTGAAATGCGGCCCAGAATCTGTGCCAGCGACTTCTGAAATTCTGCAGATTGCACATGTCACATGGCTGCGTCTTCCACACATTCGTGTCACTCAGTGTTTCTCGTACCACGCGTGCGCGTCGTCCACGCATTCGCGTCGTTCCGCAACTTCCAATCCGTGCCGTCGCGTCAGGCATGCAAGCGCGTCACTGTGATTTCTTCCATTTCGTGCGGTCGCGTGAGCCATGTGACTGCGTGACTTCTCGCTGGTCATCTCCTCAATTCCTTGTATTCCTTCCACTTTTGCACGCTTCCTCTTCATTCCTTATGCCATTCTTGCCCTATGAAGCCTGAAACACTTAACACACAAATCACGGCATCGAATGGTACGAAGGAAGATAAAAATATACAACAGAAAGGTCTTTAGGAAGCAAGTTATCAATCATAGAATATTTTTAGGAAGGAATTGTAAATACATGCAAATCATATGAATAAGTGGGTGAAGACTTGATAAAACCACACAATTAAATACAATATGAATCATAAACTAGCGGTTTATCAGTCACTCACTCAATTCTAGTGATCTACCTCATTCCAACAATGTATGCTTCCTTGCTTTTATATCTTCTCATCTTATGGTGTTATATTTCTGTTTTTCATGATGGATGCACCACAAGCAATAACGAAAGCAAGACTAAGAACACGCAGCAATCCGGAGATTCGCCGTACCCCTTGCTCATCTTTGAATGCACCGAGGACGATGCAAACTTTTAAGTGTGGGGAGGTCGTCCGACCGTTCGGCGATTTTGGGTGACAAATTTCTAAAATCAACACTTTTGCATTTCATTTTTTTAGGTCTTTTAGGATTTTTGTTTCATTTTCTTATTTTTGCATACGTATACACAATAAGCTTAGTCAAAATAATGAAATTTTTCAAGATTTCTATCTATAGGGCATCTCAATTGATTTGAGTGAAAAATTTCATAGAACTTGCTGGAATTATATATCTTGTGGATCATGTTTTTGAGCTAAGAACACAAGCTTGTAAGATTTGAGCCTAATGGTGTGGTTACATCTTATAACCACTTATTTTCCTTCTTGTGTGCATTACTCTCTTTCTATGATTGTAATCTTTGATTTGTTTAATTCTTTATGTCCATTATTTTGTGTATTCATGCATTTATATGATTGAGGCCATCATTTCATTAGCTCACTTACCCAAAAAGCCTTACCTTTTATCTTCCTTTGTTAGCCAAATTTGAGCCTACGATTAACCCACTTCGTTCTAAATTTAGCACATTACAAGCCTTAAAGCGGAAAACAATAAAAGTCCTTAATTTGGATCTTTTATTAGCTTAGACTAGTTGATGGTGTTTTTGTGGAAAAATGAATTTCCAACACACAAATCCAACCGGCAAGTGTACCGGGTTGCATCAAGTAATAATAACTCACAAGAGTGAGGTCGATCCCACAGGGATTGATGGATCAAGCAACTTTAGTGGGTGATTAGTTTAGTCAAGCTAACATTGAAGTGAAGTTGAGTGAAATCGTAGCCAACAGAAAGTAAATTGACAAGAATTGTAAATGACAGAATGTAAATAGGCAGGAAGCTTAAAGAACAAGTAATGTAAATTGCAGAAACTTAAATGACAAGAAATGTAAATTGTAGGAAATGTAAAGGGAATTGGGTGCAGGAAATTTAAAGGAAAGCAATAAACAGCACTTAGAATAATTGCAGAATAATTAAATTGCATAAAAAGTAAAAGGGATTGGGTGCTGGGAATTAAAACTTCAATAAGAGAATGTAAGGAGCAATCAAGCAGAAGAGTTACTTGCAATAAATCTTAAACAGAAAGCAGAATTGCTTGAAGAAGCAAACAGAAATTTTATTCAGTTTAATTGCCAAATGAGGTTGAAGATCTTAGGAAATCAAAGAGACTAGAGAACAAGTCTAGATCTCAAGCCCTTCCTTGATCAATTCAGAGAACAATTTGCAAAAGAAAGAAGAAAAATGAATTGCAGAATTAAAGAGAAGATGAAACAGTATGTGAATTTCAATTATGCAGAAAAAGTAAACAAGAGATCTCAAGGTGAGATTGAAACAGAATTTCTTCAATTCTCTACCCAAGATTTAAAGCAGAAAGGAAAACTTAAAGGAGAGAGCTCTCAAATCCTAATATTCCCTAGTGGGTCTCGCCTCTTTCTAATCGAGCTCCTCTACAAAGATGAAAATGATGCCTTTATATAGGCTTTACAAAGTGAAAAATGAAAATGAAATTAAAACAAATTAAAAATAAAAATCCTAATTTAATTGATTCATGTGCCTTTGAGTCATGTTGAGTGGGCTTTGCTTGCTTTGAATTTGAGGAGAAATGGGTTTGGTTCGCCTTGATTGAATTTGTTGAAGAATTGAATTAATTTGAATTTTGGTTGATTTTGGCCCATGTTGCTCCCAGGAGGCTGCCCTGCCCTTATGGAGGGCAGGGCAGAAAATTGGTGCGTGCAGCCTTGGTGCGGTCGTGGTGCATTGGTGTGTGAAGATGCTGCCCTGCCCTTGCGGAGGGCAGGGCAGAAAAATCTGGTGCGCCAATTTGGTGCTTGTGCGTGCGTGTTGATGCTGCCAAAGCTTCCTTGGTGCGCCAATCTGGTGTGCTGGCCGTGCACCACAAAATGCTGCCCTGCCCTCGCGGAGGGCAGGGCAGTGTTTCCAAAAGATGAAGTTCCAAGTTCGAAACTTGGTGGATGCACACGCTACTCCTTTTCCTTGTTTTATTTTTGCTTATTTTTGGCCCTTAAAGATGCCTTTCGTTCATGCCTCAATTTCATGCCAAATATAGGTTTCCATAAATCGTTGGAAAGCTCTGAACGTCAGCTTTCCAACGCAACTGGAAGCACATCAATCGGACATCTGTAGCTCAAGTTATAGCCCTTGGAAGGAAGCATAGTCATGTTGTGAGCGCCCATATTTTAACTTAGCCAAAATTTTGCTTCCAAATTGAAATTGCATCAGGGTAATGCTCAGCTCACTAAGTGAGCGCAGCATTGTATGCTGATTGCCTTTTTTTCTTTAATTTGGTCATGGGCCACGCTTTTAAAAGCGTGGCCTAAGCCTCCAAAGTGTGCTCCAACTTCAAAGTGTTTCCCAAAGCTCTTTTTTTCTCCTTTTTAGCTTATTTTGTGCTTCTTTGCTTCTTTTTCTTCTTATTTCCTACAAGATTTATAAAATTAAAAGATCAAGAAAATATACCATTTAAGCACAAAAGCATTCAATATTTAAGCACAAATCATCTATTTCTTGTATGAAAAAGCATAGAAAAACATGACATGGTGACATGTCATCAAGCTGTTTTTACTATCTGGTTTCACATATGGTCTGTATATGGCTGGCCGGCTTAAACTCCATGAGCTGTGGCTAGATTCTTATGATATTATACTACTATATTTTATTATATTACATCTGTTTCTGGAGCTTTAAGTTAGTAGCTTTGTTAGCACGCTTTGCGCTTTTTAAACCCTGTTTTTGAGCTATATCCTTCATCGGGCTTCTAGATATTATTAATTTCTTCTATATATGATATGTATAAGTTTAGAATTGTTGTAACCTTTGATTAACCTTTGCTTTACGACGCGTGGTAAGGCTTACGCTAATTGGGGTGTTACACTCACCGGATACAAACACACTCACACACGCACGGAGAAGAACTTGCGGGCCAGGGAAGATACCACCACCACCATTCTTTGTGTTTAGCTTGCCATTGCACCGCCACTATCCAACCCATTGCGTCGCTGCTGTGCTGCCATCGCGGTCACCGAGAGAAGGAGAGAGGGAGCTCGTGAGAGACATCGTCGTGGAGCCATTGCTGTCCCCATTGTCCAGCCGCGCCATTGCCGTCAAATGAGGTAGAGAGAGAAAATAGCATCGCCACCATCGTTGGAGGGGAGCTCGGCCATCTTTGCCCAGGAGCTTTTCCGGGAAGAGAGGAGGTGATGGTGGTGGAATTTGCAGCTGCTGTTCTGCATCTGCTCACTTAATGATGCCGGAAAACTACTGCTGCAGCTGCCAGAGGATGCCCCTGCAGCTGCCAAACCCTACCTCATTCCAGTTTGGGTTCTGACCCTGGTTCGTTTATGCTGGATTTTGTTCTTCTGAGTGTCAAAGCTGTTGTGGTTGCTTTGATTCCATGTTTTTCCTTTATTACAGGTCGAGTCCCGGTTATCGCAAGTCATGATTGAAGATGCCGCTGCTACAGACCGGGAGGAAAAAGAATTTGTCGTGTAGTTGAGTCGCGATAAGGTAGGCACGCTTTTCTTAAACTCATTTTATTTCCAAGAATAGCTATAAATAAATATTGATGCAAAAATATATTTTTGGTGATTATGTGAGTCTTATGGATTGAATGGGTTATTTTGAAAGAATGTGATTGTTTACTTGATTGAATTTTTTATTGATTGAGTCAGTGTGGTGAAGGTTAATGAAAGCTTGATTTGAAAATTTAATTGGTATATTTATATTGAGAAATGAGTTGCATTGAAAATCTGATTTATATACATTTATATTAATGAATGGTTTGATTTTGAAACTATTTGAGAAGGTTGAGAATTCTAAATTATGAATTTATTTTGTTGAATTTGGTTTAAATTGGGATTGATGAGATTGATTGATTGAATTCTGGACTTTGTTGATTTTCTTGAGTTGAGTGCGGTTGTTGTGACAATGATTTATTGGAAGTGGTTTGAATGATTGAGAGATGTTTGGTTTGGTTTGGTTAGGTTAGGACCCTTAAAGGGTGGAAAAATCCAAATTTTAGAGGAGATGCTGTCGAAATTTTATAAAAATTGGAGATTTGCTTTGAAGAGTTATTTAGAAAAGTTTGGATTCAATAATTATATTATTCGATTTCGATTTATTAAGAAAAGAAATGAATTATGTTTTAGAGTTTCATTCATTAAGAATAATTCCTTTGTTGATTGATAATTAGAAGTTGTTGATTGATTTGAATGCCTCTAAAGCTAGTCTTTCCTTTAGGAGTTAAGTAGGACTTGAGGAATCAAATTGATTCATCCACTTAACTTTCCTCCATGGTTAGAGGTTAACTAAGTGGGAGTAATGGATAATTTGTTGTCACAATTGAGCAGGATAACTAGGATAGGACTTCTAGTTCTCATATCTTGCCAAGAGCTTTGTTAGTTGTTAGTTTATTTTCTTTGCCATTTATATTTCTTGTCTAAAATCTCAAAAACCCCAAAATAACTCACAACCAATAACAAGACATTTTATTGTAATTCCTAGGGAGAACGACCCGAGGTTCCAATACTTCGGTTTATAAATTTAGGGGTTTATTTTAGTAACAAACAACTTTTTGTATGAAAAGATTATTGTTTGGTTTAAGAACTATACTTGCAACGAGAATTCATTTGTGAAATTCTAAACCATCAAAAATCCAATCATCAGTTCACTTACTTGAGTTTGAATTGCATGTTAAAGAAAGGTTGTGGCTTTCGCTGATTTTCGTTGGTGATGATGATGACTTTTTTGTAGTTTTGCGTGTTGTGATGTTACTAAGGAAGGATTTGTATTTATTGAGAGATGTTTAGGGCATAGATCATTGTTCTCCTTCTTTCCTTGCTTTTGCCTTGCTGCTGCCTCAAAAAGGGTGCCCCTGGATTTTAGTGTGAATCCTGGGGTTTCCCTTCTATTGCCGTATCTGATTTTTGACGTTCCATGTTTGTTGTCCGAGTTGTTGGGTAATCCTTCCCTTCTTCGAGCGGAATTGGGTAGCTGTCGACTTCTGTTTTAGTTTTTCTTTGTTTATTTATTTGTTTTGCCAATCTGTATCCTCTTTCTACTGACTTGTTTTTGTTGTTTTCTTTTGTTTCAGAGATGGTAAAGTCTTCAGATTCAATGAAACATTTTTGTAAGGCCAAGAAAGCAACTGCTTCCCAGAATATCTCGGCCAAAGCTACTAGGGAAGGATCTTCTCAAGTTTCTCTGAAGAAGTCGGCTTTGGACACTACTGGGTTGAGGAAAGTTATCTTGACTCCCCAGGTTTGGGTGGTTCCTTTTGATCCTCCTCATTCAACTTCTGGTGCTGCTTCCTCTCCTATTGTTGGTCCTCCTCCAAAAAATAGAAGACTGTGGAGCCTTATGACTTGGATGCCCCTGAATTTGATGCGGTAGGATTTGTGGATAATCAAATTGCTCCTTACGGTCGACTTCAGATGGATGATGTATCTATCCTTTATCACTTGAACTTTATCACTAATAACAGCATTCGGATGGCCCATATGGGAGCAGCTTTATTCTGTACTGTTCAGGGTTCCCCAGTCCATGCTACAAAAGCTTTTCTTGAGTATGCCAAGTCAGATTTTAAGAAGGTTAAGGGCGTGAAGGATGAGCTGGATGCTAGGGTGATTAAGCTAGAACTAGACCTGGAGAAGGAGAAGTCTCGACCTACCAATGCTGAAGCGGCTGCAAACTTGGCTGGAGAGATGGAGAATAAACACTAGGAAAGTTATACCTGTACTTACGCCGAGGTGTTGGAGCTATGAGAGAGGTTTGAATCTGCCCTTGTGAATTAAAAGGCACAGGTCCGAGTTCTAGCTCCCGAACTCGACCTGACTCTCTTTAGGCTGCATAATATGGTAGAAGATGGTAAAATTGTTCTTGCTCTGGATGACGAGGATGACGAGCCTCCTCCCTCTGCACCGTCTGTCAAAGCTTCTGCAGCCACCACTTCCTTAACTTCTCCTACCAAGGTCGACCATCAACCTGATCCTCATTGTCGCATTCGAAATCGAGAGGATGGGACCGTGGATGCCACACCTGTGACGATCGTTCCTCCTCCTTCAACCACAGATGCTGTCACTGGGAAAACTTTGGATCCGTTATGATTTTCTTTGGTTTTATCTGTATAGCCCGATTTGTGGGCTTAGACTCTCTTTTTTGTGATGGTATAACTTCTCCTAACTTTTTAATTGCTTTTATGCAACTAAATTTTGAAAACAAAAACACTTTAAAACTCTTGAGGCTTGCCTTTTAGGTGGCTTTTTGAGTCTTTTAAATGTTTTCATTATGATGTGTATATTTCTATATTGTTTGTGTCTTTTCTTGTCGTTTCTTCTTAAGTTATTTTTAGTAATCCATTTTTAATCAGACCTCGTCAAGTCTCTTTCTATGGATTACTTTTTATAACTTTTGTCGCTTTGGTCCGATTTCTTCTTGTCGGTCCTTCCGAAGTTATTTTTAGTATTATATTTTTACTCAGACCTCGTCAGGCTTCATTGTATGGATTACTTTTTTATAACTTTTGTCACTTTGGTCCTACTTCTTCTTGTCAGTCCTTCCGAAGTTAGTTTTAGTATTCTATTTTTACTCAGACCTCGTTAGGCCTCTTTCTATGGATTACTTTTTATAACTTTTGTCGCTTTGGTCCGACTTCTTATTGTCGGTCCTTCCGAAGTTATTTTTAGTATTCCATTTTTACACAGACCTCGTCAAGCCTCTTTTTATGGATTACTTTTTTATAACTTTTGTCACTTTGGTCCAACTTCTTCTTGTCGGTCCTTTTGATGTTATTTTTAGTATTCCATTTTTACTCAAACCTCATAAGGCCTCTTTCTATGGATTACTTTTTATAACTTTTGTCGTTGATCGGGCGATGAGTTTTGTTCTCATCTTGCCGACCTTGTCGTAATCGGGCGATGAGTTTGGTTCTCATCTGGCCGACCTTTTCATGATCAGGTGATGAGTTTGGTTCTCATCTTGCCGACCTGTAGCTTTCTGATCGCGCGATGAACTTTTGCGTTCAGATTAATGCGTCTTGGCAGAGAGACTCTGTAGAAAATTTGGAGATTTTTATTCAAATAGAAAATAGGCATATAGGAAAAGAAAAAAATATATACATGTGGGTGCTTACCCTTCTAAGTCAGGCAATTTTGCAAATCTTGGCTTGGTGCCTCGTTAAAAAACCTTTTCAGGAAAAAGAGTGCAACTTGACCTAAGATCTTTATTACCTCCTAACTATAGTACCTTCTTAGGTTGCAGGCATTCCATGACCTTGGTAGCTCTCGCCCCTCGAGGTCGGACACCTTGTAGTACCCTTTTCCCAATACCTCTATAACTCGGTAGGGTCCTTTCTAGTTAGCTACTAGCTTTCCCTCTCCTGGTCGACATATGCCGATGTCATTTTGGATTAGGATGAACTACTCTTCGATTGTATCTTGAGGCCATTCAACGTTTTAATGCTTCCTCCCTAACCCGAGCTCTTTCTCAGATTTCTGGAAGTAAGTCGAGCTCTTCTTTTTGAAGTTGGAAGTTGACCTCTTCGTTGTAGAAGATCATTCTGGGGATCCTTCTTCGATTTCTACTATGATCATCGCCTCCATCCTGTAAGCCAATCGGAATGGAGATTCCCTCGTTGTGGAGTGTGGAGTTATCTGATATGCCCATAAGACTTGTGGGAGCTCTTCAGCCCAGGCTTCTTTTGCGTCCTGTAGTCTCCGTTTTAACCTGGCTAGTATGACTTTGTTGGTGGCTTCTACTTGTCCATTAGCTTGTGGGTGTTCTACGGATGTGAATTGGTGCTTTATTTTCAAGTCAGCTACCAACTTCCTAAAACCTGAGTCCGTGAATTGAGTGTCATTGTCTGTGGTGATGGAGTAAGGAACCCCAAACCTTGTAACAATGTTTCTGTATAAGAATTTCTGACTTCTTTGAGCAGTGGCATTAGCTAGGGGCTCTGCCTCAATCCATTTTGTGAAGTAATCTACCCCTACCATGAGAAACTTGACTTGTTTCGATCCTTGGGGAAAGGGTCCGAGGAGGTCGAGTCCCCACTTTGCAAATGGCCAAGGTGATGTTACACTGATGAGCTCCTCTGGTGGGGCGATGTGGAAATTAGCATGCTTTTGATATGGTGGGCAAGTCATGACAAACTTGATTGCTTCCTTTTGTAGGGTTGGCCAAAAAAATCCTGCCTGGAGTAGCTTTTTGGAAAGAGCTCGTGCCCCCAGATGGTTACCGCACGTGCCACTGTGTACTTCTTCTAGGTCTTCCCTCATATTAGAAGTCGGTACACATTTTAAGAGGGGTGTTGAGATTCCTCTCCTATATAAGATGTCGCCTATTATGGTGTAGTATTGTGCCTCTCGTATTAGTCTCTTTGCCTCCTTCTTATCTGTAAGGAGTGTCTCTGACTTGAGGTAATTTATTATGGGGGTCATCCATCCTTGATCCCGACCTGATATGGCTAGCATCTTTTCTTCCTCTGAGATTGATGGGCTCTGTAATATTTCTTGAATGAGGCATCTATTATTGCCCCCTGGTTTGGTGCTGGCTAGTTTTAAGAGTGCATCAGCTTGAGCATTCTGTTCTCAAAGTATGTGGCGGACCTCGCTTTCCTCGAGTTGTCCGAGCTGTTCTTTGATTTTGTCCAGATATTTTTTCATGATAGCATCCTTAGCTTGATAGCTCCCTGCTATTTGTGAGGTGACTACTTGTGAATTGCTGAAGATGATAAGCTTTTGGACTCCAACCTCCTTAGCCAGCCTCAAACCTGCTAGTAATGCCTCGTATTTAGCCTAATTATTTGAAGAAGGGAATTCAAACTTTAAGGAGAGTTCGATTTTGGTTCCCTGATCACTTTCTATTATTACACCTGCTCCACTCCTAGTTTTGTTTGAAGAGCCGTCTACGTAGAGATTTCATTTTGTAGGGGTTCCTAGGGTGTCCGTGTATTCGGCGACAAAGTCGGTCAGATACTGTGATTTGATGGTTGTTCGAGCTTCGTATTGGAGGTCGAATTCGGATAACTTAACTACCACTATAGGATTTTTCCTGCTAAGTCTGTTTTCTGTAGAATGCCTTTTATGGGCTAGTTGGTCCAAACTCAAATGGTGTAAGCTTGGAAATATGGGCTTAGTCTACGGGAAGTAAGTATGAGAGCGTAGGAAAATTTTTCTATTTTTTGGTAGTACAGTTCGGCTCCCTGCAGAGCTTTGCTAATAAAGTAGATGGGTTGTTGCCTACCTTCGTCTTCCCTAACTAATGTTAAAGCTATTGCCCGATTTCCTACTGCGAGGTATAATACAAGTGGTTCTCCCTCCCGTGGTCGAGTAAGAATAGGTGGTTGTCCCAAAAATCTTTTGAAATCCTGAAAAGCCTGCTTGCACTCCGTCATCCATTCAAACTTCTTTCCCTTCCTTAATGTGGCATAGAAGGAAAGAGATCTTATGGCTGATCCGGCTACAAATCTGGACAGGGCTGCCAGTCTTCTGTTGAGCTGTTGAACCTCTTTTACACAAGTCGGACTTTTCATGTCGAGTATGGCCTGCCATTTATCTGGATTTGCCTCAATTCCTCTTTGTGTGAGCATGAAGCCCAGGAATTTGCCAGCCTCTACTGCAAAGGTACACTTTTCTGGGTTAAGTCGCATCCCATGCTATCGTATGGTGTCGAATACTTTGGTGAGGTCGGGCAGTAATGATTCTTCACTCTGTGTTTTTACCAACATGTCATCTACATATACCTCTATTAGTTTCCCAATGTGTTTTGTGAAGACTTTGTTCATCAACCGTTGATAGGTAGCTCTTGCTTTTTTGAGTCCGAATGGCATGATGACATAACAGTAGTTTGCCTTTGGGGTTAAGAATGAGGTCTTTTCCTGATCAAGTGGGTATATCGGGATTTGATTGCATCCTGAATAAGCATCCATGAACTTGAGGTACTTGTATCCAAAGGAGGCATCCACTAGAGTGTCGATACTTGGGAGTGGATAGGGATCTTTGGGCAGGCTTTATTGAGATCTGTGTAGTAAGTGCACATCCGCCACTACCCATTTGACTTTTTTACCAAGACAACATTGGCCAACCATAGTGGGTATTTGACCTTTCTTATAAATCCTGCCTCCAGCAGGGCTTGTACTTGTTCTTCCACAGCTTGGGACCTTCCCGGTCCGAGTTTCCTATGGCACTGCTGCAGTGGTCGAGACCTTGGGTATACCGTGAATTTTTGGCACATTAGTTTGGGGTCTATGCCTAGCATGTCTACGGCCTTCCATGCAAAGAGGTCGGCGTTATCCTTTAGAAGCTGTATCAGAGGCTCCTTTATGTCTCCTTTCAAAGCCGCCCCGATTTTTGTTGTTTCATCCGGGTTATCTCCAATCTGGACTTCCTCAATCTCGCCCTCAGGTTGTGGACAAAGTTCATCCCGATCCCGAACTCCTCCGAGTTCGATGGTGTTGATTTCTTCTCTTTTGCCTCTAAGGTTTAGACTTTCGTTGTAACAGTGTCGCGCAACTTTCTGGTCTCCTTTTATTGTGGCGATCCCTTCTGGAGTTGGGAACTTCATGCATAGATGGGGAGTCAAAACTATTGCGGCAAGCTTATTCAGATTTAAACAAGATATCCGCGGAGCTTCCTTGGTCCACTAGCGTACGGTGGAGATTAGTGATGCGTGAGCATCTTTCATACCTTTTCCTAGTGAATTTGCATTTAATTTATTGATTTTAATCAAGAATTAATTATGTTTTAGGTAGTATGGATGCAACTTTGAGTCGTGTGCAATTCTATTTATTTTAGGTAGCGTTCGGATGGATTTGATGGAGTTTTCCCAGAAAAAGAGAAGAAGGCGAATGATGCTGTCAACCCTGACATCTCTTCACTCAAACCTGAATAAGTCAAGCTACAGAGGTCCAATTGACGTGATTCCAGTGGCGTTGGAAAGGTAACTTCCAGAGCTTTCCAACGATATATAATAGTCTATACTTATTTTATATCAATTCGGCCAAGGCTGCGCCTAACTTGAGATTTCTCAAGTTAGGCGTGGATTATTAAAGAATCAAGTGGTCCCCAACTCTCCAAGAAGCAAGCACACAATCTCCAATTAATTTTGATTTAAACTTGATTTTATTTAAAAATAAGAAAAGATACTATTTATTTTAAGGAAATATATTTTACATTTATTAGATTAGATATAAAAGGGAAAAGAATCTCTTCTCTTCTATTCTACCTCATTCCGCAATTTACAGTTTACCTGAATCCTTATTTTCTCTCTGAACCATGAGCAACTAAACCTCCACTGTTAAGGTTAAGAGCTCTGCATATTGTACGGATTGATACTATTATTTTTCTATTTGAATTCATGTACTGATTTATAATTCAAGAATTGTTTTCGTTCTTTATTTTATGAATTTGGGTAGAACGGAAGTATGACCCTTGTTCTAATTGAGTTCTTGTATAACTTGGAAAAGCTCTTTACTTGAACAATAGCTTGAACACATATTTTCCTAAATTTCTAATTATCTGGACTTATAGGGATACGTGACATATAATCCTCTTATATTTGGGTAATTAGGATTTCTGTGGCATATAAACTAGAATTAAACTTCACCCTCTAATTGGAATTAAGTGACCAAGGAATTGGCGGTTGATGAATTTTAGAGGAGGCTAAAAACGTCTAAGGAATTAGGGTTTAGCCACTTATAGTTTGCCTTGAATTAAATCTTGCATGATTAAAATAGTTAGTAATAAAAGTCAACCCGGAAGATAGATAACTTTAAAGTCTTAACTGTTTTCTCTATATATATTTCACCTCAATTTACTGCTTGCTTTCTGATTCTTTGAATTACTGTTTAATGCTTTTGAATACTCAAACACTATTTTCTGCTTGTCTAACTAAGTAAATCACTTAAGCATTGTTGCTTAATCCATCAATCCTCATGGGATCGATCCTCACTTACCTGAGGTATTACTTGGTACGACACGGTGCACTTGTCGGTTAGTTTGTGCGTTATAAATTCCGCACCAATTTGTATTGGCCAGTACGATCGTAATGACCATGGGATCATCATGTCCCGGGATGATGCCTACTGCGTCTTCTTGGGTAAAGGTGATAATAGGGAGGTCAGGTGATCCTTCTCCTCCCCCAACATGATATACTTCTTTAAGGTGCCTTTTGCGAGATGATTTTGAGATCCCTCCTCCTGCGAATCCTCCATTTATCATGTGAACGTGTCTCTCTAGAGTGTGAGGTGGTCGTTCATCTCGTCCGACCTCTTCGTGTCTTCTTCTTTTTCTGGGTTCATCCGTTTTGTTAGCTAAGTACCGATCTAGTCGCCCCTCTCTTAACAATTTTTCTATGACATTCTTTAAGTCGACGCACTCGTTGGTGGGATGTCCATAGATTTGATGGTATTCACAGTATTCTATTTGATTTCTCCCTCCTTTTTTACTTTTGATTGGGTGAGATGGTGGGATCTTCTCAGTGTGACATACTTCTCGGTAAACATCCACAAGAGACACCCAAAGAGGGGTGTAATTGTGGTATTTTTTAGGCTTCTCTCCGTGTTTTCTTTGACTCTTTAGCCTTATCCCGGGAGGAGTAGGAGAATTTGGGTTTTGAGGTCTCCCCTAGCCGAGAATTTTCTTCCATGTTGATATACTTCTCTGCTCATTCTTGTACTTTGTTCAGAGATATTCGGTGTTTCTTTGATATGGAGTGACGAAAGAGTCCTTCCCGTAGGCCATTAATGAGTCCCATGATGGCTGCTTCTCCTCACCATGCTTAAAAAGAAAAATTATTTGAAAAAGAAATAGTGAAATGCATAAGTTTTAAGTATATCATGAGTTATTTCAGTTAATATGATGTGGTGGCCTTACATCTTTCTTCTAAATGTATGAATTAACAGTGCATAATTGATGTTGAAATTGAGAATGTTGGCTCTTGAAGAATAAAGAATTTAGAGAAGTATTATTGACTCCCTAAATAATCGATAAAAAAATATTGATTCTTGAAGCAAGAAAAAACAGCAGGAAAAGAAAAAAAAGAATAAAAAGAAAAAGAATGCTCAAAAAGAAAAATCAAAAGAGCAATGATCCAAGGCTTTGAGCATCAATGGTTAGGAGGGTCAAAAATTGACCTAAAAAGGTCAAATGAGTTGCTATCCCTAACTAAATGCTTGTGGTGTGAAGGTGTCAAGTGAAAAGCTTGAGACTTAGCAGTTAAAGACGTGATCCAAAGCAAACGAGTACGCTTAAGAACTCTGGGCACCACTGTCTGAGAATTTAAGCAAAGCTAAATTCGAATCCAAGAGGTTCCCCCAGTTAAATGCCTGTGGTGTTTATGTATCCAATGGTAATACGGGAAGACAAAACGCTTAGAGTCACGGCTAGGCTCAAAAAGGTGCAAAATACCAAAAGAAGCTGTGTTCAAGAATCAAGAAAAGCTAAACTAAGATAATCAATAATATTATCCAGATTCTAGTTCCAAGAGAAGCCAATACTTCTGAGCTTCAAGGAAAGTGAGATGCCAAAACTGTTCAGAAGTAAAGAGCTATTAGCCCCGCTCAGCATTTTGGAACTGAGCTTCATTGAAAAACTTTAAAACTTATTGTATCTTTCTCTTCTTTTTAGTAGGGCAAGCAACAGTTTAAGTTTTGTGTTTTGATGAGCAGATATTTTATATGCTTTTTTATGTTATTTTCTTAGTGTTTTTAGTATATTTCGTTAAGTTTTATTTTGTTTTAGTAGGTTTTAATGCAAAATTCAATTTTTGGATACTACTTTGAGCTTTTGTGTTTTTCTTATGATATTAGGTGAAATTTGGATGAATTTGGCAAGTTTTCGCAACGTCTAATTCAGAGGCAAGGAAAGCATAGCAAACGTTGTCAGATTCTAACCTCTGTGCATTCAAACAAGCATTTCTGGAGCTATAGTGGTTCAAATGATGCATTCTCAGTGGCGTTGGAAAGCTAACTTCCAGATCTTTCTAGCAATATATAATAATTTATATTTTCTTTGGATTGGATTGCCCAAAACGGGTGTTGAACGCCCAAACGGGCCTTCAGTGGGCGTCCAACGCCCCAAGAGGACCAAGGCTGGTGTTGAACGCCCAGACCTAGCATTCAATACCACAAGGGGAGCAAGGAGCAGAATTTTTACTCCCTAGTGGGCGTCCAACCCCCACTCCTTCAAGTTAGAAGCCAAGCTCAGCCCAAACACTCACTAAGTAGGCCCAGAAGTGGATTTTTGCACCATTAGCTAAGTTTCCTTCATTATTGTAATTTCTAATTATTATTAATTTCTTTTTAAGTCTATTCATTAGTATAAACAAGGGGAGATCACCATTGTTTAGAATCTTCTCCACCACTGCTGCGCGAAATTGTGAACAATACTTTTCACAACTCTCATAATCCCCGGTCATGAACCCCAAAAACTTGGTAGCTCAATACCATGGCATTACACAACTTCGCACAACTAACCAGCAAGTGCACTGGGTCGTCCAAATAATAAACCTTACGCGAGTAAGGGTCGATCCCACGGAGATTGTTAGTATGAAGCAAGCTATGGTCATCTTGTAAATCTTAGTCAGGCAAACTCAAATGGATATGATGATGAACGAAAATAAACAATAAGATAAAGATAGAGATACTTATGTAATTCATTGGTAGGAACTTCAGATAAGTGCATGAAGATGCCTTCCCTTCCGTCTCTCTGCTTTCCTACTGTCTTCATCCAATCCTTCTTACTCCTTTCCATGGCAAGCTTATGTAGGGTTTCACCGTTGTCAGTGGCTACCTCCCATCCTCTCAGTGA
>NC_029777.3:46136349-46137430 GCF_000817695.3 Arachis duranensis | reverse complement strand
CCTATGATGCTCCATTCAGAAAGCATGTCAGAGGGACATTTTCTGATTAATTGTTTGTATCTTTCCCAAGCTTCATAGAGGGATTCTCCTTCCTTCTGTCTGAAGGTTTGGACTTCCACTCTAAGCTTACTCAATTATTGAGGTGGAAAGAACTTTGCCAAGAAGGCATTGACTAGCTTTTCCCAAGAGTCCAGGCTTTCTTTAGGTTGTGAGTCCAACCATGTCCTAGCTCTGTCTCTTACAGCAAAAGGGAATAGCATAAGTCTGTAGACTTCAGGGTCAATCCCATTAGTCTTGATAGTGTCACAGATTTGCAAGAATTCAGCTAGAAACTGATGAGGATCTTCCAATGGAAGTCCATGGAACTTGCAATTCTGTTGCATTAGAGAAACTAGTTAAGGCTTAAGCTCAAAGTTGTTTGCTCCAATGGCAGGGATAGAGATGCTTCTCCCATAGAAATCGGAAGTAGGTGCAGTAAAAAAGGCCTTCTTGAAGGTCATGGTGCCTATGGTACAAGGTATTGAAAACTTCCCAGGATCCTGTCTCTTTTGAGGCAGTTTCAGCCTAGACAAGTTATCCAGTTCTTTGGTGAGCAAAGGGGGTTCATCCTCCCAAGTCTCATTTCCAAATAACTTGTCATTTAGCTTCATGATTGCTCCAAGGTATTTAGCAACTTGCTCTTCAGTGACGTACTCATCCTCTTCAGAGGAAGAATACTCATCAGAGCTCATGAATGGCAGAAGTAAGTCCAATGAAATCTCTATGGTCTTAGTTTGAGCCTCAGATTCCCATGGTTCCTCATTAGGGAACTCATTGGAGGCCAGTGGACGCCCAGTGAGGCCTTCCTCAGTGGCGTTCACTGCCTCTTCTTCCTCCCTAAATTCGGCCATGTTGATGGCCTTGCACTATCCTTTTGGATTTTCTTCTGTATTGCTTGGAAGAGTACTAGGAGGGAGTTCAATAACTTTCTTACTCAGCTGACCCACTTGTGCCTCCAAATTTCTAAAGGATGACCTTGTTTCAGTCATGAAACTTTAAGTGGTTTTGACTAGATCAGAGACCATGGTTGCTAAGTCAGAGT
>NC_029777.3:46123694-46132076 GCF_000817695.3 Arachis duranensis | reverse complement strand
TTTGGGCCATCAAATCTTGGGCAAAGTATGGACTATCATATATTGCTGGAAAGCCCAGGATGTCTACTTTCCAACGCCGTTGAGAGCGCGCCAATTGGGCTTCTGTAGCTCCAGAAAATCCACTTCGAGTGCAGGGAGGTCAGAATCCAACAGCATCTGCAGTCCTTTTTAGTCTCTTAATCAGATTTCTGCTCAGGTCCCTCAATTTCAGCCAGAAAATACCTGAAATCACAGAAAAACACACAAACTCATAGTAAAGTCCAGAAAAGTGAATTTTAACTAAAAACTAATAAAAATATACTAAAAACTAACTAGATCATACTAAAAACATACTAAAAACAATGCCAAAAAGCGTACAAATTATCCGCTCATCAACCACATTCAAACTTTACGCTTTATTCTCTGTACAGTATGAGCAACTAAACCTCCTAGGTTAAGGTTAGGAGCTCTGCTAATTCCTATGGATTAATGCAATTACTTTTCTACTTCAATCTTTACTTGATTCTATTCTATAATGCATTATTGTTCTTCATCCTTATGAATCTTGATTCAACATGAGTTCCTTACGAGTCCTGACCCAGATAGTATTAAGCTACAGCTTGAGAATGCATCATGGGTTCCAACAAGTTATCTGGGCTAATTGGGGTATGTGACATAAAACCTCGTTAGCCAGGGGTAATTGAGGTTCCTGTGGCTCTAAGGGCTAGAATCATAAGAGCGTCAGTCTCTGATCCGGAAGATCCGACCTTGTCTATGGCGTTTTGAGTAAGACCATCAAGAGATTGAATTGCGCGCACTTCACCCTCTTTCAGATTGATCTAGTCCATTCGGATGTTTGGTTTGGACCTGAGGAGATTAATGACCACGACTAATGGCTTAATCACTTACAAACTTGCCATTGAAGGAATCATTCATCATTGAAATAGTGAGTATGACGTGTTAATCCAGAAGAAGAAGCATCTCCGAAGCCTTAACTGACTGCTAATTAATGTTTCTATGTTCTTTTGTTATGGCTTGTTTATGTGCCTACAACAACTAAAAATTATCTTTCTATTCGCCTGACTAAGATCTGCACGATCACCACAGCTTGCTCAATTTGGAAATTCTCATGGGATTCGACCCTCACTCACTTGAGGTATTACTTGGACGACCCGGTGCACTTGCCGATTCATTTGTTCATGTCACAAATTCGCGCGCCAGAATCTAATGAGAAAGCAAAGCTATTATCCAATTTGTTTCGATGCATTTGATGACCATTCGGATTGGATATTGGAAAATTCATCGCCATTTTTAACTCTTGAAGAAATTGATGCTCTACAAAATGATTTTGCAAATATGTCCATTCAACCAACTTTGGATGATCTTGGTAAATTGTTCAATTGCTTGAATATTTTAATTGTCAGTTACTATTACAAATTATTCTTGATATTGATTTGTGAAAAATATACAAATGTAGATCAATTAAATTTGGAAGATGACCAAAATAAAGATGGACCAAGTAACAATGCTATGGAATATATGAATGCAACTCAAAATCAGTGAAATGTTGATCAAGCTCATAATTTGTCCTATGAAGATGTTGATGCCGACTTTGAGCTCACTCCTTTGACTTGATTTAATGATTGTGTTATCTTTCTCTTGCTCTTGTTGATTTAAATTGAGAATATATTTTGTATTAGAGACTAGTTTATTATCATTTTTTTATATTATTAGTTATGTTTAAGACTTGATATTAGATTACTAATGTTTGTAAAGACTTACATTTTATGTTTTAAGACATTATTTTAATTTTATTTATATAATTTTATATTTTTTTAATTATGACTGGGTTAACCGGGTGAATCAATGACCCACCGATTGAACTAGTAACCCGGTGACCCAGTCATATGACCGGGTTGATTACTTGTTCGGTTCTGATAACTATACTCCCAGGGCTTCGTCTTGGCGTTGTCCAGGGCAACTCCAAGCAATCATGGCGTTAGTGTTCATGGCGTCAAAAGATGTTCATTGTTCATAGCCCAAACGGAATGGCACCATAGACTGTTATACATCGTTGGAAAGATCTGAATGTCTTCTTTCTAACGCGACTAGAATCTCACTATTTGGACTTCTGTATCTTGAATTATACTCCTTGGAAGGTGAAGAGGTCAGCTGGCATTACTACAGGCTGATGCTATGCTCATCTTTGCATTTTGGGGTGAATTTCTCCCTCAGATTTAGTGTCCATTATGTAGTGCCATATATGGTTGAAAATCTCTTGATTCCTACTTTCCAATGCCACTAGAATCATCTCATTTAGAGCTTTGTAGCTCAAGTTATTCTTGATGTAGTATAGAAAGGTCAAGGTTGCAAATCTCCTTTGAATTATCTTTGTAGTTGGCATTGCCTTGGATAACGCCCCTTTTCTTCTTGGCGTTACCTTGGATAACGGCCTTTTTAGTTGGCGTTGTGGTACTTACAATATTCTATCCGATTTCCAGGATTGTGCTTGATGGGGCGAAGAGGTGGAAGCTTTTCAGTATGACAAGTCTCCCTATAAACATCGACAAGAGAAACTCGGAGTAGAGTGTAGTTGTGATATATTTGAGATTTCTCCGAGTTATACTCCTCCTTCGTCCTGATCTCCTTCTTATTGTCCCAAGCTTGCTAGGAAGGGTTTGGCCTTGGGGATGTTTCTCTATGTCAAAAATTCTCTTCATGTTGATATATTTCTCTACCCGTTCTTGTACTTCATACAAGGAAGTCAGGTGTCGCTTGGATATTGATTAGAAGAATAGCTCTTCTCTAAGGCCGTTAACCAAACCCATTCTTCGTCTTCAGGTGGGTGGACTTCCGAGTGAATTCGTTGTGGATGGGGGTTTTCTGACATTCCTTCCCCGTGGGGGGCACTTGTCCTTTTCCGTAGTGGAGGTAATGCAAGTGCTCATGTCATCATTCTGAGGCTCTAGTTCTGATTCAGATGCCATATAACCATCATCAAATTGATTGTCTGCCATACGTAGGTGTGGACTTCCAGGTCCCCAACAACGGCGCCAATGTTTCTAGGGTTACCTGAAATTTGGTTGCTTTGGACTTAAACGTGAGGTCCAAATGCCTTTGGATGATCTGTCCAACGTCTTCTCCAAGAAGGATGAATCCGTCCAAGTTGTTTGAGAAGAGGTGGGGGTGGTACCTGTAAGGGACTCTGATGCTTAAATTAGCAAGAGTTTAAGCAGGTTTTAGTAGATTGTGTCTTGAATATACCTGAGGGTGTCAGTGTATTTATAGTAGAATTGATAACCACCTTTTAGAGTAGTTCCACTTTTGATGGTGGATAACCGTTACCTTTTGTTAGGAAAGTTTTTAAGATCTCTCTTCTAGATAAGCGGGAGATATATTAAGAGGTAGATACTTATTCAGATAAGTAGGGTTGAACCACCTTTGTCATGCCCGTCAAAGATAGAAGAGGCCACTTTTATCGGGTGGGTTCTTATTCTTTTTGGGCCTGACTTTATTCTAGAATAGGGTATGAACAAAAATAATTTAATCTGCAACGGAGACTTAGTTCAAATAATAACCATGATGATTTTTAATATGCTACATCTCAGTTTGAAATTTGGCAAGGCCAAATAATAAACAAAAACTCTAAGTATTGTGTGTTTGAGTTTGTTATATGTATGAAATATTATAATATGTAAGATTGATGCTGTCCAATCCATCTAACCATAAAAATTTAATCTTGTGTAGGTTAATTTTTCATTGCTTAAATAGTTGGTTTAATTTGAAAACAGTGCTTTGTAAGGATAAACCTAGGCATCTAAAAGGCTAAGCCTTCATTTTCTTATCAATAAAATTCTACGGTCCAAAAAAAACCTTTAAAGAAATCACATCGAGAACCAAAGCACCATTAACATTTCTTATAATGACTACAGTGATCCTAATTAAACATTTAAGCTTGAAATCAACCTTTTCAGTATCGGTGAAAATGTATCCACGTACACTAAAAAAGACGTATGGCCTCAACAATACCAATTTTCGCCCAAACTATGATTTGGATTACTAGTCAAACCAAGAATAACATAATACTCAGTCTAGAAAGCAAAGCCGGTAAACAACAATCAAGGGCAATTTAAATACCAAAAATTAGAACCTGCCACATTCCCAAATCTAAACCAATGCCAATAAAAGAGTTATATGATTATTAAGTGTACTCAATTTATATGAAGTACTATATAAACTCTTCCATCGTCCACCATTGAATTGGACTCCCAACAGGATTCGCATGTTATCTAACAGTAGACGATAAATGGTCAACTGAGTATGACAAACACTCTCCTATCTAATACAGTACTAATAGTAATACGGACTATCCCATGCGCAAAGTAAACCAAGGTCTCTTAAGTCTTAAGATAGATAGGTATGATCAACTATGTTTATTGAATAACATTTATTGCCCTTTAAAATGCTTAATTATCTCTAATCGTTACAAGAGAATACAAGCTCATTGGAAAACTGCGACCATGCTTTTTCTACTATGCCATAGAAAATTACAACAAAGATTGATTGGGATGAAACTGTTATAATACACTCCATATTATTGTCATATATAAGATTATCAAGTCTTTGTCCTTAATGCGCTCTTATTTCCAAAACCACAGTAAGTAATCAAGCGGCGACCTTCTTTTCAGTAGCTGAATTGACAATGGTAGCAAACTCAGGACCCTGCACCACAAGCGAAGGCCGTAAGAAAAAGTAATCAATGGAGTTCTTTGATCAACTCATAGTGACCCCAGTATGGCCAATAAAATCTTGAAGAAACCATGTTACCTTTAACGAAGCACCGCCAACAAGAAATCCATCGATATCTTCTTGCTTTGCAAGCTCAGCACAGTTGCCCCCATTTACAGACCCTGAAAACCGATAAAGACAACATGAAACCTTAACCTTTCTGAAATTTCTGAGTCACTCTAACAGGTTAAGTTCAACGAGGAACTAAACATAGAATTAGGACATTTTTGGATGAGCTTTTACGAAAAAATCTTTTCTCAAGTGATCACTTTTTAAAAGATCTTTTAGAAAAATAAAAGTATTTTCCTGTTTGGATATAGCTATTACATTTGGGTACAACAATATAAAAATACTTTTTTGATTATTTATTATGTTAAAATATCTTTTTTTTTTTAAGTAAAAAAGATCTTTTAAAAAACAATATAAATTGTAGCTTTTAAAAAACGATGGTTTTTTTATTTTTTTAGTGCTTTTACTTTTACTATTAAAATTTTGTCAAGTACACTAAAAAATAAATAAAATTACTTTTTTGTTGAAAAAAAGATATTTTTCTAATAATTTAATGACACCCAAACAAGCACTTAATGATTTATTACCTCCATAAATAATTCTGATTTTGGATGCAACTTCCGCAGAAACATTGTTTTTGAGCCAATCACGAACAGCTACATGTACTTCCTGAGCCTGCTGGGGTGTGGCCACTTTACCAGTTCCAATGGCCCATACAGGTTCATATGCAATCACGATATTGTCCCAACTAGGCACTGCATCTGTACATAATGCCCCGCATAATTGATTTTATGGAAGTAATCACCAATCCACAAACTTGGTTTTCCCCAAAAGAAAATGGATTTCAAATCGGTCGTAAGAAGCATAAATTTACCTGCAAAAGCCTTCAATTGCTGGTAACAAACATCGAAAGTTTTCCCAGCTTCCCTCTCTTCTAAGAGTTCACCAATGCATGCTATCACTCCAAGACCCTCACTCAAAGCATAAGCAGCTTTCTTTCCTATAAACTGGCATTGACAAGCTTTGGTTAACAGAATATAGCTTAAAATAAAAATAATAACGAAAAAAGTAAACACTAATAAAGGCACTGAAAATATCTGTGTTTGTATTACATCATCTTTTTCTCCAATAATATGTCTTCGCTCTGAGTGCCCAAGAATAACCCACTTGCATCCAAGGTCTTTGAGTTGTTCCACACTAGAAAAATCAGACAGTAATAAGTGACACACTTAAAATGTTACAGTGCGGCACACGAGGACCAGAAAATAAGAATATTGACAGCAAGGTAAATGTGAGCAATAAAAGGGCATCTATAATCATCACACTAACACAAAAATCCAAAGATCAATCTAATTGAGCCTATGTCATCAGGGAAAACCCAATCTAACCTGATTTCTCCCGTGAAAGCCCCACCTTTTCCCACCCAAGAATTCTGTGCAGAAATTTCAATCCTATCTGTAATTGAGCCTTTCACCTGGTCAATGTACACAAAGGGAGGCGCAACGACAACATCTGCACTTCTCGCAAAATTATAAGGGACTATCAAAACAGAATAACAAATAATATATAAATGATAATGATAATTATGAAAAAACTTCGGGTAAAACAATATGATCAACGTATATGTTTAGGTAATTATGTCCTACGTGCTGAACAGCACTCCAAGTTATTACATCATTTTTCCAATACACGTCTATTATCTCATTGCCATTTTGCTAATTTGGTGTTCCATCAAAGCAAGAGAAAACTGGGGAAAATAAAACAGAAAAACAGAAAAAGAAAAAAAAAGGAGGGGGGGAGGGAGAGGCTTCTATTTCAGTAACTGAGCCATTCTTAATTTATATGGTACAAAGTTGAAAAGAAGAATATATTTGTCATTGACTAAAGCTTACAACAGGAAACACTTAAAATTGAAGATTGAACACCAAATCTCACCAACATCAGCCTCCAATTTCGCACTGTTCAAGTCAGAGACAAGTTTACTGATGGAGTCTTTTGTTCCATTCTAGAGACAACAACAAAAGTAATGAAAAATTATATACAAGTATACACATAGTATTGAACGAGAAAATGTGAAATGCAATCCTATTTATTACTGAACTTCAAATTGACTGAATCATGAGATCATGTGATGATGTTTCCAACTGCAATAGTGAATAACTGAACCATGAGACCAAAAGAATGCTTAGTTATAGGTGGTTGAAAGCATATAAAACAGAAAAAAACCTACTGAAAAATGTAATTCAAAAAAGAACCTGTGTCATTAAAAGAGATAAAAGACAATAACTTTTTTATTCAGCACAAACCAAATGACAGATGAAGATAACCTTTGAAGCATGCAGGAAATTCACAACATGACCATGTATCATATGAGAAACACAGGCTGCTTTCTCTTGGAAATATTTTAACAGTCTAAAGGATAGGTTTCACTGTCCAAAACCGTTACACTTAGTGATGAAGCCATGAAAAGAAGAAAAGCAAAATGTGTTTCTTTAGTTCTGTAATGAAGAGGAGTTTCTCATATAAAAAAGGCAGCAGGATGCTAACTTCAGAAAACTATATGGTGCAATCAACTTGTGTTATAGGAAGTTATGTACAGGTACAGGCCACAAATAAGAGAATAAGGGACCGAGTTCAACAAAACCCACAGGGAGACTCGAGGGAAAGAAAATCTTATTACTCAAAAAAATGGCAGAAATCACAAAGGCTACATATTTTAATATGGGTTATGCTAGGTAACCAATGACTTTTTTGAACAATATGAACAACCACCAATAAAACAAAAACACACTACATCTCCAAATTAACCACCTAAATTTTAAAATTAGAATGACCATCCACACACTTAGTGAAATGAACATCCGATATATCAATTGTTCACATTGTTTAGTATTTTCATTGTCTACCTATACTTTTCCTTTTAATATTTATATCCTCAACAAAGCATACCTAATGAGTTATGCTGCGGATTTTACATTCCATAATGTGCTGCTATAAGTGTAAGAAAATATATTGAGAGTTGTGATTTGGTAGTTAGAATCCATTATTGCTGTAGTGCCAAAAATAAAAGCTGTTTATGCTAAAATAAGAAAAAACAAAGACTGAAATATTCAACCACCTACAGGGAGCACTGTAAAGAAACCATAAATAGTGTAAAAGAATATGAGGGATAGACACTTACACACTTCCAATTGCCACCAACAAAGAACTGGAATCACAAAAAGGGAATGAATAATATCAATAACCAATATACAAGTAGCAAGACGGATACATAAACACAAGAAAAAAGTACATTGAAAAAGAAAATTAGTAACAATGCTTCTGAGTGAGTGGATAATAACTTTAGTATTATTCCACAAACTGTTTCAGAACACAATGAGTTGAGTTATGCTAATCCAGCTAAATAACAAGCGGATCAATCCAAACCCGTTAAGGAAAATTACATTCTCCACAGAAAAACACAATCAATCGTTTAACCTAATCAACAAAAGTTAACCCTTTTTTTTTTCTTTTCTGAAGTTGAAATTTGCCAAAAAAACAAAAAAAAAACAAAACCTTCATGTTTAATAGAGATAAAAAAGAAAAAGGGGGAAAAGAAGAAACTTT
>NC_029777.3:46122705-46123649 GCF_000817695.3 Arachis duranensis | reverse complement strand
GGTTGGAGTGAACAGTGTCGAAGAAGGAGTGAGTGGCAGAGAGAGAAGGTTGAGAGCCGAGAGAATCGAGCTTCGGGGAATGGCGGCGAAGGCCAATGGAGAGATGAGAAGCGAGTGATGATGAGGTTGCAGCCATGGCTATGGAAGTGTTTGGGTGGTTGAGGCGTGTTGTAGGTTCAGGTACCAACCAAAACAGCTATAATTTCTAGTTTTGGATTGGTTTCGTTTTTGTTGGCGACACACCCTTTCTACATCTCTTTACCTACCACCAAAGTAAGTCCTAAGACCTAATTGCATTTGCATTTAATTATATAACCATACATTATTTATACACAAATATATTAGTAACTAATTTTAGTAGATAATTTTAATATATGAATAATATTTTTTAACATAAAAATATATTAAATAAAATTATTTTATTTTATATTAACTAATTTAATAACTAATTTTTAGAATATATAAAATCGAGTAATTATCCAAATCAGTCCCAATAATTTTAGAATCAGACATTTTCATCTCCAAGGAAAATTAATAGAGCAATGCTAGGAGGCCAGCAACATTTATGATTGGTAGCCATCAACTAAACATCAATGATGATTTGATGGTGTGAGATTGGTGTGAGATTTTATCCAATGGCTCACCTTTCTCTGCTGGTTACATGCGGGCCAAAATGCAATAAATTTGTTGCCCCCTAGACTTTTCCAAATTAATATACAGATCAATCTCCAAGATTTTACTCCAGCAGACAAATCAGTCCCAGTTCATTTTCCTTCAAAATAATTACCCAGATCAGTCCACAAAGATTTTAAAAACGGACATTTTAGTCCCTAAAAAAAACTAATATACAAATCAATCCCCAACGTTTCTCTCTGTTAGACATAATAGTTCTCCGTCCAAAAATAAAATAAAATAAAATTATTATTATTATTAATTGCAGAATA
>NC_029777.3:46115480-46122180 GCF_000817695.3 Arachis duranensis | reverse complement strand
CCAACCCTTCTTCTTTTTTCTTTTTTTTTTTTTTTGGTCGATGGATTGGACAACCCCTAATCCTAAGTACCTCAATGGATTGGACAACCCTCAATCCTAGGTACATAATACACCCACACACTCCTCACACATTTATCACATTTTTCTCCCTGATTACAACCAATCGGGCTTGAACCTGCGACCTTTGAGGTGTCATCCCCCCTTCTGTTTGATCTTTGTAACTTCACTAACTTGTGATTGTGGCTCATATTCTTTTGCAAATAGAAAAAAGCATAGCATAACACCATGGAAGGGAGGCTTGGCAAAAATATTCATTGCTATTCTATTTAGGCCCGCAGATTGCGTTTGGAAATGGACGTTTTTTTTCGTAGCCCAAACCGCAAATTGCATTTAGGAATGGATTTTTTATTTTTTTGGAAACCCCAAAACGTAGATTATGTTTTTTGTGGGTCAAAAAATTTTTGGAAGCTTCAAAATGCAACTTGCAATTTGAATAAAAAAAATATTTTAAACAAGAGCCTTGCCTATAAATATGAAACGAGACTCATGTTAGTGTTCTCACTTCACTTCTACTTCTATTACTCTTTCTTCCATATTTGAATGATACGTAGTGAGTTTTTTTGCATTTAATAGTGTCAAAAAAGTCAAATTAGGTGAGGTTGAAGTTATGGAAGGTATTGCACATATGCGAGTGTATTTTAACGGTGAGATTATACCAAACACACACGACGGAGTGACTTTTGTATGTGAATGTCCATTTTCATTTGCTATTCCATGTACCATGAGTTTTGTAGAGTTGCAAAATGGTCTTTATGAGAACATACAAAGTCACATTTCGAAAAGGGTGAGCAATATTTCGTACCAAAATCCTGTACAAGTATTTGGTGGAATAATACAGTTTCAACTAATATTCATCACTGACGACACATGCATGCAGCGGATGTTCTATATTTATCAACAAACCCGATTTCATGTGCCGATGATAAAGTTGTACGTTGAGTTTGAATAGCATATGGGGATGGATGCGGTTGGCGACGATGTCAACGTTGATGAACTCGGGGATATAGATTGGGAAGAAGATAACAACGACAGTGAAAAGGAGTTTGAAGCCAACTATGAGGTCGATGACAAAAACGATGACGGAGACTTGGCAGGCAATCCAGCGGTACAGAATGAGACGGATGCGATTGTAAGCCGCACCCCTTTGGCGTTCCATCTTTTATGCGGACTCTAGATCTCGAAGCCATGCATGTCCCGGAATTTTCTGAGTATGCGGATATCGGTATGTTATCTTATGGTTATTAATTAAAGTTACCACTAACATTAATTTTATTTGCCTTGTACTAATAGGGGTTTCTTCATCGTAGGTGGAAGCAAAGTAGCGGCAGAAGATGGCAAGTTTAGGGTCAGAATAGAATTTGGTTCCAGGGAGTCGATGATATCTACAATTAAAAGCTACACTATTGATGAAAAATCATCTTATTCTAGCTTTTCAAGCATTTTTCATTTGTTTCATTAGGTTTTATGCACTTTCTTGCATTGTAAGTAAGTAATTTAGAGTGGATTTGCATGGTTTGGTTAAATCAATCAACCATCCTTTATTTGACACAAAATCATAAGGTTTAAGCTAGCATTAAGTAATTTTTGACTAATTTATAAACCTTGTGAATGTGGTGATGCTTTGATTGGTTGTTTTGATTACTTGTAGGTGAAGAAATGATAAAAAAAAAAGAAAAAATGAACCTTAGAGCACGCTTTGGACCTTAGGCCACACTTTGGAAAGCGTGACCCAAGGCACAAAAGCGTGGCGCTCACCAAAGGAGCAAGGGTCAGTCACAAAGCGCTCAAGCATAGCGCTTTCTAATGTAGCACTGCGCTTTCCCATTTGGCGCTACAAGGATGACCAAGGCATTGCAAAGGAAGCACTCAAGCCTAGCGCTTTCTAGTTTAGCACTGCGCTTTCTAATTTAGCGCTACAGAGATCAATCACAAGGCCAGCGCTCAAAGTGAAGAAAGCGCTACGTCAAATGTTTTCACTTTTTTATGGCTCTCCAACAAGAAAATCAAGGCGCCACACCAAACAAGGAAGCCAGCAAGATTCGAACCAAGCACATGGAGGAATGAAGAAGCGCTACTTCACAAGGGAATTGGCACAAGTGCATTCACCAAAGCTCGAAATGGGGAACAAGAGGAATGCAAGGAGGGGTGCTACGTGAACTTAGTTCACTTAGCGCTATTAATTGAAGCTTGGCACAAGGAATTTGGTTCAAATTGGCTCCACCAAGGCTCGAAGAGGGAATCCCACTCAAGCATGTAAGTGCTGCGTGAAATTACTTCACCGAGCGCTACACAACAAGGCCAAGGATTGAGTGCTGCGTTTTCTCTTTTCACCGAGCGCTTCCCTGGGAGGGGCCTTGGTCCAAAAAATTCAAGTAAATTCAATTCTTTAACAAAGTTGAAAAGCCCACTCCAAATTTTGAAGATTAAAAAAATAGAAAGTGTATAAATAGAAGTTAGTTTGATTTGTTTAGGACCTTTTTTTCATTTTTTAGTTTTACACTTAGCTCATTTTTCATTAGTTTTAATTGAAAGCTCTAAAACTGAGATTGGATCTCAGTCTTGCTCTCTAGTCTTCATTTTACTCTTCCATCTTCTATTTTTAATTTTGGATCGAGATTGAAGGAATTCTGTTTCAATAGTTGATCTGAAATTCATCTTGTTCTTCTTCTGCATAATTGAGGAATTGGATCTGAGTTTTATACACTGTTTTCATTTAAAACTCTTCTGCAATTTAGTTTCTATTTGATCAAGAGAAGAATTGAGATATAAATCTGCTTTCTAGTCTCATTGCTCTTTTTGGATCTTCAATTTCTATTGGAGAATCTCATAATTGAGCTCAGCTTCTTCTTGTTTTGCTTCTTCAAGTAATTTTCGCTTCTGTGTGAAACTGAACTGAACTTCTTTTCTTCACAGCTTACTGATTCACTTTAGCTTGCACTTTTCTTGCTTAATTTTGAATCTCAGCTCCCAAATCCCTTTAAGCTTTCAGAAACTTAAGTTTTACAGCAATTTAGATTCAGTGGTTTACATTTCTTGTACTTTAAGCTTCAGCCATTTACATTTCTTACAATCTAAGTTTCAATCATTTACATTACTTGCACTTTAAGATTCAGCTCTTTTACTTCTTCTGCTCCTTAATTTACTATCAATTCTCCCTTTCCCTTTCAATTTCATGTAATTTAGCTTTTTTTATCATAATTCACTCAAATCATCACTTATTTGCTTGACTAAATCAACCATCTAACTAAAATTGCTCAATCCTTCAATCCCTGTGGGATCGACCTCACTCATGTGAGTAATTACAACTTGATGCGACCCGGTACACTTGTCGGTGAGTTTTTTGTTGGATCGTTTTCCACACATCAAGTTTTTGGTGCCGTTGCCGGGGATTGAATTAGATTAACAATGATTAAGTAAGGTGGTGGTCTAGATTAAGCACTTTTTCTTTGTTTTTCTTTGTTTTTAACTAACACACTAACTGTTTGAATTTTTGCTTAAGCTAACCATAACCTCACTCTAGCAATAGAGTGAAATGTTCCTGGTTCTTCTTGTTTTGTGTGTTTATTATTGTTTTGTTTGTATGACAGAGACAAGAAGAGAGATCCCCAACTCTTGTGATCAAGACGAGAGGACTCTCAAGAGATTGAGAAGAGAAGAAAGAGGGAAGAATGTCGTTGGAGAGGAAGAAGCTTCTGAAGAAGAATATCAAGAAATGGAAGGGAATCCTTCTAATTCTAACCCACCAGAAGGAATGGCCAACAACAATCCACCTCAGAGAAGAGTTTTGGCTTCCTACACGTTTGCAAATCCAAGGCATTATGGGAGTAGCATCCTTACTCCCAATGTCAATGCAAATAACTTTGAATTGAAGCCACAGCTCATCACTTTGGTACAAAACAACTGCTCCTATGGAGGAGGCCCACTTAAAGATCCAAACCAACACTTATCCACTTTTCTAAGGATTTGTGACACTGTCAAAACCAATGGTGTGCATCCGGATATTTACAAGCTGTTTCTATTTCCATTCTCCCTCAGAGACAAAGCTACTCAATGGTTGGAGACATTTCCAAGAGAGAGCATCAACAATTGGAAAGATCTAGTGAGCAAATTCTTAGCCAAGTTCTATCCTCCCCAAAGGATCATCAAACTCAAAACAGAGGTCTAGACATTCACTCAGATGGATGGAAAGTCACTGTATGAGGCATGGGAGAGGTACAAAGCTTTACTCAGGAAGTGTCCACCAGATATGTTTAATAAATAGGATAAGTTTCAAAACTTCTATGAAGGACTGACCTTGAGAGCTCAAGAGGCACTTGATTACTCAGCAGGAGGATCATTACAACTAATGAAGACAACTGAGGAGGCTCAAAATCTCATTGACACTGTAACAAACAACCAATACTTCTATGGTCATCAGAGGCAATGCCAACCAGCTCAAAGGAAATGTGTAATGGAGTTGGAAGGTGTGGACATTACTCTAGCTCAACACAAGGTGATGCAGCAGCAAATCCAACAATAATTTGAGCAGATGGCCAAGAGGATTGATGGCCTCCAAGTTACAGCAGTGAATACAAGCCAACCATCATCCACATGGGAACAAAATGAAGAAAATTGTGAATATCAACAGCAGGAACAAGTAAACTACATGCACAACCAAGGCTCCAGCCATAATGAATTCCATGGAGACACATATAACCCCTCTTTGAAGAACCATCCTAACTTGAGATGGGAAGACAACCAGAGTCAAAACCAGCAGCCATGGCAAAGAAATTCAACCCAAAACAACTCAAGAAACACCAGCCACAACAACTAGCAAACCACTAACAACAATCCATATAGAAAACCCCAAAATAACCACCCTAATTCTAACTATTATCCACCTAATAACTCAGCCACTAACCAAAACAACCATCATCCACCCTCAACATTCCATAACCAACCACAAATACCAAAGGATGCTCAAAGGATCACTAATCTGGAGATACTGATGGAAAAGATGATGAAGCATCAGGAGATGACAAGCAAGAATCATGAAGCTTCAATGAGAAACTTAGAGAGGTAGATTGGACAACTGTCCAAACAAGAAGTGATTGAAAGGCCAACAAGCTCACTCCCAAGTGACACCATTCCAAATCCTAAAAAAGAGTGCAAAGCTATTTAATTAAGGAGTGGAAGGACTTTGGTGAATAACAAAGAAGCCAACAAGAAGCTTATGGGCAATGACAAAAGGCCAACTGAGGAAGATAAAGCCAGCAGCAAAGATGAAGCTATACCTAACAAGAAAGATCAAGAGAAGCCTAAAGAGAAAGATGAGCAGCCACAAGATTCAAGGAAAGGGAAGCAAGTAATGGTGGAACCACCTCAAGGACAGAAATAGTTGGAGAAGGCTCACACACCCCCCTTGCCATATCCTCAAAGGTTTAACAAGGAGACCAAGGATCAACACTTCCCCAAATTCCTTGAAGTCTTCAAGAAGTTGGAGATTAATATTCCCCTAGCTGAAGCATTAGAGCAGATGCCTCTATATGCAAAGTTCTTGAAAGAGCTTATCAATAAAAAGAGAAGTTGGCATGAGAAGGTAACTGATGAGCGGATATTTTATATGCTTTTTGGGGGTAATTTCATGTAGATTTTAGCATGTTTTAGTTAATTTTTAGTAGAATATTATTGGTTTTTAGGCAAAAATCATATTTCTGGACTTTACTATGAGTTTGTGTATTTTTCTGTGATTTCAGGTATTTTCTGACTGAAATTGAGGGAGCTGAGGAAAAATCTGATTCAGGCTGAAAATGGACTGCTGATGCTGTTGGATTCTGACCTCCTTGCACTTGGAATGGATTTTTTGGAGCTACAGAAATCCAATTGGCGCGCTCTCAATTGGCTTGGAAAGTAGACATCCAGGGATTTCCAGCAATATATAATAGTCTATACTTTGCGCGAAGATAAACGACATAAACTGGCATTTAACGCCAGTTCCATGTTGCATTCTGGCGTTAAACGCCAGAAATAGGTTACCAGTTGGAGTTAAATCTAGAGTTAAACGCCAGAAAAACGTCGTTATCCGGAGTTGAACGCCCAAAACACGTCACAACCTGAAGTTTGACGCCAAGAAAGGCCTCCACACGTGAAAAGCTTTAGTCTCAGTCCCAGCACACACCAAGTGGGCCCCAGAAGTGGATTTCTACACCAATTATCTTAGTCTATTCATTTTCTGTAAACCTAGGTTTCTAGTTTACTATTTAAACAACTTTTACAGACATTTCTTGTACCTCATGACATTTTCAGATCTGAATTACATACTCTTTGACGGCATGAGTCTCTAAACCCCATTGTTGGGGGTGAGGAGCTCTGCAGCGTCTCGATGATTTAATACAATTCCTTTGTTTTCCATTCAAACACGCTTGTTCCCATCTAAGATGTTTATTCGCGCTTAACTGTGAAGAAGGTGATGATCTGTGACACTCATCACCTTCCTCAATCCATGAACGTGTGCCTGACAACCACCTCCGTTCTACATCAGACTGAATGAATATCTCTTAGATTCCCCAACAGAATCTTCGTGGTATAAGCCGGATTGATGGCAGCATTCATGAGAATCCGGAAAGTCTAAACCTTGTCTGTGGTATTCCGAGTAGGATTC
>NC_029777.3:46105690-46112766 GCF_000817695.3 Arachis duranensis | reverse complement strand
CTAATACCTGCATCTACTATCAGAAAGCTTGGTTTAGCTGAAGAAATCAAACCAACCAGGATATGTCTTCAACTTGCTGATGGCTCCATTAAATACCCATCAGGCGTGATTGAAGACATGATTGTCAAGGTTGGGCCATTTGCCTTTCCTACTGACTTTGTGGTGCTGGAAATGGAGGAGCACAAGAGTGCAACTCTCATTCTAGGAAGACCTTTCCTAGCAACTGGCCGAACCCTCATTGATGTCCAAAAAGGGGAAGTGACCTTGAGAGTCAATGAGGAGGAGTTCAAGTTGAATGTTGTTAAAGCCATGCAACATCCAGACACCCCAAATGACTGCATGAATGTTGATATTATTGACTCTCTGGTAAGAGAGGTCAATATGGCTGAGAGTCTCGAATCAGAGCTGGAGGACATCTTTAAAGATGTTCAGCCTGATTTGGAGGAATCAGAGAAGATAACAGAACCTCTGAAAGTCCCTCAAGAAGAGGAGAAACCTCCAAAAATAGCCAAACCATTAAGCAATTTGCTAATGGTTGACAATCCTTTTTGTTTTTTATGAAAGCTGTCAGCATGCCTTTGAAACTTTAAAAACCAAACTCACAACTACACCAATCATCACACCTCCAGATTGGGGATTACCTTTTGAACTCATGTGTGATGCAAGTAACATTGCAATTGGTGCTGTGTTGGGACAAAGGAAGGGAAATTTACACCATGTCATCTACTATGCAAGCAAAGTATTGAATGAAGCTCAGAAAAATTACACCACAACAGAGAAGGAATTATTGGCTGTGGTTTATGCATTTGATAAGTTTAGATCATACTTGATTGGATCCAAGATTGTAGTTTATACTGACCATGCTGCCCTTAAGTATTTGATGTCAAAACAGGATGCCAAACCAAGACTTATCAGATGGATATTACTTCTACAAGAGTTTGACATTGAAATAAAGGACAGGAAGGGTAGTGAGAATCAAGTTGCTGATCATCTACCAAGATTGCCACAAGAAATAAATCAAGAAGCCTCACATCCAGTGAATGAAAGCTTTCCAGATGAACATCTCTTACAGATTTAACAAGCCCCTTGGTTTGCAGACATTGCAAACTATAAGGTTGGAAGAAAGATTCCCATGGAATTCACCAAGCAGCAGGCAAAGAAGCTACTTAATGAAGCAAAGAAATTCTTATGGAATGAACCATTCTTGTTTAAGAGATGCCCAGATGGAATGATTAGGAAATGTGTTCCTGAAGGAGAGATGAGAAACATATTGATGAGCGGATAATTTATACGCTTTTTGACATTATTTTTAGGTAGTTTTTAATAGGTTCAAGCTACTTTTAGGGATGTTTTTGTTAGTTTTTATGCTAAATTCACATTTCTAGACTTTATTATGAGTTTGTGTGTTTTTCTGTGATTTTAGGTATTTTCTGGCTAAAATTGAGGGACCTGAGCAAAACTCTGATAAAAGGCTGACAAAGGACTGCTGATGCTGTTGGAATCTGACCTCCTTGCACTCGAAATGGATTTTCTAGAGCTACAAAACTCCGAATGGCGCGCTCTCAAAGGCGTTGGAAATTAGACATCCAGAGCTTTCCAGCAATATATAATAGTTTATACTTTATTCTGGAATTGACGATGTAAACTGGCGCTCAACGCCAATTCCATGCTGCATTCTGGAGTCAAACGCCAGAAACACGTCACGAACCAGAGTTGAACGCCCAAAACACGTTACAACTTGGCGTTCAACTCCAAGATAAGCCTCAGCTCGTGTAACATTCAAGCTTAGCCCAAACATACACCAAGTGGGCCCCGGAAGTGGATTTATGCATCAATTACTTACTTCTGTAAACCCTAGCAGCTAGTTTATTATAAATAGGACTTTTTACTAGTGTATTAGACATATTTGGACGTTTAGTTCTTAGACCTTGGAGGCTGGCCTCTCGACCATGCCTGAACCTTCATCACTTATGTATTTTCAACAGTGGAGTTTCTACACACCATAGATTAAGGGTGTGGAGCTCTGCTGTACCTCAAGTTTTAATGCAATTACTATTATTTTCTATTCAATTCAATTTATTCCTATTCTAAGATATTCGTTGCACTTCAACTTGATGAATGTGATGATCCGTGACACTCATCATCATCCATCCGTATGAATGCGTGCCTGACAACCACTTCCGTTCTACAAGCGAAAGCTAGAGTGCGTATCTCTTGGATTCCTTAATCAGAATCTTCGTGGTATAAGCTAGAATTGATGGCGGCATTCATGAGAATCCGGAAAGTCTAAACCTTGTCTGTGGTATTCCGAGTAGGATTCTGGGATTGAATGACAGTGACGAGCTTCAAACTCGCGATTGTTGGGCGTGATGACAAACACAAAAGAATCAAGGGATTCTATTCCAACATGATCGAGAACCAACAGATGATTAGCCGTGCCGTGACAGAGCATTTGGACCTTTTTCACTGAGAGGATGGGATGTAGCAATTGACAACGGTGATGCCCTACATACATCTTGCCATATAAAGGAGTGACAAAGATTGGATGAAAGCAGCAGAAAAGCAGAGATTCAAAAGGAATACAGTATCTCCATACACTTATCTGAAATTCCTACCAATGAATTTACATAAGTATTTCTATCCTTTATTATTTAAGCAAGTATTTGTTTATATTTCCCATAATCAATTATTATCTGCCTGACTGAGATTTACAAGATGACCATAGCTTGCTTCATACCAACAATCTCTGTAGGATCGACCCTTACTCACGTAAGGTATTACTTGGACGACCAAGTACACTTGCTGGTTAGTTGTGCGGAGTTGTGATAAAGTGTGATTCACGTTTGAGAGCACCAAGTCTTTGGAGCCATTATTGATGATCACAATTTCGTCCACCACATACTATGGCATTGTCATGGCTCAGCCTATGGTGGACATTTTGGGCCTGAAAGAACAGTAGCCAAAGTGCTTCAAAGTGGATTTTATTGGCCAACCATCTTTAAAGATGCCAAAGAGTTTGTTCATCAATGTAATGAATGCCAAAGAGCTGGAGGATTGACAAGAAGGAATGAGATGTCTCAGAACACATCCTAGAAGTGGAGCTATTTGATCTTTAGGGCATTGATTTCATGGGACCGTTTCCTCCCTCTTATTCTTTCAAGTACATTTTGGTAGCAGTGGAGTATGTCTCAAAGTGGGTGGAAGCTATAGCCACTACCACATGTGATGCACAAATTGTCCTTCGATTCCTTAAAAAGCACATTTTTACTAGATATGGAGTGCCTAAGGGTCTTGTCAGTGATGGTGGTGGTCATTTTTGCAACAAACAAATGGAGAAGCTACTTCACAAGTATGGGATAATACATAAAGTAGCCACACCTTATCACCCACAAACCAATGGCCAGGTAGAACTTCAAAATAGGGAGTTGAAGAGGATTTTGGAGAAGACTGTGGGAGCTACCAGAAAGGATTGGGCCAGAAAGCTAGAAGATGCACTCTGGGCATACAAGATAGTATTCAAAACTCCTATTGGAAAGTCCCCCTTTCAGCTATTGTATGGCAAATCTTGTCACCTCGCTGTAGAGCTTGAACATAAAGCTTCTTGGGCCACTAAACTCCTCAACCTTGATTCTCAGGTAGCAGGAGAAAAGAGGCTACTACAACTAAATGAGTTGGATGAGTTTAGGCTAGAAGCCTATGAAAATGCTAAGATATACAAGGAAAAGGCTAAGAGGTGGCATGACAAAAAGATCTCAAAGAAGGAGTTCAAATCAGGACAGCAAGTACTCTTATATAACTCCAAGCTCAAGGTTTTCCCTGGCAAGCTCAAATCCAAATGGACTGGTCCCTACTTGGTGACAAAGGTTCTTCCTTATGGAAGCCTTGAATTGCTAGATGAAGCAACAAAGAGTCATTTCACAGCAAACGGTCACAGGGCAAAGCCTTACTTAGGAGGTCAATGGGACAAGGAAAATGAGGTTCAGAACCTAAGCTAAGAGAGATTGAAAGATGTCAAGCTAATGACAATAAAAGAGTGCTTGTTGGGAGATGACCCAACCTGAGGTAGTTCTCTTTTCATAGCTAGTTCAATAAAAAGGTTAAGTAGATTCACCTGTATTGTAAGGAGCTAAGTTTGGTGTTGCACACCAAAATAATTTAAGAGAGAATGAAGGATTCTAAGTTTAGTGTTCCACCAAAATCTCATTTAAAATCTCATTCTCACTTTCTGCATAAAGAGTTGCTAGCTCCAAGCAATCAGAGAAGCTACTTAACCAGTGTCTGTTTTCTAGTTTTTAGTTTTATTGCCTTTAGCAAAGACACGAGGATTTCACATAGGGTTGCTTTGATACATGAGAAATGTGGCAAGGGACTAAGTTTGGTGTTCACACACCAAAGTAAGTTCAAAAGCCCACAAACAAACTCTGCATACTAACCATTTGCTTAAGGGCTTGAAAAACAAGCAACTTCTAAGGTTTATACAGGAAAACATTCTATTTGTGAAAGGGATCTGCAGCATCATCCAAAGAAGGAACAACAGGGAGAAATAATGATGACAGAAGGAAAAGCTGTGACCCAACAGGTTGTATCTACACTTAATCCTTGTTGCTGAGAAGTATTTTAAATTGGGAATTCCTATATGTCTTGCTAAAGTGTTCAATTAGGTGAAAGTGAAAATGTTTGCCAAAGGTGCTAGCCTGCATTGTGTTTGTCATCCATCATTAGCTTGAATTATGTTTTGTCTCCCTGCTGCATAAATAAAAGAAAAGTGTTTGAAACAAAAAGTAAATGTCCAATGTTGTAGAAACTAGAATGACATTTAGTGGTGGTACTCGTTTGATTCAATGATTAGCTCAAATAACAAAAGTTGCATAATAACATGTTCTTTGAAGAGTGAATTAGTTTGCTGCTATAAAGTCTGTTATCAACGAAAATCCCTTGAGTATGAAGCCAAATAAGAAAAAGAAAAAGAAAAGTCAAGAATTGGCAAAGAAACAAACAATAAGGCTAGACACTAATAGCTTGGACCCTAGGACATATGCCTGTGGTGCTTTTGTACTAGGATATGCTTGGACAAGTAGGTTCTGAGGAGTATTTTGAAACTTGGCCACTTAGATCAACTAATATGGGATTGCCAACCGAAAGTTCACTATCAAGAGTAACCTAGCTACAAAGCATTTAGTGATCCAAAGAGATGCTAGGCATCAATGTTCCTAGGAAGAAATTGTGAGCTATATGTCTATGGTGAAGCAGTGTTGAGCAAAAATTGAGCCAAAGGCTGCTGCAACACTTGCCACCAAGCCTTCAATAATAAATAAGCTTGCTAAGCAAAATAAAGAAAAAATAAGCTAGCAAGGGATCAACCAAAAGCAAGGCATTATAGTAGCAACTCTAGTGAACTTTCAAGGAAACATTTCTCATCTATCAGCAAGGAATAAGTGAGCTACATTTGTCTGCATAAAACCCCATGAACCAAGTTCAATTATCTGCTAAATAAGGGCATGTATACTTCTTTGTTTCATTTCAATTCTTCTTATGTTTAGTGCTTGCTTGGGAACAAGCAAGATTTAAGTTTGGTGTTGTGATGACAAGTCATCTTATGCTAGCTTTTCAAGCATTTTTCACTTGTTTAATTAGGTTTTATGCACTTTCTTGCATTGTAAGTGATGCGCTATAACTGGGTATAGCTACGATTTAGGAAATTGCACGATCGGCAAAATTCCTTCCGGCAAGTGCACCGGTTATCGTCAAGTAAAAACTCACAATAGAGTGAGGTCGAATCCCACAAGGATTGGTTGAATGAGCAATTCGAATTAGAAGTTTGATTAGTTGAGCGGAATCAAGAATTGGGTGTGAATTGCATAAAATAAATGTGGCAGGAAACGTAAATTGCAAGGAATTGAAATTGCATAAACTTAAATTGCGAGAAGGTAAATTGCTGAAATTAAAAGGGATGGGGGTGATTGCATGAATTAAATTTGCAGAATGTAAATAGAAGGGGGTAGATCAGAGAGATGGGTTCATTGGGGTCAGGAGATATTGAAATCTCCGAATCAAAACATTTTCATCTCTTCCTCAACCAATACATTCATTGAATCTTGCTTGGCAATCTTATATGATTGGATCCCAATCCCTTGGCTCACCAATTCTCTCTAAAAACAAACAAATTCCCAATCCCTTGGTTTAAATGCTCATAAGAAGAGATGAAGCTTGATCACTGATTATACCACACAGCTTCATGGACCACAATTTGGTAGGATTACATGTCACAATATCCATCCAAACCCCAATCCAATTCACTGTGAGAAAGCTTCTCTAGCATGAATCCTCCATTCCTTTCCCAAGGTTCCGAAGGATTCCAATTATGGATAGTTTCTTTCCCAAGACAACTAACCAATGGAATTAGAGCGAGAAGCTTTCTAACAAAATTCAAGAGAAAAGATTGAAGAAGAAGATGAAAACTATTATTGATTCATTGAATTACAATAGAGCTCCCTAACCCAATGAAAGGGGTTTAGTGAGTCATAGCTCAGAATTCAATTACAGTATGAAAAATGCTAAAGTGTCAAAAAAGGTTCCATCTAACTTAAATTCTACCCTATTTATACACTTTCTAAATTGAGCTTCTGTTGTGTTCCTTGGGCTTTGAGGCCTTTCCTTGATTTCCTTTTGCTTTAGGCTTATGGTCCATAATCTTGATGAGGCTGTGATCCAATTCTGTAACATTCATTGAGCAAACTTAGTAATAAACAAGTAATGACACAAGGCTCAACAATTTGAAGTTACAGACTCATCAATTCTTCAAGCCCAAATCCCACAAACCATGGTATTCAATTGGGTTTCATGCCATAATAAGTTTAAGTTAATCTTTGTGCTCATTTGCTAACTTAAACTTCAATATAATTGGCCCAAAAACCTTTTCAAATGGTGGTGTTTAAGTTCAAGTTTAAGTTTCAGTTTAAGGTCAAACTAAAACTTAAACGTGGAATTGGAAGAAAGCAACCCAGGGGTGTGTATTGTCGAGCACGTTTAACCTCCAGTTTAAGGTTAAACTGGAGGTTAAACTTGGAAATGAAGAA
>NC_029777.3:46092034-46092709 GCF_000817695.3 Arachis duranensis | reverse complement strand
TTTTATCTCTTCCTCAACCAATGCATTCATTGAATTTTGCTTGGCAATCTTCTATGATTGGATCCCAATCCCTTGGCTCACCAATTCTCTCTAAAAACAAACAGATTCCCAATCCCTTGGTTTAAATGTTCATAAGAAGAGATGATTGCTCGATCACTGATTATACCACACAGTTTCATGGACCACAATTTGGTAGGATTACATGTCACAATATCCATCCAAACCCCAATCCAATTCACTGTGAGAAAGCTTCTCTAGCATGAATCCTCCATTCCTTTCCCAAGGTTCTGAAGGATTCCAATTATGGGTAGTTTCTTTCCCAAGACAACTACCCAATGGAATTAGATCGAGAAGCTTTCTAACAAAATTCAAGAGAAAAGATTGAAGAAGAAGATAAAATTATTATTGATTCATTGAATTACAATAGAGCTCCCTAACCCAATGAAAGGGGTTTAGTGAGTCATAGCTCAGAATTCAATTACAGTATGAAAAATGCTAAAGTGTCAAAAAAGTTTCCATCTAACTTAAATTCTACCCTATTTATACACTTTCTAAATTGAGCTTCTGTTGTGTTCCTTGGGCTTTGAGGCCTTTCCTTCATTTCCTTTTGCTTTGGGTTTATGGTCCATAATCCTGATGAGACTGTGATCCAATTCTGCAACATTCATTGAGCAA
>NC_029777.3:46091192-46091532 GCF_000817695.3 Arachis duranensis | reverse complement strand
CTCGTTGGAAAGCTATGGATGTCTACTTTCCAATGCAACTGGAAGCACATCATTTGGAGTTCTACAACTCGAGTTATACTCCATGGAAGGTGAAGAGGTCAGCTGGCCTGATTGCATGTTGGTACTATGCTCTTCTCTGCACATTACGGGGCTGTTTTCTCCCTCAATTTTTAGTATCCACCATGCATGCCATATATGCTTGGAAAGCTCTAGATGTCTTCTTTCCAATGCATTATGAATCACCTCATTTGGAGTTTTGTAGCGCAAGTTATTTATGTTTGAAGAAGGCATGGTCAAGCTGTTCCATATAACACGTTTAAGCTCCTGGTGCCTTTCTTAT
>NC_029777.3:46088281-46091090 GCF_000817695.3 Arachis duranensis | reverse complement strand
TTCCTCAGCTTTCATGATTTTGGCGTTTAAGCTCCAGTTTAGGCTTAAACTGGAGCTTAAACGTCCCATTTGAATTTCAAGCTTCCTTCATTGATTTTGTTGCTTCCTTGCCTAGCCTCTTCTTCCCTGAAATCATCCAAACAATTGCATCAAAGTCTTGCAAAATTTCATGAGAAATCATCCATTCATAGCATTCAAGTAATATCACTAAAAACTCATGGAATTTGCATCAAAATCATAATGTTTTGGATGGTTCATTGCTTGTTGTTCATTTAACCATTCTTGGTTACTTTAAGCTCAAGAAAATGCATAAAACAACTAAAACTAACAGAAAAATGCTAGTGAAACTAGCCTAAGATGCCTTGGCATCAGTAAGTAAGTAATTTGAAGTGGATTTGCATGATTTGGTTAAATCAATCAACCATCCTTTATTTGACATAAAATCATAAGGTTTAAGCTATAATTAAGTAATTTTTGACTGATTTATAAACCTTGTGAATTTGGTGATGCTTTGATTGGTTGTTTTGATTATTTGTAGGTGAAGAAATGATGAAAAAAAAAGAAAAAATGAAACTTAGAGCACGCTTTGGACCTTAGGCCACACTTAGGAAAGCGTGACCCAGGACACAAAAGCATGGCACTCACCAAAGGAGCAAGGATCAGTCACAAAGCGCTCAAGCATAGCGCTTTCTAATGTAGCGCTGCGCTTTCCCATTTGGCGCTACAAGGATGACCAAGGCATTGCAAAGGAAGCACTCAAGCCTAGTGCTTTCTAGTTTAGCGCTGCGCTTTCTAATTTAGCGCTACAAGGATCAATCACAAGGCCAGCGCTTAAAGTGAAGAAAGCGCTACATGAAATGTTTTCACTTTTTCGTGGCCCTCCAACAAGAAAATCAAGGCACCACACCAAACAAGGAAGCTATCAAGATTCAAACCAAGCACATGGAGAAATGAAGAAGCGCTACTTCACAAGGGAATTGGCACAAGTGCATTAACCAAAGCTCGAAATGGGGAATAAGAGGAATGCAAGGAGGGGTGCTACGTGAACTTAGTTCACTGAGCGCTATCAATTGAAGCTTGGCACAAGGAATTTGGTTCAAATTGGCTCCACCAAGGCTTGAAGAGGGAATCCCACTCAAGCATGTAAGCGCTGCGTGAAATTACTTCATCGAGCGCTACACAACAAGGCCAAGGATTGAGCGCTGCGTTTTCTCTTTTCACCGAGCGCTTCCCTAGGAGGGGCCTTGGTCCAAAAAATTCAAGTAAATTCAATTCTTTACCAAAGTTGAGAAGCCCACTCCAAATTCTGAAGATCTAAAAAATAGAAAGTGTATAAATAGAAGTTAGTTTGATTTGTTTAGGACCCTTTTTTTCATTTTTTAGTTTTACACTTAACTCATTTTTCATTAGTTTTAATTGAGAGCTCTAGAACTGAGATTGGATCTCAGTTTTGCTCTCTAGTCTTCATTTTACTCTTCCATATTCTATTTTTAATTTTGGATTGAGCTTGAAGGAAATCTGTTTCAATACTTGATCTGAAATTCATCTTGTTCTTCTTCTGCATAATTGAGGAATTGGATCTGAGTTTTATACACTATTTTCATTTAAAATTCTTCTGCAATTTAGTTTCTGTTTGATCAAGAGAAGAATTGAGATATAGATATGCTTTCTAGTCTCATTGCTCTTTTTGGATCTTCAATTTCTATTGGAGAATCTCATAATTGAGCTCAGCTTCTTCTTGTTTTGCTTCTTCAAGTAATTTCCGCTTCTGTGTGAAACTGAACTGAACTTCTTTTCTTCACAGCTTACTGATTCACTTTAGCTTGCACTTTTCTTGCTTAATTTTAAATTTCAGCGCCCAAATCCGTTTAAGCTTTCAGAAATTTAAGTTTTACAGCAATTTAGATTTAGTAGTTTACATCTCTTGCACTTTAAGCTTCAACCATTTACATTTCTTGCAATCTAAGTTTCAGTCATTTACATTATTTACACTTTAAGATTTAGCTCTTTTACTTCTTCTGCTCCTTAATTTACTGTCAATTCTCCCTCTCCGTTTTAATTTCGTGCAATTTAGCTTCTGTTTATCACAATTCACTCAAATCATCACTTATTTGCTTGACTAAATCAACTATCTAACTAAAATTGCTCAATCCTTCAATCCCTGTGGGATTGACCTCACTCATGTGAGTAATTACTACTTGATGCGACCCGGTACACTTGCTGGTGAGGTTTGTGTTAGATCGTTTTCCACACATCAACTATCTCTAGAGGAGTTGATTACACTGTGTATGAGTCTGAGCTGTAGACATTCTATGTGAAATGCAAGGGTTATGCTGCTAGGTGTGATTGGCTTATCCGAGCTAGTTTGATTTGATAGAACGGGTGTTGGGAGATGATGAGCGGATAATTTGTACGCTTTTTGGCATTGTTTTTAGTGTGTTTTTAGTATGATCTAGTTAGTTTTTAGTATATTTTTATTAGTTTTTAGTTAAAATTCACTTTTCTGGACTTTACTATGAGTTTGTGTGTTTTTCTATGATTTCAGGTATTTTCTGGCTGAAATTGAGGGACCTGAGCAAAAATCTGATTTAGAGACTAAAAAGGACTGCAGATGTTGTTGGATTCTGACCTCTCTGCACTCAAAGTGGATTTTCTGGAGCTACAGAAGCCCAATTGGCGCGCTCTTAACGGCGTTGGAAAGTAGACATCCTGGGCTTTCCAGCAATATATGATAGTCCATACTTTGCCCAAGATTTAATGGCCCAAACCGGCGTTCAAAGTCACCCTCAGAAATCCCAGCGTTAAACGC
>NC_029777.3:46062975-46088226 GCF_000817695.3 Arachis duranensis | reverse complement strand
CCATTTAAGTTACTGCAATTTACATTTCTTGCACTTTACGTTTCAGTCATTTAATTTCTTGTTCTTTAAGATTCAGTCTATTTTACTTTCCTGTTCTTTAATTAACTGCAATTTCCCTTCTCCATTTACATTTCAAGCAATTTATCTTCTGTTAAATATAACCCACTCAACCAAAACTTGACTTGCCTGACTAAATCAACCACTAAACTAAAATTGCTCAATCCTTCAATCCCTGTGGGATCGACCTCACTCATGTGAGTTATTATTACTTGATGCGACACGGTACACTTGCCGGTGAGTTTTGTGTTGGATCGTTTTCCACACATCAGTATTCTGAGTAGGATTCAATGACTGAATGATTGTGACGTGCTTCAAACTCCTGAGGGCGGGGCGTTAGTGACAGACGTAAAAGAATCACTGGATTCTATTCCGGCCTGATCGAGAACCGACAGATGGATAGCCGTGCCGTGACAGGGTGCGTTGAACATTTCCACTGAGAGGATGGGAGGTAGCCACTGACAACGGTGAAACCCTTGCTTAAGCTTGCCATGGAAAGGAGTAGGAAGGATTGGATGAAGACAGTAGGAAAGCAGAGAGACGGAAGGGACAAGCATCTTCATACGCTTATCTGAAATTCCTACCCATGAATTACATAAGTATCTCTATCTTTATCTTTATGTTTTATTCGTATATCACCATACCCATTTGAGTCTGCCTGACTAAGATTTACAAGGTGACCATAGCTTGCTTCATAGCAACAATCTCTGTGAGATCGACCCTTACTCGCGTAAGGTTTATTACTTGGACGACCCAGTACACTTGCTGGTTAGTTGTGCGAAGTTGTGTGTATGCCATGGTATTGAACACCAAGTTTTTGGATTCATTACCGGGGATTATTTGATTTGTGAAAAGTATTGATCACAATTTCGCGCTACCAGGAGATCAGGAGATACAATGACAATCACACGTGCACAACAGACCCGATTTCACAAGATCATGCCAAGTTGGACTCAGACACTATTGCAAATGCCATTAGTCCGTTGGTTAAAGGAGACTCGTCGATAAAGGTGAAGTCTGTTATTGTAGAAGTTCAGTCCAGGTTCAACTACACTGTAAGTTACCACAAGTCTTGGTTGGTAAAGCAGAAAGCTATCTGATAAACTATTATTTTATGAATTATATTGTGTTTAATTGAGTGATTTTATCAAGTCTTCACCCATTTATTCATATAATTTGCATGTATTTACAATTCCTTCCTAAAAATATTCTATGATTGAAAACTTGCTTCCTAAAGGTCTTTTAATTGTATATTTTTATTCTCCTTTGTACCATTCGATATCGTGATCTGTGTGTTAAGTGTTTCAGGCTTCATAGGGTAGGAATGGCGTAAGGAATGGAGAGAAAGCTTGCAAAAATAGAAGGAGCACAAGGAATTAAGGAGATGACCAATGAGAAGTGACGCAGGCGCATGGCTTACGCGGCCGCGCGAAATGGAGGAAATCACAGTGACGCGCTCGCATGCCTGACGCGACCACGTGGATTGGAAGCTGCACGAGTGACGCGAATGCGTGGACAACGCGCACGCATGGCACAGAAAATGCTGATTGACGCGAACGCGTGGATGATGCGGTCACGTGACGTGCGCGATCTGCAGAATTACAGAAGTCACTGGCATAGATTCTAGGCCGCGTTTCAACCCAGTTTTTGGCCCAGAAACACAGATTAGAGCCAGAGAACATGCAGAGACAATGAGGAGAATTCATTCCGCATAATTTCTAGTTTTTAGATCTGATTTTACTCCTCCCCAAGGTTTCTCTTTTTACATTCATAATTTAGGATTTGAAGATTTTTGGCTTTGGCTTTTGAGAAGAGTCTACATCCAGAACTGGTCATTATAGTTTGTTATTTACTTTTCATTTACTCTTCTATATTCTTAAACTGTCCAGAGTTGACATTGGATTATTTTTAGAGTTCATTAATACAAGACTATTTTTACTTTTAATTAATCTCTTTGATTATTGTTTATTATGTCTCTTTTTATTTTTCCCATTAATTTTGTGAAGTCACTATTTATGATGATGGAGTAGTTCCCTAACTTGATTGGGAGTTGATTAAGAGGAGAACCTTGAGTTGGAATACTCAAGAGTTCAATTGTAATTGGTTCATTGTTGGTTGGCTTGTTAGTAACTAACTCTAATCCTTCCCAAGGGAGATGATTAGGACTTGTGAATAGAAGTTGACTTTTAATTTGACTTTCCTTCATTCGTTGAGGGTTGACTAAAAGAAAACAATGACTAATTATTAATTGATCTTGACAAAATTTCAACAAGGACAAAACTTCTAAATTAATCTTCTCCCGGGCAAGATTTTTATTTAAATCATATAAAATCTCTAATTTAATTTTTTGTTCATCAAACTCAAAACCCATTTGAAAAACCTCTGATTGATAAAATAACACATTTTTCTGCAATTCGTTGGGAGATGACTTGGGACTCATACTCCCATTATTTTATTTCTAAAAATTGTGACAACTCTTTTCTAAATTGATAAGTGGATTTTCGCCGGTTAAGAACTGTACTTGCAACGCCATTTTTCTAATTAATTCTTAATCTGCCAATTTCTGCCTACGTCAATTTTTGGCGCCGTTGCCGGAGAGTTGCAATAGTGTGCTAATTTATTGATTGGAATTTATTTAATTGCATTTTTCTTTTTATTTTGCTACTATGAGCTGCATGTTTCTTTCATTGAATGACGCGTTAATTTCCTGATCCAAGCTTGCCAGTATTTGACCTTGAGATTGAAAGAACTATTTCACGTATAAGGCAAGCTCGGTGTCGGTTAGTCCTCTCCGAGGACGAATCTGAAACGTCACTTAAGAAAGAAAAACAAGCTCCCTTTCTATTGATTCGGTTGATTTACGTGCATGTGACATAGCAGCACCTAGGATAGTCACTATCCAGGAGGCTGGAGCCCCTGATTTTACACTGCAGCCGTATCAGGCATACCACCCAGCGGTGGCTGTGGATTTTGAAATAAAGACTGCACTACTCAACTTGATGCCCAAGTTTCATGGCTTACCTGCTCAAGTGCCTATCAAGCATCTTAGGGATTTTCAGGCAGCTTGTTCTACTGTTAAGTATGATGGTGTTGATGAAACTTCTATTCTGTTAAAAGCCTTCCCGTTCTCTCTTGAGGAAAAGGCAAGAGAGTGGTACTACACTCAACCCGGAGCAACTGTTTCTAACTGGGATACGCTTAGAAGAGAATTTTTAGAGAAATTCTTTCCAGCTGAGGTTACCGATAAACTGAGGAAAGACATTTCCATGATCGTTCAAGACGAATATGAGACTCTCTACGAATATTGGGAGCGCTTCAATAATCTTCTGGAAGCATGTCCCCACCATATGATTGACAAGATAGTGTTGCTCAGTTACTTTACACAGGGCATGAAGCCTTAAGATAATACCACATTGGAAGGTGCTAGCAATCAGTCTATGAAAAAGTACAAGACTACTGATGAGGCATGGCAATTGATCAGCGACTTAGCTGAATCTACTAGGAATCACAAGCAAAAACAAAGTTGGTCAAGAGCTGTTGCAGAGGTATCCTCTAACAAAGAGACTACTGCTCTAACCCAGAGTATATGCGAAATGACCAACCTATTGAAGCAAATGTAGTTGAGTCAACAACAAGCTCAACCTTCTCTGCCACAGCAAAGCCAACACTTGGTTCCACAAAGAGTATGCGGGATCTGTGCCGATTACAGTCACTATATTGATGAATGTCCGCAACTCCAACAGGAAGACAACACTGTAGCAGCCACTCATAACTTTTATGACCGCCCCAATCAAGGGTACAATCAAGGTGGTAGCTACAACCATGGATGGCAGGATAATTCCAACCAAGGTTTGAGAGATAATTCTAACCAGGGATGGAGGGACAATCATAACAAAGGAGGCAGAGATAACAATAGAAACCAGAGGTGGAATAACAATAATAACTTCAGGCAGCAGAATCAGAATCAGGCCTACAGAGCACCTCATCTAAGGCAGCCTCAAGCATCTCAGCAGACTCTTTAGATCACTTATCCCTCTTCATATTCTAATGATGAGTTACTACAATCTATTGATCGGAGACAGCATGCCATGGAAAATAACCTTACTTCTACTCTAAATGGTCTGAACTCTACCTTGCAAGCCCTTGTCTCACAGATTGGATCACAAAATAACTCTAACAACCAGTCTACCAGCTCTGGTGGACACCCCTCTCAACCATTACCAAATCCCAAGGGTGGCATCAATGCCATTTGATGAGCGGATAATTTATACACTTTTTGGCATTGTTTTTAGGTAGTTTTTAGTATGATCTAGTTACTTTTATGGATGTTTTCATTAGTTTTTATGCTAAATTCACATTTCTAGACTTTACTATGAGTTTGTGTGTTTTTCTATGATTTCAGGTATTTTCTGGCTGAAATTGAGGGACCTGAGCAAAACTCTGATAGAAGGCTGACAAAGGACTGCTGATGCTATTGGAATCTGACCTCCCTGCACTCGAAATGGATTTTCTGGAGCTACAGAATTCCAAATGACGCACTCTTAACGGTGTTGGAAAGTAGACATCCAGAGCTTTCCAGCAATATATAATAGTTCATACTTTATTCGTAATTAGACGACGTAAACTGGCGCCCAACGCCAGTTCCATGTCGCATTATGGAGTCAAATGCCAAAACACGTTACAACTTGGCGTTCAACTCCAAGAAAAGCCTCAGCTCGTGGATAGATCAAGCTCAGCCCAAGCACACACCAAGTAGGCCCCAGAAGTAGATTTATGCATCAATTACTTACTTCTGTAAACCCTAGTAGCTAGTCTAGTATAAATAGGATATTTTACTATTGAATTAGACATCTTTGATCAGTTTATGCGATCTTAGACATTCGGGGCTGGCCATTCGGCCATGCCTGAACCTTCATCACTTATGTATTTTCAATGGTGGAGTTTCTACACACCATAGATTAAGGGTGTGGAGCTCTGCTGTACCTCGAGTTTTAATGCAATTACTACTATTTTCTATTCAAATCGATTTATTCCTATTCTAAGATATTCGTTGCACTTCAACTTGATGAATGTAATGATCCGCGACACTCATCATCATTCTCACCTATGAACACGTGTGATTGACAACCACTTCCGTTCTACCTTAGACCAGGCGCATATCTCTTGGATTCCTCAATCAGAATCTTCGTGGTATAAGCTAGAATTGATGGCGACATTCATGGGAGTCCGGAAAGTCTAACCTTGTCTGTGGTATTCCGAGTAGGATTCTGGGATTGAATGACTATGATGAGCTTCAAACTCGCGATTGCTGGGTGTGATGACAAACGCAAAAGAATCAAGGGATTCTATTCCAACATGATCGAGAACCGACAGATGATTAGCCATGTCGTGACAGAGGATTTGGACCTTTTTCACTGAGAGGATGGGATGTAGCCATTGAGAACGGTGATGCCCTACATACAGCTTACCATGGAAAGGAGTAAGAAGGATTGGATGGATGCAGTAGGAAAGCAGATATTCAGAAGGAATACAGCATCTCCATACACCTATATCAAATTCCCACCATTAAATTACATGAGTAACTCTATCCTTATTTTCTGTTTATTTAATTTTATTCAATTTTCGAAAATCCAATAATCTCTTAATTCAGTTAAATCCGCCTAACTGGGATTTACAAGATGACCATAGCTTGCTTCATACCAACAATCTCTGTGGGATCGACCCTTACTCATGTAAGGTATTACTTGCACGACCTAGTACACTTGCTGGTTAGTTGTGCGGAGTTGTGACAAAGTGAGATTCACGTTTGAGAGCACCAAATCTTGGAGCCATTGTTGATGATCACAATTTCGTTCACCAAGTTTTTGGCGCCGTTGCCGGGGATTGTTCAAGTATGGACAACTGACGGTTCATCTTATTACTCAAATTAGGTAATTTTCTTTTCAAAAAGTTTTCAAAAATCTTTCAAATTTTTTTTATTTTCGTTTTTCTAAAGAATATTTTCGAAAATTTTATTAAGAAAATACAAAAAAATCATAAAATCATAAAAATAAAAAATATTTTGTGTTTCTTGTTTGAGTCTTGAGTCAAAATTTAAGTTTGGTGTCAATTGCATGCTTTTAAAATTTTTTCTTGCATTTTTCGAAAATTCATACATTCATAGTGTTCTTCATGATCTTCAAGTTGTTCTTGGTAAGTCTTCTTGTTTGATCTTGATGTTTTCTTGTTTTGTGTCTTTTATTATTTTTCATATGCATTTTTGCATTCATAGTGTCCATGCATTAAAGATTTCTAAGTTTGATGTCTTGCATGTTTCCTTTGCATCAAAATTTTTTTAAAAAATATGTTCTTGATGTTCATCATGATCTTCAAAGTGTTCTTGGTGTTCATCTTGACATTCATAGTGTTCTTGCATGCATCATGAGTTTTGATTCATAATTTTCATGTTGTGAGTCATTTTTGTTGTTTTTCTCTCTCATCATTAAAAATTCAAAAATAATATATATATATATATATATTTTCCTTATTTCTCTCCTAATTTTCGAAAATTTGAGTTGACTTAGCCAAAAACTTTTAAAATTAGTTGTTTCTTACAAATCAAGTCAAATTTTGAATTTTTAAAAAAATCTTATCTTATTAAAATCTTTTCAAAAATCAAATCTTTTTCATTTCTTTATTTAATTTTCGAAAATTTAATTTTTTTAAAATATTTTTCAAAAATCTTTTTCTTAATTTTATCTTTATTTTCAAAAATTATGCTAACAATTAATGTGATTGGTTCAAAAATTTGAAGTTGTTACTTTCTTGTTAAGAAAAGTTCAATCTTTAAATTCTAGAATCATATCTTTTAGTTTCTTGTTTGTTAAGTAATTAATTTTAATTTTAAAAATTAAATCTATTTTATCTTATCTTTTATATCATATCTTTTTTTATCTTTTTCAAAAATTTGAGTTTAAAATATCTTATCTTATCTTCTTATCTTCTTATCTTTTCAAATTTGATTTTAATATCTTTTTCAACTAACTACTTGACTTTTTGTTTGTTTCTTATCTTTTTCAAAATCACCTAACTACTTCTCCCTCTCTAATTTTCGAAAATATCTCACCTCTTTTTCAAAATTCTTTTTAATTAATTAACTAATTGTTTTAAAATTTTAATTTTAATTCTATCTCATCTTTAATTTAAGAAAATCATTAACTCCTTTTTAATTTTCGAATTCTCTCTCTCATCTTCTTCTATTTATTTACTTATTTACTAACACTTCTCTTCACCTCTCTTCATCTCCAATCACTTCCTCTATCCTTACCCTTGTGTTTGGATTATTCCTTCTTCTTAATCCTTATTCTTTTCTTCTTCTACTAATAATAAGGATCCTCTTTACTGTGATATAGAGGATTCCTCTTCTTTGCTTGTTCTCTTCTCTTTCATATGAGCAGGAACAAGGAAAAAAAAACACTCTTGTTGAAGCTGATCCTAAACCTGAAAGGACTCTGAAGAGGAAACTAAAAGAAGCTAAATTAAAACAATCCAGAGGCAACCTTTCTTAAATTTTCGAACAAGAGAAGGAGATGGTAGCCGAACCCAACAACAATAATGCAAGGAGGATGCTTGGTGATTTTACTAAGCCCGCATCCAAGTTTGATGGAAGAAGCATCTCAATTCCTGCCATTAGAGCAAACAATTTTGAGCTGAAACCTCAATTAGTTGCTCTAATGCAACAGAACTGCAAGTTTCATGGACTTCCATCTGAAGATCCTTACCAGTTTTTGATTGAGTTCTTGCAGATTTGTGTCTGAATTTTCGAAAATGTCATTGGACCATTTTGCAGGTGGATCCATTCACCTAAAGAAAACGCCTGCAGAAGCTCAAGAACTTATTGACATGGTTACAAATAACCAATTCATGTACACTTCTGAGAGGAATTCCGTGAATAATGGGATGCCTCAGAGGAAGGGAGTTCTTGAAATTGATACTTTGAATGCCATATTGGCTCAGAACAAAGTATTGACTCAGCAAGTCAACATGATTTCTCAAAGTCTGAATGGATGGCAAAATGCATCCAACAATACTAAAGAAGCATCTTCTGAAGAAGAAGCTTATGATCCTGAGAACCCTGCAATGGCAGAGGTTAATTACATGGGTGAACCTTATGGAAATACCTATAACTCATCATGGAGAAATCATCCAAATTTCTCATGGAAGGATCAACAAAAGCCTCAACAAGGCTTTAATAATGGTGGAAGAAGCAAGCTCAGCAATAACAAGCCTTTTCCATCATCTTCTCAGCAACAGACAGATAATTCTGAGCATAGCCCCTCTAATTTAGCAAACTCAGTCTCTGATCTGTCAAAGGCCACTTTAAGTTTCATGAATGAGATAAGATCCTCCATTATAAATTTGGAGGCACAAGTGGGCCAGCTGAGTAAGAAAGTAACTGAAACTCCTCCTAGTACTCTCCCAAGCAATACTGAAGAAAATCCAAAGAGAGAGTGCAAGGCCATTGACATAGTCAATATGGCCGAATGCAAGGAGGAGGAGGAGGAGGACGTGAATCCCAATAAGGAAGACCTCATGGACGTCTCTCAAGTAAGAAGGAGTTCCCTATTGAGGACCTAAAGGAATCTGAGGCTCATATAGAGACCATAGAGATCCCACTAAATCTCCTTCTGCCATTCATGAGCTCTGAAGACTATTCTTCCTCAGAAGAGGATGAAGATGTGACTGGAGAGCAAGTTGCTCAATATCTAGGAGCCATCATGAAGCTGAATGCCAAGTTGTTTGGTAATGAGACTTGGGAAGGTGAACCTCCCTTGCTCATTAGTGAACTAGATACATGGATTCAGAAAACTTTACCTCAAAAGAGACAAGAACCAGGTGAATTCTTAATACCCTGTACCATAGGCACTATGACCTTTAACAAGGCTCTGTGTGACTTGGGGTCAGGCATAAATCTTATGTCACTCTCTGTAATGGAGAAACTAGGGATAAATGAGGTACAGCCTTCCATATTCCCATTACAAATGGCAAACAAGTCAGTAAGACAAGCTTATGGATTGGTAGAGGACGTGCTAGTGAAGGTTGAAGGCCTTTACATCCCTGTTGATTTCATAATCTTAGACACTAGGAAGGAGGAGGATGAATGCATCATCCTTGGGAGACCTTTCCTGGCCACAGCAGGAGCTGTGATAGATGTTAACAAAGGAGAATTAGTCCTTCAATTGAATGGGGACTACCTTGTGTTTAAGACCCAAGGGTTCTCTTCTATAAACATGGAAAAGAGGCACAGTAAGCTCCTCTCAGTACAGAGTCAAACAGAGCCCCCACAATCAAACTCTAAGTTTAGTGTTGGGAGGCCACAACCAAACTCTAAGTTTGGTGTTGAACCCCCATTTCCAAACTCTAAGTTTAGTGTTGGGAGTCCACAACATTGACCTGATCACCTTTGTGGCTCCAAGAGAGCCCACTGTCAAACTAGTGACATTAAAGAAGCGCTTGTTGGGAGGCAACCCAATTTTTATTTATCTAATTTTATTTTTTTATTTTACTGTTATTTTATGTTTTATTAGGTTCATGATCATTTGGAGTCACGAAAAAAATACAAAAATTAAAAATAGAATCAAAAATAGCAGAAGAAAAATCACACCCTGGAGGAAGGACTTACTGGCGTTTAAATGCCAGTAAGGAGCATCTGGCTGGTGTTCAACGCCAGAACAGAGCATGGATCTGGCGTTGAACGCCAGAAACAAGCAACATCCTGGTGTTTGAACGCCAGGAATATGCCCTGAGGAAAGCTGGCACTGAACGCCAGGAAGAAGCATGGAACTAGCGTTCAACGCCAGAAACATGCTGCAATTGGGCGTTGAACGCCCAAAATGAGCATCACTTCGGCGTTTAAACGCCAGAATTGTATGCTAAGGCATTATACATGCCTAATGGGTGCTTGGATGTAAATCCTTGACACCCCAGGATCTGTGGACCCCACAGGATCTCCATCCACCTTAACTCACCTTCTCTCTTCTTCACCAATCACCTTAATCTCTCTTCCCCATCACCTCTTCACCACTCACATCCATCCATCTCTTCCCCACCCAATCCCACTCATATGGCCGAAACATACACATCTCTCCCTCTCCTCCATATCTTCTTCCATTCTTTCTTCTTTTGCTCGAGGGCGAGCAACATTTTAAATTTGGTGTGGTAAAAGCATAGCTTTTTGTTTTTCTGTAACCATTGATGGCACCTAAGGCCAGAGAAACCTCTAGAAAGAGGAAAGGGAAGACAAAAGCTTCTACCTCTGAGTCATAGGAGATGGAGATATTCATCTAAAGGGTCTATAGTTCGTGGTAGAACATTTGACTGTAAATCAAGAGATCCCTGAGATACCTCAGGGGATAAATTTTCTTCCACACAATTATTGGGAGCAACTAAGGATAGGTGCACCAAAATCACTAGGGATCATGCAGCAAAAGCAAGGAAGAAACATAAAGGAGCTCAAAGAGCACCATTGGTCCTTCAAGAAGGCGCCACCCTCACTAAGGTGGACTCATTCCTTGTTCTTATTTTCTCTGCTTTTCGGTTTTTATGTTATATGTTTATCTATTTTTTGTGTCTCTACTTCATGATCATTAGTAGTTAGTAACTATGTCTTAAAGCTATGAATAATTCCATAAATCTTTCACCTCTCTTAAATGAAAAATGTTTTTAATTCAAAAGAACAAGAAGTACATAAATTTCGAAAATTGTCCTTGAATTTAGTTTAATTATATTGATGTGGTGACAATACTTTTTGCCTTCTGAATGAATGCTTGAACAATGCATAATTTTGATCTTGTTGTTTATGAATGTTAAAATTGTTGGCTCTTGAAAGAATGATGAATAAAGAGAAATGCTATTGATAATCTGAAAAATCAGGAAATTGATTCTTGAAGCAAGAAAAAGCAGTGAAAAAGCAAAAGGCTTGCAAAAAAAAAGTGGCGAAAAAAAATAGAAAGAAAAAGAAAAAGCAAGCAGAAAAAGCCAATAGCCCTTGAAACCAAAAGGCAAGGGTAAAAAGGGTCCAAGGCTTTGAGCATCAATGGATAGGAGGGCCCAAGGAAATAAAATCCAGGCCTAAGCGGCTAAATCAAGATGTCCCTAACCATGTGCTTGTGGCATGCAGGTCCAAGTGAAAAGCTGCAAAGCTGAGTCACAATCTGAAAAGGTTCACCCAGTCATGTGTCTGTGGCATTTATGTATCCGGTGGTAATACTGGAAACAAAGTGCTTAGGACCACGGCCAAGACTCATAAAAGTAGCTATGTTTGAGAATCAACATACTTAACTAGGAGAATCAATAACACTATCTGAAATTCTAAGTTCCTAGAGAAGCCAATCATTATGAACTTCAAAGGAAAAAGTGAGATGCCAAAACTGTTCAGAAGCAAAAAGCTACAAGTCCCGCTCATCTATTTAGAGTTAATATTCATTGATATTTTGAGATTCATAGTATATTCTCTTCTTTTTATCCTAATTGATTTTCAGTTGCTTGGGGATAAGCAACAGTTTAAGTTTAGTGTTGTGATGAGCGGATAATTTATACGCTTTTTGGCATTGTTTTTAGGTAGTTTTTAGTATGATCTAGTTACTTTTATGGATATTTTCATTAGTTTTTATGCTAAATTCACATTTCTGGAATTTACTATGAGTTTGTGTGTTTTTCTGTGATTTCAGGTATTTTCTGGCTGAAATTGAGGGATCTGAGCAAAACTCTGATAGAAGGCTGACAAAGGACTACTGATGCAGTTGGAATCTGACCTCCTTGAACTCGAAATGGATTTTCTGGAGCTACAGAACTCTAAATGGTGCACTCTCAATGGCATTGGAAAGTAGACACACCAAGTGGGCCCCGGAAGTGGATTTATGCATCAATTACTTACTTCTGTAAACCCTAGTAGCTAGTCTAGTATAAATAGGATAGTTTACTATTGTATTAGACATCTTTGATCATTTTATGCGATCTTAGACATTGGGGCTGGCCATTCGGCCATGCCTGAACCTTCATCACTTCTGTATTTTCAACGGTGGAGTTTCTACACACCATAGATTAAGGGTGTGGAGCTCTGGTGTACCTCGAGTTTCAATGCAATTACTACTATTTTCTATTCAATTCGATTTATTCCTATTCTAAGATATTCGTTGCACTTCAACTTGATGAATGTAATGATCCGTGACACTCATCATCATTCTCACCTATGAATGTGCGTGATTGACAACCACTTCCGTTCTAGCTTAGACCGAGTGCATATCTATTGGATTCCTCAATTAGAATCTTCGTGGTATAAGCTAGAATTGATGGCGGCATTCATGGGAATCCGGAAAGTCTAACCTTGTCTGTGGTATTCCGAGTAGGATTCTGGGATTGAATGACTGTGACGAGCTTCAAACTCGCGATTGCTGGGCGTGATGACAAACGCAAAAGAATCAAGGGATTCTATTCCAACATGATCAAGAACCGACAGATGATTAGCCGTGCCGTGACAGAGCATTTGGACCTTTTTCACTGAGAGGATGGGATGTAGCCATTTACAACGGTGATGCCCTACATACAGCTTGCCATGGAAAGGAGTAAGAAGGATTGAATGGATGCAGTAGGAAAGCAGATATTCAGAAGGAATACAGCATCTCCATACACCTATCTGAAATTCCCACCATTAAATTACATGAGTAACTCTATCCTTATTTTTTGTTTATTTAATATTATTCAATTTTCAAAAATCCAATAATCTCTTAATTCAGTTAAATCCGCCTGACTGGGATTTACAAGATGACCATAGCTTGCTTCATACCAACAATCTTTGTGGGATCGACCTTTACTCACATAAGGTATTACTTGAACGACCCAGTACACTTGCTGGTTAGTTGTGCGGAGTTGTGACAAAGTGAGATTCACGTTTGAGAGCACCAAATCTTGGAGTCATTGTTGATGATCACAATTTCGTCCACCACCATTACCCTAAGATCTGAAACCACACTACAAGAGAGGAATTCTGAGGAACCAAGCCCGCTAGAACACGCCCCAGCTGCAGACACAGTTGAGGTAGAGGATGTTGAAGAAGAAGAGGAAGCACAAGGCATGGCTAAAGCAGAAGCAGCCCAACCAAGCAATGCAGAACCCCAGCAAGCTGAAGCTGTAAAAGACGCCACTCTTATTCCATTTCCACACCTTGCTAAGAAGCCCAGAAAGCAGATGGAACTTGATCCCAAAATGGTAAAGATCTTCAAAAAGGTTGAGTTAACTGTTCCCCTTTTAATGTTATTCAGCAAGTACCTAAATACACAAAGTTTCTAAAAGAATTGTGCATACATAAAGATAAAATTAATGAATTAGAAACTATTCCTTTAGGTAGTTCTATATCTACTTTAATAGGAAATATACCTGAAAAATGTAGTAACCTAGGCCCATGCATGGTTAACTGCACCATTGGAGGTGTGATATTTTCTGACTGTATGTGTGATTTAGGAGCGTGCGAGAGTATTATGCCCTTGTCTATATATAATGCTTTAAGGCTCCCTCCCTTAAAAAGGTCGGCAGCTCGTTTTGTGTTAGCAGATAAAAGCATCATCACAGTGGTTGGAATTACTGAAGATGTGTTAGTGAGCATTAAGGGGCTCATATTTTCCATTGACTTATATATCTTGGAGATGCCCCAAAATGACTCAGGGAGGCCTTTGTTGATCCTGCTTGGAAGATCGTTTTTGAAGACTTCGAAATTTAAGCTGGATGCCTTTTTGGGAACCTATTCCTTTGAGGTAGATGGCAGAACAGTGAGCTTCAATCTGGATGAAGCTATGAAGCACCCCCCAGAAGATCACTCCATATTCTTATGTGACATCATTGACGAAATCATAACAGCAACTCACCAGGAAGACATGGAAGAGAATCACATGGAGCACAATCCAAGTGTGGGGATACCCTCTGAACATATTGAAGATTCATTACCATTTTTACCAGCCCTAGATAATCCAGAACCAAACCATGAATGGAAAATGGAATTAAAGCCTCTTCCCCCACACCTCAAGTATGCATACCTTGAGGACAAGCAAAAGTTTACAGTCATCATTGCATGGGAGCTTACTTCCCAACAAGATGAACAATTGCTTAGTGTTTTGAGGACGCATAAGAAAGTAATTGGATGGAGCTTGGCGGATATAGTAGGCATCAGCCCTCAAGTTTGTGAACATAGAATATTCTTAGAAGAAGGAGCAAAGCCTGTCCGTCAATCTCAGAGAAGATTAAATCCCACCATCTTAGAAGTTGTCAAGAAGAAAGTAACCAGACTACTTGAAGCAGATATCATTTACCCTATTTTAGATAGCGAATGGGTTAGTCCAGTACAAGTGGTGCCCAAGAAGTCTGGAGTCATAACAATAAGGAATGAGCAAGGAGAACTTCTAACAACCAGAGTACAGAACACATGGAGAGTTTGCATTGACTACAGGCGTCTCAACCAAGCCACTCGCAAGGATCATTATCCCTTGCCATTCATTGATCAGATGCTTGATCGTCTATCAGGTAAATCTCATTACTGCTTTCTAGATGGTTATACAGGTTATTTTCAAATTCGTATAGCTCCTGAAGATCAGGAAAAGACTACTTTTACATGTCCTTTTGGAACTTATGCTTATAAACGAATGCCCTTTGGCTTATGCAATGCACCAGCTACTTTCCAAAGGTGTATGATGAGTCTTTTCTCTGATCTCATTGAGACCTGTATGGAAGTTTTTATGGATGACTTTAGCGTATATGGTGATTCATTTAACCTTTGCTTGGATAGTTTATTCTAGAGTATTGGACAGGTGTGTTAGTTCAAACCTTGTTTTAAATTTTGAAAAGTGTCATTTTATGGTAAAACAAGGTATTGTTCTAGGACATGTTGTTTCTGATACTGGTATCTCTGTAGACCTAGCAAAGGTAGAGGTTATTTCTAGTTTACCTTACCCTCCTCTGTGAGAGAAGTCCATTCGTTCCTTGGCCATGCAGGTTTTCACAGGAGATTCATTAAGGACTTCAGTAACGTAACCCTACCCTTATCCAGACTACTGCAGAAAGACATTGAGTTCGAGTTCAGTGAGGATTGCAAACAAGCGTTTGATAAGCTGAAGACCGCCCTAACTCAAGCTCCAATTGTGAGGGGACCAGACTGGAGCCAACCATTTGAAATCATGTGTGACGCCTCCAATCATGCAGTAGGAGCAGCACTAGCTCAACATGAAGGTAACGACCCTTTTGTAATTGCTTATGCATCTAAGACTTTAAATGCTGCTCAATCTAATTACACCAAAACTGAAAAAGAGCTTCTAGCTATCGTTTTTGCTCTAGATAAATTCCGAGCCTATTTACTTGGTACTAAGGTAGTAGTGTACTCAGACCATGCAGCTCTAAAATATTTATTAGCTAAAAAAGAGTCTAAACCAAGGCTAATACGTTGGATGCTAGTGCTGCAAGAATTTGATCTGGAAATTAAAGATAGGAGTGGTAACCAATATTTAGTGGCTGACCACTTGAGTCGCCTTGAGCACATTAAAGATGACTCCATTCCTATCAATGATAATTTCCCATTTGATAGCTTATAGGCAGTATCTGATGTAGTTCCTTGGTATGCACATGTAGCTAATTATCTAATTAGCCACACTTTTCCTCCCGATTTCACTAAGCACCAAAGAGACAAGCCAAAAAGCGAGTCCAAATACTATGTATGGGATGACCCATATCTATGGAGGTGTGGTGCTGACCAGGTAATTAGACGGTGTGTACCTCAATCAGAATTCCAGTCCATTTTAGAAGCCTGCCAGTCATCTGAGAGTGGAGGACATTTTGGCCCTCAACGAACTGCTAGAAAAGTTTTAGACTGTGGATTCTGGTGGCCTACTCTTTTTAAAGATGCTGCTAACCTTTGTAAATCTTGTCCTCCGTGCCAAAGATTTGGCAATATATCCCAGAGGGATGAAATGCCTCAACAAATTATGCTTTTCTGTGAAATTTTTTATGTTTGGGGCATTGACTTCATGGGTCCATTTCCAAATTCTAATGGCCACCTTTATATACTGTTAGCTGTAGATTATGTTTCTAAATGGGTAGAAGCAATTCCTACCCATACTAATGATGCTAACACTGTTGTTTCCTTTGTTAGAAACCATATTATTTGTCGCTTTGGATCACCACGAGCAATCGTGAGTGATCAAGGCACTCACTTTTGTAACAGGAGACTAATAGGTTTACTAAAGAGGCATGGGATAATTCATAAAGTATCAACAGCCTATCACTCCCAGACTAATGGGCAAGCAGAGGTGTCTAACAGAGAGATAAAGCACATACTACAAAAGATAGTCAAACCTCATAGAAAGGATCGGAGCACCAGGCTCCAAGATGCACTTTGGGCATATCGAACAGCAAACAAGACACCGATTGCGATGAGTCCTTTCCGTTTGGTTTATGCAAAGGCCTGTCATCTCCCAGTTGAGTTAGAACACAAGGTCTTCTGGGCGGTAAAGGAATGCAACATGGACTATGAGAGAGCCGGAGCTGAACGGTAGTTGCAACTGCAAGAATTAGAGAACCTTCGCCTAGAAGCTTATGAAAACTCCAGGCTGTATAAAGAGAAGGTGAAGGCTGTGCATGACAAAAACATCAAGAGAAGAGAGTTCCAACATGGGGACTTAGTCCACCTTTACAACTCCAGAATGCGGCTCATGCCAGGCAAGCTGAGATCTAGATGGGACAGTCCCTATTGAGTAGAGATAGTGGAACCATACGGAGTCTTTCACTTGAGCCATCCTTCAAGCACTGAACTTATTAAAGTCAATGGACATCGCTTAAAGTTATTCCATGGCAAAAAGATGGCGAAAAACCAGGAACTAGAGATCTTCCTCTTGGAAGATCCGCCTACAGCAGAAGACTGACCTAGTGGAGCGTCCAACTTAAGGACGTTAAAGCAAAGTGTTGGGAGGGAGACAACCCACCATGGTATGATCGTTCCTTTCCCTCCCCTTAATTTCCTTCGTCAATAATTCTTCTCAGTACTAATTCCTATATTCTGCATCTCATCCGCATATTGCATATTGCATATATAAAAAAAGGGGATTAAGGCATGCAACGCGCCAGTGTCGTTGACGCGCTCGCGTCCTAGTACCTTCGCAACATTGAAGAAAAGAAACAGAGAGTTACGCAGGAATGTGGTTGGAGGCGTGCCCCTGGCACCATTTGATCCACGTGACGCGTGGATGACGCAATCGCGTCATTTGTAAAATGGCCTCCCCACGCATCCGCGTCAACCACTGATACGTAAAAATGAGATTTCACGTACAACCGGCAAGTATACCGGGTCGTATCAAGTAATAAAACTCACAAAGAGTGAGGTCAATCCCACGGAGATTGGTAGATTAAGCAACTTTAGTTAAATGGTAGGTTTAGTCAAGCAAACATAGTTTTGATTTCATGAGCATTTTGATTTTTGAACATAATTGCAAGAATGTAAATGACACAGAATGTAAAGAGCTAGAAGAGAGAAATAAAGTGAAAGTAAATAACGGAAACTTAAATTGCAAGAAACTTAAATGACATAAAAAGTAAATTGCAAGAAAATAAAGTGTTGAATTCTAAAGAGCAAAAGAGTAAATAGCAAGAAATAAGAAATAGAATGTAAATGACAAGAATAATAAATTGCAAGAATGTAGAAGGGAATTGGGTAATGGGTATTCAAGCACTAAGAGCAAAAGAAATGAGAATTAATGATAGAGAGGATCATTAGGGATCAGAGGTGCAAGTGTTCATGAATTGATGTTAGTCAATTCCTTCTCAATCATGGGTATAGATCCATGGCAAGTGGGTGATTGAATCCCAATCTCTTGGTGATTCAATCTCTCTCAACATAACCAATTGCCACTCTCGTGATCTAATTACTCATGAGAAGAGATGAAGTTCAAATCTAATCCAGCCACACAATTCCCATAATCTCAACCAAGGAGAGTTACATCTCACATACTAACCAAGGTGTATTGATTAAAGAAATCATGAAAGGATGAACTCTAAACTGAATTGTGTGGCTCATTCCTCAAATTCACCACATAATTCATATAGATTAACCCCTTTCTCGATGGTGGTTGAATCTTTGAAGATCAAGAGTATCCTCTTTAGATCAACCACTAGAATTGAGGAGGAGAAGATGAATTCACCAATTCATTTCAACAAGCAGAGCTCTTCCCCCTAATGAAAGTGGGGTTTAGTGAATCATTGCTCCAATTTCAACAACAATTGACATAGATCGAAATTAAACTAAAAGCAAATAAAGATGAAGAAGAATAAGGGAATGCTTAAAGCTTAAGAAAATGAAGAAGAATAATTCCAAGAAGAACCAAAAAATGCTCTCCCGGTATCCTCCCGGAAGTGCTCAAAAGTTCTCAAGTAAGAGTGCTAAAAGTATCAAAAAGTTCTAAGTGTCAAAAAAATGTAAAAGTCCCCTACAAGTACACCAATCTCTTCTATTTATACTACTCTACTGGAATCACCTCATTTGGACTTTCCTAGCTCAAGTTATGCTTCCTCAAAGAAGGTAAGGTTAAGCTGCCAAGTTGTTGCCAAAAACGCACCTTCACTCCCACGTTGGCAACGTGCCCGTGCCTGACCTCCCAAGGCAGGGACTTGGGGCTGGCGTTGTTGCAAAACACGCCCCCTTGCTAGCACGTTGGCAACGTGCTCGTGCCCCCCTCCAGGGCTCATCTCTAGCCTTCTTGAATTTCACTTCATGTTCTTGTTTTTAGGGCCTAAAGATGACTCTGGTTTGGCTTCAATTTTGTGCTCCACCATAGACTATTATATATGGTTGGAAAGCTCTGAATGTTAGCTTTCCAACGCAACTGGAAGCACTCAATTTGGATCTCTGTAGCTCAAGATATCCTCCATTGAAGATGACATGGTCAGGCTGCCTTGTTGGAGTTGTTGTGGATAACGCCCCTATATTCCAAGTTAGCAACGTGGTGCCTCTATTCTTCATCATCTAAAGCTTCCTGGCGTTGTTGCCAAACACGCCAATGCTTTCTTGAGTTGGCAACGTGCTCGAGCCTTCTTTCCTAGCTCCAGGCATTGCTTCCCACGTTGCCATTGAACACGCCCATAGAAGCTGGCGTTGGCAACGTGCTCGAGCATTCTTCAAGGCTCTAAACATTGCTTCCCACGTTGGCAACATGGCTGGCAAGGCTTCCTGGCGTTGGCAACGTGGTTGGCAAGGCTTCCTGGCGTTGGCAACGTGGTTGGCAAGGCTTCCTGGCGTTGGCAGCGTGGTTGGCAAGGCTTGGCGTTGGCAACTTGGCTGGCAGCACATTCTGGCGTTGGCAACCTGGCTGGCAGCACATTCTGGCATTGGCAACCTGGCTGGCAGCATATTCTGGCGTTGGCAACCTGGCTGGCAGCACATTCTGGCGTTGGCAACCTGGCTGGCAGCACAAGACTTGGTGCCTAGCCAAGCAACCATTTCTGGCGTTGCCAAGGAACACGCCAATGATTCCTGGCGTTGGCAACGCCCTCGAGGTTGTTTCCTATGGTGCCAAAGTTGCTTGGCGTTGCCTTGAATAACGCCAATGAAGTAGCACGTTGGCAACGTGCTCGAGCTTGCTTCCTATGGTGCCAAAGTTGCTTGGCGTTGCCTTGAATAACGCCAATGAAGTAGCACGTTGGCAACGTGCTCGAGCTTCCTGGCTGGGCAAAGTTCCTTGTTTGTGTGGCGTTGCCTAGGGACACGCCTATGGTTCCTGGCGTTGGCAACGCCCTCGAAGCTCCTTCATGGCCCAAGTTCCTTGCTTGTGTGCGTTGTCCATAGTAACTCACTCCTTTCTCCAAGTTAGCAACGCCAACTTCTCTTCCAAGGCTGCCTGGCGTTGCCTTAAACAACGCAGCCTATTTCTCAAGTTGGCAACGCCAACTTTGCTTCTTGGTTGCCTGGCGTTGTCCATAAAAACGCACCCTATTCCCAAGTTGGCAACGCCAACTTCTTCTTCTTGCCCAGCTTGCATCATTCTTGCTTCCATGCTTCCTTGTTTCATCACCTATCATCAACAAAGGAAATAGCTTCAAAGTCTTACCAATTCATGCAATAAATTTCATGAGATTCATTCATACTCATTCATGTATGTATTCTTTAAATCATTTGCATGAATTTGGCTAGAATCAACATGTTCCTTGGTGTTCTCATGCATGAAGATAAAACTCATAAAAGGACTTGTTTATTTAGAGAAAATGAGTGAGATTAAGCTAAAACCAACTAAACTAACTAGCTAATATAACAAATATGCAATTGCATCACAACACCAAACTTAAAGTGTTGCTTGTCCTCAAGCAAAATATAAAAACTTTGTCACAAGAGTCTAAGATGTAAGACTTGAATGTTCTTCCAGAGAGTAGTTTTTCATTGAGCATGTCATCCTCACTTGTGTGGTCATTAATTTATTGTAATTGAACACAACTATTCAACTTTTTCAATTAAAATGCTTGCTTCAATACTAAATTGGTTAACTTCACTAGACTTCTTCTATACCTTAGCACATGACCCTTGAACCATTCTTTCCTTGATGCTTCTCTTCTTTTTTATATTCCCCTTTTTTTCATTTTAAATGAGCTCGAAATCTTGTCTTAAGGCGGCTCTTTAGCATAAGCTTTCAATCAACAATCCCAAACCAGTTGGTTCAAGTTGTTAAGTGTTGAGACACTCTTAAAGATTTACTAACTCAAACCTCTCTCCTTAACACATTCAATCACAGGCATATAACATTCTCTCCTTAACACATTCAGTCACAGGCATATAACATTGAAATTTTGTTTGGATAGTGGTGTCCAGCACCTCTTTGGGTTGCTAAATGTTCTGTTGTAGAGCTACTCTTGATTGTGGGTTTTCAATCGATAATCCCGAGTTAGTTAACTCAAGTTATCGGGTGATGAAGCACCCCTCGGATTTACTAGCCCAAGTATGTCTCTTAACATCAATCACCACAGACACATATCCAAATTTTGTCATTGATGCCTAGCCTTTCATTCTTTGTATTCTATTTTCTTTATTGTCAAGGTTGTTTGTGCTTTTACTGATAAAGTCTTTGTGATCCTTAACCGAACTAGTCTTGTATAAGCAAGCATTCTTTTGAATTTCTTGAACATTGATTCTTTCACAATAAATGTACTAGCACTTTTCTTATGGGACAACATGATCCTTTTTAAGCTAGATTTCTCTCTGTTCTTGCTCAAACTACATCTTTTAATCCATTGACAAGTAAAAGTACTTAAGACAAGCAACCATTCCAAACCTGTGAGTGGTGATGCATGGAATGGGCAACATAAAAGAAAATGCTTCAAAAAGAAAAAAAATTGCATCTTAGAAGGTATACCATATTTCAGACATACATCTTCTTTATTTAATCAAACATAAAGAAACATAAAGAGAAACAAAGGAACTTCACCACCTTTAGTCTTCATGTCCCTTTTCCTTTGCTTGATTCTCCTTGCTTTCCTTTGCCTTTTGGATCTTCTTTCTTTTTCTTTCTCAGCTCTCCTTGTTGTTTTGTTGTTGAGTCCCCCTTTGGATCTTCTTTCTTTTTCCTTCTCAGTTCTCCTTGTTGTTTTGTTGTTGTGTCCCCCTCTTCTCTTTGCCACACTCCCGAGCTTATCATTGTCTCATTTAGCCTCTGTTGATTAAATCTCACCCTTGCAAGTTCCTGCTCTTCAAATATCTTGCGAGCTTCATTAAAGGTTTTAATTTGTGGGTTGAGTAATGGGGGTGTGGAACAGAGGTAACTGAGCTTTTCTTGGGTGCATATATCATAGTCAAGTCTGTCCTTATGCCTGGCTTCTCTGAACATTCTGCTTTCATTAAACTCTTTGTGAAATGTATCATGTCTAGTATCCAACCTATGGAGAAGTTCCCTTTGCTGAGCTTGCTCTTTCCTTAGTTGAGCTTGTTCTTGTATTACTTTCTCCATGGCTTTTTCATGTTCCACAGTTGAATTGTTGATGACTTCCTGCATCTTGGCATATTGTTCTTGTTGCAATTCCATCATATGTGCTTGGTATTCATTTTGTTGGTTCATCCACTGAACTTGAACCCCTCTTTGTTGGTCCATCAACTGCCAAAGGTCCCTTTGTTGCTGAGCTTGTTCCTCTTGGCTTCTTTGAATTTGTGAATATTGCCCAGAGATTCCTTCCAAAGCGACTTGGAGTTGGTTCATGTTCAAAGTGTGGGATTCATCCATTTCTTGAGGCTCCTCCTCTTATCTTGCTTCTTTCCTTTTCTTCCTTCTTGCTAAAGGTTGCCTTTCCAATTGGGTTGTGGTGATGAATTCCAACCTTTCTCGAGTAAGAGGTTTTCCAACAGAGACCACATCAGTTTCTCCAAATTCTTCCAGAGGCACTCCAGCTTCTTCACATAGGCGCAGAATAGTACTAGGATATCCTAGCCAGCTGTCCTGTTTGACTTTTTGAGCTATGTCAATGATGTTCTTGGCTATAATGTCTCCAACATTTATTTCCCCTCCTTTCATTATACAATGGATCATTATTGCTCTATTCACCGTTACCTCAGAATTATTTGAAGTGGACATCAATGATCTCCTCACTATGTCATGCCATCCTTTTGCTTGAGGTATGAGATCACCTCTCCGAAGTTTGAGTGGTTGTCCATGTGAATCCAACACCCAATCTGTGCCTACTCTGCATAAGTCACTTACCACATCCATGTATCTTGGGTCATTTTCAACCCTTTCTTCATAGCTAGCTCGTTTGAACTGTTTTGCCTTGACCTTTAGCACCCTGTTGATGGTGTCCGGGCTAAAGTCAACAGTCACACCTCTTACATAACTCATGTATGGTTCTTCATCATCATATTCTCTTATCACATTAGTGTAGAACTCATGGATGAGAAGCATGCTCACTTCTTGAGGTTGGTCACAGAGAAGCTCCCATCCCCTTTTTCTGATTATTTTTTGTATTTCAGGGTATTCATCTTTTCTTAGCTTGAATGGTAACTCTGGAACAACATCTTTGCTTGACATCCAGCTGAAGATACGCTCGTTGTGTTTGGATTTGAATCTTCTTTGATCAAATTCATCTTCTCTCCTATCCCTTGATGATGAGGCCATTGAAGTTCACTTGCAAGAGTTGAATCTCCCACACCAAACTTAGATGAATGCTTGTCCTCAAGCACAAGGAAAATGGTTGTGAATGGAAGAGATATATGACAACAATGTGACTTAGGCAAGCTAGAAAATGATGGTGAGGGGAGGTGGAGTGTTTCGGTTATGTGAGGGGATGTAGTGCTTCATGAGTTTTGTTGGGTAAAGATTAGGCCTAAAGCAAGAATATAGGAAATATGGAATGACTTGGGGGTGTAGTGTGACTTCGGGTGATGAAATGAGGTTATGGGGGTAGAAGAATGAGTGATGAAGAGTGAGGTTTGATGAATGTGGTTGAAGTATTTAAAGTGAACTTTGGTGGGGATGCATGGTTCTAGTGACATTTAAAATTAATAATGCAAGTAAAGACACCAAACTTAGTTTGTGACTAAGTGTTCTATGGAATTAATTCCAAAGATAGCCACATCAAACTTAGTATTTTACCTACATTATATGCTATTTCACGTTTTTTTTTTAATTTTTTTTAACCAAAATAAATGACTATACTTCCATAGTCTAGCATTTCCGTGTATGTATGGACACCAAACTTAGTTTGTGGCTAAGTGTTGTAGAACACATTTTTGCCATCACTTCAAGATTGGCCACACCAAACTTAGTGCCTTGCATACACCATGTACTAGTCTACTTAATCATTATTGACTACTAAAGTATGAAAATAAATGACTATACTTCCATAGTCTAGCATTTTCGTGTATGTATGGACACCAAACTTAGTTTGTGGCTAAGTGTTGTAGAACACACTTTTGCCATTACTTCAAGATTGGCCACACCAAACTTAGTGCCTTGCATACACCATGTACTAGTCTACTTAATCATTATTGATTACTAAAGTATGAAAATAAAATACTCCCTGTGCATGGGTTGCCTCCCATGAAGCGCTTTGTTTATTGTCTTTAGCTCGACACTGCAGTTTCTTTGCTCATGTTAAGAGTTGCACACTCTCTTCCTTGCTCCAAGGGCCACCAAAGTAGTGCTTCACCCTATGTCCATTAGCTGTGAAGGTTTGCTTTGAGGCTTCATCAAGTAACTCAACATAGCCATGAGGTGATACTTTGGTGATGGTGTATGGACCAGTCCATCTAGACCTCAGCTTCCCAGGGAAGATCTTCAATCTTGAGTTGAATAACAACACCTTTTGGCCCGGTTCGAATGTTCTTTGAGAGATCCTCTTATCATGCCATCTCTTTACTCTCTCTTTGTATATTTTGGCATTGTCATATGCCTCCAATCTGAACTCCTCAAGTTCATTGAGTTGTAGCAACCTCTTCTCTCCTGCTGCTTGAGCATCTAAATTCAGAAGTTTGGTGGCCCAAAAGGCCTTATGTTTAAGCTCCACAGGGAGGTGGCATGCCTTTCCATACACTAGCTGAAATGGAGACTTTCCTATGGGTGTCTTGAAGGCTGTCCTATATGCCCAAAGTGCATCATCCAGCTTCCTAACCCAATCCTTTCTTGTTGTTCCCACAGTTTTCTCCAAGATCCTTTTTAGCTCTCTGTTGGCAAGTTCAGCTTGCCCATTGGTTTGAGGGTGATATGGTATGGCCACTTTGTGAGTAACACCATATTTGTGAAGTAAAGAATTTAGTTGCTTGTTGCAAAAGTGGCTTCCCCCATCACTTATAAGTCCCTTGGGCACTCCAAATCTAGTGAAGATGTTCTTCTTGAGGAATTGCAAGACCACGTTGGTATCACATGTGGTGGTGGCTATTGCTTCTACCCATTTGGAGACATACTCTACTGCTACCAAGATGTATTTGAATGTGTAGGATGGAGGAAAAGGTCCCATGAAATCTATTCCCCACAAATCAAAGAGTTCCACTTCCAAAATGAACTTTTGAGGCATCTCATTTTTCTTTGACAAACCCCCTGTTCTTTGACATTCATTGCAATGGCTCACAAACTCCCTAGCATCCTTGAAGATTGAAGGCCAATAGAAACCACTTTGAAGGACCTTTGCAGCAGTTCTTTCAGCCCCAAAATGACCACCATA
>NC_029777.3:46062358-46062957 GCF_000817695.3 Arachis duranensis | reverse complement strand
ACCCTTGATAAGTGATCAGCAACTTGATTTTCACTGCCCTTTCTATCTTTGATCTCAATGTCAAACTCTTGTAGGAGTAGCACCCATCTGATTAGCCTTGGTTTGGCATCCTGTTTTGACATAAGATACTTAATAGCAGCATGGTCAGTATACACTAAGACTTTAGATCCAATCAAATATTGTCTAAACTTATCAAAAGCATATACCACAGCTAGTAGCTCTTTCTCCGTTGTGGTGTAGTTTCTTTGAGCTTCATTCAATACCTTACTTGCATAGTAGATAACATGAAGCTTCTTTTCTTTCCTCTACCCCAACACAGCACCAATTTCAAGGTTACTTGCATCACACATGAGTTCAAAAGGCAGTCCCCAACTTGGGGGTGTGATGATTGGTGCTGTGGTGAGCTTAGCCTTTAGAGTTTCAAAAGCATGTTTGCATTCATCATCAAAGATAAAAGGATTGTCTACCACCAACAAATTGCTTAGTGGCTTTGCTATTTTGGAAAAATCTTTGATGAATCTCCTATAAAATCCAGCATGCCCTAAGAAACTTCTAACGGCTTTCACACTAGTTGGCAAAGGAAGTTTTTCTATAATTTC
>NC_029777.3:46061251-46061900 GCF_000817695.3 Arachis duranensis | reverse complement strand
GATATAGGGTAGATGATCCCAGCTTTACACAACTTCAGGACTTCTTTTTGAACAACCTCCTTCATTGTGGGATTCAATCTTCTTTGAGGTTGTACCACTGGTTTGGAATTCTCCTCTAGAAGTATCTTGTGCATGCATACAGCAGGGCTTATGCCTTTCAAGTCATCAATGGTCCATCCCAACGCCTCTTTGTTAGCTTTCAAAACCACAAGGAGCTTTTCTTCTTCCTCCGCATTCAATGTGGAATTGATGATCACTGGGAAGCTATCCTTCTCACCAAGGAATGCATATTTAAGATGAGGGGGTAGTGGTTTCAACTCTTGTTGTGGTGCCTCTTCTTTGGTAGCTTCACTTGGTTCCTCTGATGCTTCCAATTTGTTCTCTTCTTGTCCCTTGATGTTATGGACTTCCTCTTGTTTCATTTGATGGTTTGTGTCAAGCACTTCTTCAACCAATGAATCTAATACATCAATCCTCATGCAATTTTCTTTCTCAACAGGGTGTTGCATTACTTTGAAGACATTTATGGTCATTTGCTCATCATGCACTCTGAAAATCATCTCTCCCTTTTCCACATCAATGACTGTTCTAGCTGTAGCCAAAAAGGGTCTACCAAGAATGACTGAATTGTTTCCCTCTTCATCCATGT
>NC_029777.3:46058930-46059928 GCF_000817695.3 Arachis duranensis | reverse complement strand
AAGTGCTTGCAAGGTTGCTTCAAGACTTGAGATTCTAGTTTCATGATGGTCAATTGGGGGTATGATGGGGTTGATTGTTGTTGGAAGTTGTTGGGTGGATTAGTGTGGTAATTTTGTGAGTTGGATGATGGTGCAGAGAAGTTATTTTGGTGATTTTGTGAGTTATGATGGGGTGGTTGATATGTGTTTTGTGTTTTTCTATATTGGTTAGTGTTGTTGGCATGGTGATTTTGGTTGTTTGGGTTACGGGTTTGATTGTGGTTGCTATTCTTTTACCAATGGTTTTCACCCCACTTTAGATTGGGATGATTTTTCCAAGATGGGTTGTATGTATCACCATGAAATTCATCCTGAGAATTTGAAGTATTCTGCATGTATTGAACTTGTTCTTGTGGTTGTTCAACATTGGTCCCTTCACCTTGGTTCCATTCAAGCAATGGTTGATTTGTTGTGTTCACTGCTGCAAGTTGCAAACCATCCATTTTCTTTGTTATCATCTCCATTTGTTGTTGGATTTGTTGGTGCATTAACTTATTTTGTGCCAAAATAGCATCAACACCTTCAAGCTCCATTACACCTTTCTTTGGGGTCGAATTATGCTGCCTCTCTGATGAGTAATAATATTGATTGTTTGCCAAAATCTCAATGAGGTCTTGGGCCTCCTCGACAGTTTTCATCATGTTGAGTGATCCTCCCGATGAGTAATCTAGTCCCTTCCTTGCTTCAAAGCTTAAGCCTTCATAGAAGTTTTGGAGCTTAACCCAATCACTAAACATGTCAGGGGGACATCTTCTCATTAGTGCCTTATATCTTTCCCAGGCTTCATACAATGACTCCCCTTCCATTTGCCTAAAAGTCTGAACCTCTGTCTTCAACTTGATGATCTTTTGAGGTGGGTAAAACTTTGCTAGAAATTTGCTCATCACTTCATTCCAATCATTGAGGCTTTCCTTGGGGAATGATTCTAGCCATTGAGTGGCTTTATCCCTCAAAGAGAA
>NC_029777.3:46057236-46058081 GCF_000817695.3 Arachis duranensis | reverse complement strand
AGAATAATAAATTGCAAGAATGTAGAAGGGAATTGGGTAATGGGTATTCAAGCACTAAGAGCAAAAGAAATGAGAATTAATGATAGAGAGGATCATTAGGGATCAGAGATGCAAGTTTTCATGAATTGATGTTAGTCAAATCCTTCTCAATCATGGGTATAGATCTATGGCAAGTGGGTGATTGAATCCCAATCTCTTGGTGATTCAATCTCTCTCAACATAGCCAATTGCCACTCTCGTGATCTAATTGTTCATGAGAAGAGATGAAGCTCAAATCTATCCAGCCACACAATTCCCATAATCTCAACCAAGGAGAGTTACATCTCACATACTAACCAAGGTGTATTGATTAAAGAAATCATGAAAGGACGAACTCTAAACTGAATTGTGTGGCTCATTCCTCAAATTCACCACATAATTCATATAGATTAACCCCTCTCTCGATGGTGGTTGAATCTTTGAAGAACAAGAGTTCCCTCTTTAGATCAACCACTAGAATTGAGGAGGAAAAGATGAGTTCACCAATTCATTCTAACAAGCAGAGCTCTTCCCCCTAATGAAAGTGGGGTTTAGTGAATCATTGCTCCAATTTCAACAACAATTGACATAGATCGAAATTAAACTAAAAGCAAATAAAGATGAAGAAGAATAAGGGAATGCTTAAAGCTTAAGAAAATGAAGAAGAATAATTCCAAGAAGAACCAAAAAATGCTCTCCCGGTATCCTCCCGGAAGTGCTCAAAAGTTCTCAAGTAAAAGTGCTAAAAGTATCAAAAAGTTCTAAGTGTCAAAAAAAATGTAAAAGTCCCCTACAAGTACACCAATCTCTTCTATTTATACTACTCC
>NC_029777.3:46050006-46057081 GCF_000817695.3 Arachis duranensis | reverse complement strand
TTTCATGCTAAATGTAGCCCAGAATTTGAGTGTCAACCTTCTGCTTCAATATGGACTATTATACATCATTGGAAAGCTCTTGATGTCTATTTTCCAATTCCACTGAAATCACCTCAATTGGACTTTCCTAGCTCAAGTTATGCTTCCTCAAAGAAGGTAAGGTTAAGCTGCCAAGTTGTTGCCAAAAACGCACCTTCACTCCCACGTTGGCAACGTGCCCGTGCCTGACCTCCCAAGGCAGGGACTTGGGGCTGGCGTTGTTGCAAAACACGCCCCCTTGCTAGCACGTTGGCAACGTGCTCGTGCCCACCTCGAAGGCTCATCTCTAGCCTTCTTGAATTTCACTTCATGTTCTTGTTTTTAGGGCCTAAAGATGACTCTGGTTTGGCTTCAATTTTGTGCTCCACCATAGACTATTATATATGGTTGGAAAGCTTTGAATGTTAGCTTTCCAACGCAACTGGAAGCACTTAATTTGGATCTCTGTAGCTCAAGATATCCTCCATTGAAGATGACATGGTCAGGCTGCCTTGTTGGAGTTGTTGTGGATAACGCCCCTATATTCCAAGTTAGCAACGTGGTGCCTCTATTCTTCATCATCCAAAGCTTCCTGGCGTTGTTGCCAAACACGCCAATGCTTTCTTGAGTTGGCAACGTGCTCGAGCCTTCTTTCCTAGCTCCAGGCATTGCTTCCCACGTTGCCATTGAACACGCCCATAGAAGCTGGCGTTGGCAACGTGCTCGAGCCTTCTTTCCTAGCTCAAGGCATTGCTTCCCACGTTGCCATTGAACACGCCCATAGAAGCTGGCGTTGGCAACGTGCTCGAGCCTTCTTCAAGGCTCTAAGACTTGCTTCCCACGTTGGCAACGTGGTTGGCAAGGCTTCCTGGCGTTGGCAGCGTGGTTGGCAAGGCTTGGCGTTGGCAACTTGGCTGGCAGCACATTCTGGCGTTGGCAACCTGGCTGGCAGCACATTCTGGTGTTGGCAACCTGGCTGGCAGCACAAGACTTGGTGCCTAGCCAAGCAACCATTTCTGGCGTTGCCTTGAATAACGCCAGTGAAGTAGCACGTTGGCAACGTGCTCGAGCTTGCTTCCTATGGTGCCAAAGTTGCTTGGCGTTGCCTTGAATAACGCCTATGGTTCTTGGCGTTGGCAACGCCCTCGAGCTCCGCTTCGAAGCTTCATTCTTGTTGCTTGGCGTTGCCTTGAATAACTCACTCCTTTCTCCAAGTTGGCAACGCCAACTTCTCTTCCAAGGCTGCCTGGCGTTACCTTCAACAACGCAGCCTATTCCTCAAGTTGGCAACGCCAACTTTGCTTCCAAGGCTGCCTGGCGTTGTCCTCAACAACGCACCACATTCCTAAGTTGGCAACGCCAACTTCTTCTTCTTGGTTGCCTGGCGTTGTCCATAAAAACGCACCCTATTCCCAAGTTGGCAACGCCAACTTCTTCTTCTTGGTTGCCTGGCGTTGTCCATAAAAACGCACCCTATTCCCAAGTTGGCAACGCCAACTTCTTCTTCTTGGTTGCCTGGCGTTGTCCATAAAAACGCACCCTATTCCCAAGTTGGCAACGCCAACTTCTTCTTCTTGGTTGCCTGGCGTTGTCCATAAAAACGCACCCTATTCCCAAGTTGGCAACGCCAACTTCTTCTTCTTGCCCAGCTTGCATCATTCTTGCTTCCATGCTTCCTTGTTTCATCACCTATCATCAACAAAGGAAATAGCTTCAAAGTCTTACCAATTCATACAATAAATTTCATGAGATTCATTCATACTCATTCATGTATGTATTCTTTAAATTATTTGCATGAATTTGGCTAGAATCAACATGTTCCTTGGTGTTCTCATGCATGAAGATAAAACTCATAAAAGGACTTGTTTATTTAGAGAAAATGAGTGAAATTAAGCTAAAACCAACTAAACTAACTAGCTAATATAACAAATATGCAATTGCATCAACCACGCGAACGTGTGGGTCTGCAATTCGATGTAAAAGGGTGTATGGCAGTGAGTTGCGTTGGAGCTGGGCTGAACCTGTGCTTGCCACACAAGCCCTGCCGCGCGAACGCGTGTCCCACGCGTCCACGCCGATTTCATAATTTAGCCATCCACGCGATCGCGTCAACCACGCGACCGCGTTACCCTAAAATTTGGCAAAACATGTTTCACACAGAGAGTTGTGCAAGCGTGGGCTGCCCTCGTGCCACTAGCGCAAATCATGTCACGCGTCTGCATCACCTCATTCAAGGGCTGTCCGTGTGACCGCTTGACCCACGCGTCCGCATCGCTTGCGCCGCCCAACTCATTCAAATCTGCCAGATTATCTTATCTTTTCTTACCCCAATCCTACTTTCCCCCCCTTTTTTTCCTTCTCCCTTCTTCCTCCCTTCTCCTCCCTCTTTCTCACCACCATTATCAAGGTTTTTCTTCTCTTCTTCCCCCCTACTTTTTCGTTCTTCTTCTTATTTTCATGTTTTCTTTTTCCTTCTCTTCTACTTTCCCTATCCATGTTTTCTTTTTCTTTCTTTTTCCTCCTATTGGTGTTGGAGATTTATTTGGGTCATTATTTTTATATGTTGCTTGTGGTTTGTTTAGGACTTGTTTAACAGTTATATATTATTTTTATAGGGTTACTTGCATGTTCAATTTAATACTTTCCATACCTTATTTAACATGCATGCTATGTGTCTGTGAAAACGCCTATATGGCATTGTGCACTATTTTTAGATTTCTTTTAATCTACTACTCTACATGCATGCTTTTCACAAAACCCTTTTTTCTATTTTATTAATTTTTATATAATTGTTATTACAAGCATATTGTTAGTTTGGAAGGCTTGATAATCTAACTTGGACACTAAATGCTTGATCTATGCTACTCATGCCCTTGCCGGCATGCCAATAAACACCTTGCATTTAACTGTCATCACATGCACTTGTTATATTTTTGTTGTTGATTTTTAACATCATTATTCCTTACTGTGCATTGATTACCACCTTTTCCATTCTTTTCCTTGCTATAACCCTTGAAATGTTCATGTCTTTACTCGTTCCCTTTCAGGATGGCCACCAAGAAAGGCAAGGAGAAAGCTACTCCCAAATCCACAGCAAGGAGAGGAACAAAAAGAGCATTAGTGGCAGAGCCATCTTCAACTGCAGTTAAGCCCTCAACAAAACGAATTAAAAGGATTATAAAGGTCGATGAAAAGGAGAAAGCCTTCCCAGCAAAGGACACTGCACGATTTTCCAATCGCTACTGTGAGCAGATGTTTCCCATTCTGGCAGCAAGAAATTACAACAATGAACACCTTCTTATCCTTCTGCCTAGTATTGTTGAATTTGTTGAGCCGCGAATTGCACGAAGACACTGGGGATTCCTACAGAGACAGCCACAGCAGGTTAATCTTTCTTGGGTAGTTGAGTTCTACTCCAATTTCCACTTGCCGATAATGTAGTCTGTTTATGTCCGTCAGAAGCAAGTCCCTATTATAGAAGAGGCCATTCAGCGAGCCTTAGATCTTACCCCTGCTCCAGAAGGACTGGACGCATTTCAAGAAGCCACACTCAAGCGCCAGACATACAAATTTGACTGGGATGCTATTCTCAGAGTTATCGCACAACCTGGCAGCAGATGGATTTTTGGATACCATCGTTCCCGTCCTAAAGGAATATTGGCTTTCGCACTCACCTTGGAGGCTCACGTATGGGCACAGATTATGTCCCATTACGTCTTTCCGAGCACTCATGAGTCCTCCTTCACTGCAGACATGGCCGTTCTACTATGGTGCATCCTCACAGACCAGCCTCTAAATCTACCTAGACACATCCAGAATGCTGTGGGACACGTGCAAATTGCGGGCAACCTACCTTTCCCCGCCTTGGTCTCAGATCTTGTCTCAGCAGCTGGAGTCTCCTACAGAGCTGGGGACACCAAAGCCATACTTCACAGAATGATCAATACGTCCCTAACGGGAGATATCTCAGGCCACCACCAGCCACTACCAGCCAGTCCGCAGAACATGCTGCAGACATTCCACCTTCTACTAGTCAGCTGCTGCATCAAATACTACAGAGATTGGACCGGCAAGACCAGAAAGCGAAGCTACGAGAGCGCCGCAACCAGCGCCGATTCAAATACCTCAAGGAGCTACTCACAAGCAACCACAGACCTGACGAGGACCCAGGCACTCTAGACTCCACTTCCTTTACCAGCACAGGAAGCCATGATGGTCCCGACTGTGGAGATACTGCCACCAGCCCACCCTTGTTTCTAACAGATGGCACCGAGGACGGTGCAAAGCCTTAAGTGTGGGGAGGTCGGTCAGTACCTGACTTCCAGAGGTAATTCTTTCCCCTAACACCAACTTTTTTTCTTTAGAATAGGATAGATCGCATAGTAGTAGGTTAATTGCATGCATGTTCTACCTGATTGAAAAGATAATAAGTTTCTTTTAAGACCCTAATTTTTTTTTGAAAAATTTCACTAATCTGAATCAAAACATTTATGTTAAATTTGTTTGAAGTTGTAATTGAAACATGGTTTTTGAGCTAAAGAACACACAACCCGTGAAACTTTGAGCCTTAATACATGGTTACACTATTTAACCATAAACATTTTTTTCTTGTTTGTTTACTTCTCTATAATTGTAATCTAAATTTTGTTTTATCCTATATGTCCAACGTTAATGTGTTATATGCATGCATATGATTGAGGCCATTATTTGTTTAGCTCACATATCCCAAATAAGCCTACCTTTTTAATTACCTTTGTTAACCACTTTGAGCCATCTTTAATCCCATTTGTTCTACATTTTACCACATTACTAGCCTTAAGTAGAAAAACAATTTAAAATCCCAATTGAATCTTTGGTTAGCTTAAGATAGAATTTGTGTGTTAACTGAGTATGGGAAAATTGTGGGAAAAAAGGGTAATAGGGGAATATGTCATGATAAAATAAGGGGAATTTGAGTACCTATTCATGTGAAATCATAAAAGAAAGATTACAAATCTATGTGCATTGATAAGCTAAGTAAAAAAAATATTTATTTTAGTGAATAAGGGGACAAAATCACCCCAATGATAAGTCAGAGTTCAATAATCAATGCACATGTGATAAAATTAAAATAAAGGTTGATGCATGAGTATGGAATGTGAAAAAGAAATTTTGGGTAGCTAAGTATGAATGTTGAAATTATATAGATTATATGTATGTTAGGTGAAAGCTCGAGTTAATTGAAGATTCAATGTATAAGCTCACTTAGCCATATGTAGACCCTCACCCTTACCTTAGCCCCATTACAACTGTGAAAAGACCTCATGATGTTTGCATTGGCACTTTAAAGTTGTTGATTGGTTACGTGCAAAACAAAAATTTCAAAGCATGATTAGAGAAGGATAGAGTGATTACCCCATATACTAGAGAAGATTGGAGTGCACACGCACCAGCAGTAAGGGTTCAATGCTCGATCCTGTGTTCCCTGCTTTCACGAGCTATCTTCTTACAAATTTACCTGCTTTTACTGTATGATTTGAATTAGTGGAATCTGCCCCATGTTTTGTCTTAGAGAACTTATCTATTTTAATCATATAGACAAAATCATATAGTTGCATTCATGTATATATAGGTTGCATTGCATTGCATGAGTCTCACATATCCCTATTCATTTAGATTTGTCTCCTTCAACTAAGCATGAGAACATGCTATTGTTTAAGTGTGTGGAGGTTGATAAACCATTATTTTATGAATTATATTGTGTTTAATTGAGTGATTTTATCAAGTCTTCACCCACTTATTCATATAATTTGCATGTATTTACAATTCCTTCCTAAAATTATTCTATGATTGAAAACTTACTTCCTAAAGATCTTTTAATTGTATATTTTTATTCTCCTTCATACCATTCGATGCCGTGATCTGTGTGTTAAGTGTTTCAGGCTTCATAGGGCAGGAATGGCGTAAGGAATGGAGAGGAAGCTTGCAAAAATGGAAGAAATACAAGGAATTGAGGAGATGACCAGCGAGAAGTGACGCGGGCGCATGGCTCACGCGGCCACGCAAAATGGAGGAAATCACAGTGACGCGCTCGCATGCCTGACGTGACCGCGTGGATTGGAAGCTGCACGAGTGACGCGAATGCGTGGACGACGTGCACGCGTGGCACGGAAAACGCTGAGTGACGCGAACGCGTGGACGACACGGTCGTGTGACGTGTGCGATCTACAGAATTACAGAAGTCGCTAGCATAGATTCTGGGCCACGTTTCAACCCAGATTTTTGCCCAGAAATACATATTAGAGCCAGGGAACATGCAGAGACAAGGAGGAGAATTCATTCCCCATAATTTCTAGCTTTCAGATTTGATTTTACTCCTCCCCAAGGTTTCTCTTTTTACTTTCATAATTTAGGATTTGAAGATTTTTTGCTTTGGCTTTTGAGAAGAGTCTACCTCCGAAACTGGTCATTATAGTTTATTATTTACTTTTCATTTACTCTTGCATATTCTTAAATTGTCCAGAGTTGATTTTTAGAGTTCACTAATACAAGACTATTTTTACTTTTAATTAATCTCTTTTATTATTGTTTATTATGTCTCTTTTTATTTTCCCCATTAATTTTGTGAAGTCAATATTTATGATGATGGAGTAGTTCCCCAACATGATTCGGAGTTGATTAAGAGGAGAACCTTGAGTTGGAATACTCAAGAGTTCAATTGTAATTGGTTCATTTTTGGTTGGCTTGTTAGTCACTAACTCTAATCCTTCCCAAGGGAGAGGATTAGGACTTGTGAATAGAAGTTGACTTTTAATTTGACTTTCCTTCATTCGTTAAGGGTTGACTAAATGAAAATAATGACTAATTATTAATTGATCTTGACAAAATTCCAACAAGGATAGAACTTCCAATTAATCTTCTCCCGGTCAAGATTTTTATTTAAATCATATAAATTCTCTAATTTAATTTTCTGTTCATCCAACTCAAAACCCATTTGGAAAACCTCTTATTGATAAAATAGCACATTTTCCTGCAACTCATTGGGAGACGACCTGGGACTCATACTCCCAGTATTTTA
>NC_029777.3:46049281-46049951 GCF_000817695.3 Arachis duranensis | reverse complement strand
TTGGTGTTCAATACCATGGCATAAACACAACTTCGCACAACTAACCAGCAAGTGTACTGGGTCGTCCAAGTAATAAACCTTTCGCGAGTAAGGGTCGATCCCACAGAGATTGTTGGTATGAAGCAAGCTATGGTCACCTTGTAAATCTTAGTTAGGCAAACTCAAATAGATATGGGTGATATACGAATAAAACATAAAGATAAAGATAGAGATACTTATGCAATTCATTGGTGGGAATTTCAGATAAGCGTATGGAGATGCTGTGTTCCTTCCGTCTCTCTGCTTTCCTACTGTCTTCATCCAATCCTTCTTACTCCTTTCCATGGCAAGCTTATGCAAGGGTTTCACCGTTGTCAGTGAAGCTGTATGCAAGGGTTTCACCGTTGTCAGTGGCTACCTCCCATCCTCTCAGTGGAAATGTTCAACGCACCCTGTCACGGTACGGCTATCCATCTGTCGGTTCTCAATCAGGCCGAAATAGAATCCAGTGATTCTTTTGTGTCTGTCACTAACGCCCCGCCCTCAGGAGTTTGAAGCTCGTCACCGTCATTCAATCATTGAATCCTACTCAGAATACCACAGACAAGGTTAGACCTTCCAGATTCTCTTGAATGCCGTCATCAATTCAAGCTTATACCACGAAGATTCCGGTTAAAGAATCCAAGAGATA
>NC_029777.3:46044788-46045330 GCF_000817695.3 Arachis duranensis | reverse complement strand
TTAAATCATTTGCATGAATCTGGCTAGAATCAACATGTTCCTTGGTATTCTCATGCATGAAGACAAAACTCATAAAAGGACTTGTTTATTTAGAGAAAATGAGTGAAATTAAGCTAAAACCAACTAAACTAACTAGCTAATATAACAAATATGCAATTGCATCAAGTATGATGATTCTTGAACACAGCTACTTATTGAGTCTTGGCCGTGGCCCAAAGCACTCTGTCTTCCAGTATTACCACCGGATACATACATGCCACAGACACATAATTGGGTGAACCTTTTTAGATTGTGACTCAGCTTTGCTAGAGTCCCCAATTAGAGGTGTCCAAGGTTCTTAGGCACACTCTTTTTGCCTTGGATCACAACTTTATTTCTTTCTTTTTCTTTCTTTTTCTTTTTTTCTTTTTCTTTCTCTCTTTTTTTTCGAATTTTTTTTTGTATTCACTGCTTTTTCTTGCTTCAAGAATTATTTTTATGATTTTTCAGATCCTCAGTAACATGTCTCCTTTTTCATCATTCTTTCAAGAGCCAACAATTTT
>NC_029777.3:46043391-46043677 GCF_000817695.3 Arachis duranensis | reverse complement strand
AAACTCTGAAGAAGGCTGACAAAAGGACTGCTGATGCTGTTGGATTCTGACCTCCCTGCACTCGAAAAAGATTTTCTGGAGTTACAGAACTCCAATTGGCGCGCTCTCAACGGCGTTGGAAAGTAGACATCCAGGGCTTTCCAGCAATATATAATAGTCCATACTTTATTCGAAGAATGACGACGTACCTTGGCGTTGAACGCCAAGTACACGCTGCTGTCTGGAGTTAAACGCCAAAAAAACGTCATGATCCGGAGTTGAACGCCCAAAACACGTCATAACCTGG
>NC_029777.3:46042772-46043283 GCF_000817695.3 Arachis duranensis | reverse complement strand
GGGCTGGCCATTCGGCCATGCCTGAACCCTTTTGCTTATGTATTTTCAACGGTGGAGTTTCTGCACACCATAGATTAAGGGGGTGGAGCTCTGCTGTACCTCATGTATTAATGAAATTCTATCTTCTTTTATTCAAATCTCTCTTATTCTTATTCCAAGATATTCATTCGTACCCAAGAACATGATGAATGTTATGAGTCAGATTACTCTCATTATCATTCTCACTTATGAATGCGCTTGATTGACAACCATGTCCGTTCTACATGCAACAGAGCTTGAATGTGTATCTCTTAGATTCCCCAATAGAATCTTCGTGGTATAAGTTAGATAGTTGGCGGCATTCATCTGGATCCAGAAAGTCCAACCTTGTCTGTGGTGTTCCGAGTAGGATCCTGGGAGTCCGGAAAGTCCAACCTTGTCTGTGGTGTTCTGAGTAGGATTCCGATCATGAGTGACCGTGACGTGCTTCAAACTTTAACCTGCTGGGCGTTGGTGACAGACGCAAAAGAGG
>NC_029777.3:46042234-46042672 GCF_000817695.3 Arachis duranensis | reverse complement strand
AATAAACAATGCCCTCAGAGTATACATCTTTTATAAATCCAATTACAAGAAAAAAGGGAATCACAATTTCGTCCACCACTTGCCAAGGTAGAGGACTTGTCCGCCACCTTATAAAGTTCTTGGGATATAACCTCATGAACTTCTATTTCTTCTCCAATCATGATGCTATGAATCATGATAGCCCGGTCTATAGTAACTTCGGACCGGTTGCTAGTGGAAATGATTGAGCGTTGGATAAACTCCAACCATCCCCTAACCACAGGTTTGAGGTCATGCCTTCTCAATTGAACCGGCTTTCCTCTTGAATCTCTCTTCCATTGGGCGCCCTCTTCACAAATAAATGTGAGGACTTGGTCCAACCTTTGATCAAAGTTGACCCTTCTAGTGTAAGGATGTTCATCTCCTTGCATCATGGGCAAGTTGAATGCCAACCTTACA
>NC_029777.3:46041720-46042129 GCF_000817695.3 Arachis duranensis | reverse complement strand
GGTTCTTGGTGATCCATGCATTGGCATAGAACTCTTGAACCATTAAGATTCCGACTTGTTGAATGGGGTTGGTAACAACTTCCCAACCTCTCCTTCGGATCTCATGTTGGATCTCCGGATATTCACTCTTTTTGAGTTTAAAAGGGACCTCGGGGATCACCTTCTTCAAGGCCACAACTTCATAGAAGTGGTCTTGATGCACCCTTAAGATGAATCTCTCCATCTCCCATGACTCGGAGGTGGAAGCTTTTGCCTTCTCTTTCCTCTTTCTAGAGGTTTCTCCGGCCTTAGGTGCCATAAATGGTTATGGAAAAACAAAAAACAACGCTTTTACCACACCAAACTTAGAAGGTTTGCTCGTTCTCGAGCAAAAGAAGAAAGAAAGGAGTAGAAGAAGAAGAAAATGGAG
>NC_029777.3:46037066-46039458 GCF_000817695.3 Arachis duranensis | reverse complement strand
TCTTCTTCAGATGAAGAGATCCTCCAGCAGAGCTATCCAAAGACATCTTGGATAGTTCAGATAGACCATCATAGAAAATATCTATGATGCTCCATTCAGAAAGCATGTTAGAGGGACACTTTCTGATTAATTGTTTTTATCTTTCCCAAGCTTCATAGAGGGATTCTTCTTCCTTCTGTCTGAAGGTTTGGACTTCTACTCTAAGCTTACTCAATTTTTGAGGTGGAAAGAATTTTGCCAAGAAGGCATTGACTAGCTTTTCCCAAGAGTTCAGGCTTTCTTTAGGTTGTGAGTCCAACCATGTCCTAGCTCTGTCTCTTACAGCGAAAGGGAATAGCATAAGTCTGTAGACTTCAGGGTCAACCCCATTAGTCTTGACAGTGTCACAGATTTGCAAGAATTAAGCTAAAAACTGATGAGGATCTTCCAATGGAAGTCCATGGAACTTGCAATTCTGTTGCATTAGAGAAACTAATTGAGGCTTAAGCTCAAAGTTGTTTGCTCCAATAGCAGGGATAGAGATGCTTCTCCCATAGAAATCGGGAGTAGGTGCAGTAAAGTCACCCAGCACCTTCCTTGTATTGTTGGCATTGTTGTTGTTTTCGGCTGCCATGTGTTCTTCTTCTTTGAAGATTTCTGTTAGGTCCTTTACAGAGAATTGTGCCTTAGCTTCTCTTAATTTTCGCTTCAAGGTCCTTTTAGGTTCAGGATCAGCCTCAACAAGAATGCTTTTGTCCTTGCTCCTGCTCATAAGAAAGAGAAGAGAACAAGAAAATGTGGAATCCTCTATGTTACAGTATAGAGATTCCTTGAGGTGTCATAGGAAAAGAAAAATAGAAGGCAGAAGTAGAAAATTCGAACTTATCAAAGAAGATGGAGTTCGAATTGTGCATTAAGGAATAATCAAAGAAGATGGAGTTCGAATTTTGCATTAAGGCATAGTGTTAGTCCATAAATAGAAGGATGTGAGAAGAGGGGAAGTAATTTTCGAAAATCAAGTAAAAGATTTTGAAAATATTTTGAAAAACACTTATTGATTTTCGAAAATAAAAGTGGGAAAGAAATCAAGTGATTTTTGAAAAAGAATTTGAAATTAGAAATCAAAAAGATTTGATTGAAAGCTGTTTTGAAAAAGATATGATTAAGAAGATGTGATTGGTTTTAAAAAGATGTGATTGCGAAGATATGATTTGAAAAACATTTTAAAAAAGATTTGATTTAAAAAAATAATGACTTGACTAACAAGAAAAGATATGATTCAAACATTAAACCTTTCTCAACAGAAAAGGCAACATACTTGAAATGTTGAATCAAATCATTAATTGATAGCAAGTATCTTTGAAAAGGGAAAGAAATTGATTTTGAAAAAGATTTGATTGAAAAAATTTGATTTGAAAAAGATTTGATTTTGAAAAACTTTGAAAACTTGGAAAAAAATTGATTTGAAAACAAAATCTTCCCTCTTGTGCCATCCTGGCGTTAAACGCCCAGAATGGTATCCATTCTGGCGTTTAACGCCCAAAATGCTACCCTTTTGGGCGTTAAATGCCCAGCCAGGCACCCTGGCTGGCGTTTAAACGCCAGTCTGTCCTTCTTCACTGGGCGTTTTGAACGCCCAGCTTTTTCTGTGTAATTCCTCTGCTGCATGTTCTGAATCTTCAATTCCCTGTACTATTGACTTGAAAATAGAACCAAGATCAAATAAACAATGCATGCAAGACACCAATCTTAAAATAAGACACTAGACTCAACAAGAAACATAAAATCTTTTTGGTTTTTTTTTTATTTTGTAAATTTTTTTGTGTTTTTCGAAAATTAAGTGGAAAAGAAAATAAAGGTATCAAAATTCTTAATGAGAATCCCAAGAATCATGCAATGTTAGTCTAAAGCTTCAGTCTAAAGGAATTAGACATGGCTAGCCAAGCTTCAGTAGAACATTGCATTTAAGAGGTAAATTGATGAAGATCAATCAGCTTTGGTGATGATAAGAACATCACCTTGAAACACTAGAATTCATTCTTAAGAACTCTGAAGAAAAATACCTAATCTAAGCAACAAGATGAACCGTCAGTTGTCCAAACTCAACAATCCCCGGCAACGGCGCCAAAAACTTGGTGTTCAATACCATGTCATAAACACAACTTTGCACAACTAACCAGCAAGTGTACTGGGTCGTCCAAGTAATAAACCTTACGCGAGTAAAGGTCGATCCCACAGAGATTGTTGGTATGAAGCAAGCTATGGTCACCTTATAAATCTTAGTTAGGCAAACTCAAATGGATATGCGTGATATACGAATAAAACATAAAGATAAAGATAGAGATACTTATGCAATTCATTGGTGGGAATTTCAGATAAGCGTATGGAGATGCTTGGTCCCTTCCGTCTCTCT
>NC_029777.3:46027659-46035495 GCF_000817695.3 Arachis duranensis | reverse complement strand
GAAGAGCACCGAGGCTCATGAGCGTGTCCGCAACGGATTCACGTATTCAGAATTTGCAACAAAGAGAGTTGAAGAAAGCTTTCAACAGGCGGGAAACATTGTGGTCAACCGGTTCGACAGGCGCAACGAGATGTTTGAGGTTCGCAAAATGTAAGATGGTTCCATTTACACTGTTAGCCTTGTACAACGACACTGCGACTGTGGCCATTTCCAAGTCGAGCGACTCCAATGTTGCCACATTCTTGCATGTTGCGCTAACCAGCGTCTTGATTGGCAAGTATATGTGCCCGACGTGTACAAGATGTCTAAAATTTGTAAAGAGTATAGAGGTGAGTTTGTTCTGATGGATGACCCATCTATGTGGGATAGGTATGAAGGAGCGAAGGTGATTACCAACTGAACATTGAGGCGCACGACAAAAGGAAGACCGAAGTCAACCCGCTACTTGAATGAGATGGATTCGCAGGATAAGCGTGGTCCTCGCCGGTGTACTATATGTGGACGCAAGGGACATAGCCGCAGCCGATGTCCTCAGCGCGTAAGTCCAAGCCCCGCTGGAGGTAGAATATTGCGAAGCAGAGGCAGAAACTTCAAGTTCAATGAAGTGGTGGACTTATTCGAAAACACAACCGTTCCAAGCACGCAGAAAATGTGAGGCTGGACATACCGCTCAATGGACTCCTGCATGTCACACGGTTCGGTATCTCTGCACTGCCGAACCCATGCAAGATTCACCTTACATAAGACGTGATCTTACAGACCTGGCTTCTGACCAAAACAAACAATACAGTTCTCCATCAGAAACTGGTGACTGCTGTCTGTTCTACCCGTCACGGGCTCTCCATTAACCGGGAGGCCAAGTATATACGTAACATCTTCCAGCATCACCATCACTTCCCCAACTGGAAGGTGAAACGTGTGAGTTTTCAGCCTCCACCGTTCCACCAATGCACTCAGCAGTGCTGTTCATACCCTGGGTCAAGCTGTCCAACTCGGGATGTTCTACTGATCAAATGACCGACCTCTTGAGGTTAGGACAATCCGACCTCGTCTCAAAAGGCTCAGTCAAATCACCAGGAAAGCCTGAAAAGGGCCCAAATTAAGGATCGCGCCCCAAAACCTAAGGCAGCCCAAGCCTACAGAGAGAAAGGTGGTTCCCTTGAAGATAAGATGACCTTACCCAAAAGATAAAGATAAGATAAGATAACTAACATATCTTATCTAAGAAAGGTCACTCTACGCCATTATAAATACACTGGAGCACCCAGGTATAACTCAGACTCTGATTCTACTAAAAACCTGCTTAATACCCTTGCTAACTTAAGCATCGGAGTCCCTTATAGGTACCACTACCCTCCGGTGATGAGGGATCAGAAGCATTGCCAGTCCAACAAGCCAGACACGTCATCTCCAATCAGTATAGAAGATCTCATCCGAGATCGACCTACAGTTTCAGGTAACCCTCGGAACATTGGCGCCGTTGCCGGGGAACCTGGAAGTCATCCCATCATCATGGCAGACGACCATGACAACGACCACGATTCAGGTCTAGAAGATAGAACGCCGCACAAAAATGTGAACACTACACCAAAGGATACCCCGCAACCTAACGGAGACAAAAATTCACCAAACCCAGGAGCCCTTGAGATGCTTCAAGATCGTCTAAAACAACTTAAGAAAGAATCCCAACATCAGCGAGAAGCTGGGAAGGACCTACAAAGGGAGATAAGGCGACGCCGGGAATTAGAGGACAAACTCCTAAAACTCGAAGCCGATCTCAAAGCCAAAGCAACTCGATCCACCCACGAGGACAGCTCCTGCAAGGACCAAGATCCATTAACCAAGGAGATCATGAAGACCAAAATCCCAAAAGACTTTAAACTCCCGGATATGGCCTTATATGATGGCACGGCGGATCCCAGCCATCACCTCAGTAATTTCAGAAGTCGAATGTATCTCACTGACGCCTCAGACGCGGTCTACTGCAAAGCCTTCCCGACTACCTTAACAAAAATGGCGATTAAATGGTTCGACAATCTACCCCTTAGGTCCATCTCAAGCTTTGACGACCTAGCCAAGAAATTTCTAGCCAGATTCTCTATCCATAAAGACAAAACCAAGCATGCCCCAAGTCTATTAGGAATCAAACAAGGAGAACGGGAAAATGTCCACAGCTACATGGAAATATTCAACAAGGTATGTCTAGACATACAAAGTCTACCCACGGAAGCGGCCATCATGGGCCTCATCAATGGCCTGTGAGAAAGGCCTTTTAGCCAAACCATATCGAAAAAGCATCCCACATCTCTAAATGAGGTACAAGAACGAGCAGAGAAGTATATCAATATGGAGGAAAACGCTCAACTAGGAGAGACCTCAAAATCCAGATTCTCCTACTCCTCCCGAGATAAGGATAAAGAATCCAAGATAAAAGAAGATCGACATGGGGAAAAGATCAAAAAATACCACAATTATACGCCTCTTCGGGTATCCCTTGTGGATGTCTACAGAGAAGTATGCCATACTGAAAAGATACCTCCGGCTCGACCACTCAAAAGCAAAAAAGGAGGAGGAAACTGGGCAGAATATTGTGAATATCATCGAATCTATGGATATTCCACCAACGAATGTTTCGACTTAAAAAATATCATAGAAAAACTGGTTAGAGAAGGAAAATTAGATCGGTATTTGGCGAGCCGAGCAGATGATCCCAGAAAAAGAAGAAGGGATGAAGATGTCGGACAGGCAGAACGACCACCCTGTACACCCGAGAGACACGTCCACATGATACACGGAGGATTTACGGGAGGTGGGATCTCCAAATCATCTTGAAAAAGATATCTCAAAGAAGTATATCATGTTGAGGGAAGAGAGGAAACACCCGACATACCCACAATTACTTTTACCAAAGAGGACGCATCTGGCATCATCCCAGGACACGACGATCCTATGGTCATCACTATCGTATTGGCAAACACAAATCTCCACCGCACACTGATAGACCAAGGAAGCTCCACTGACATATTATTCAAAACTGCTTTCGACAAACTCGGCCTAGAAGAAAAAGAATTCAGAGCATATCTGAACAGCCTATTCAGACTGTGAGATACCCCAGTTCAACCACTTGGATACGTCTCACTACACACGACCTTTGGAAAAGGAAACCAATCAAGAACACTCAAAATAGACTACATTGTGGTCGACGTAAGCTCAGCCTACAATGCCTTAATAGGTCAGACAATATTGAATCAGCTCGGCGCAGTAGTCTCGACTCTATATCTATGCATGAAGTTCCCAACTACAGAAGGAATAGCTACAATAAAAGCAGACCAGAAGACGGCGTGCCGCTGCTACAATGAAAGTTTAAACCTTAGAGGCAGAGGAGAAGAATTCCACACCATCGAACTTGGTGGAGCTCAGAGGAGGGAAGAACTCCGCCCACAACCCGAATGTGAAGTAGAAAAAGTCCAGATCGGAGATATCCCAGACCAAACAACCAATATCAGTACAATCCTAAAAGGAGACATAAAAGAATCACTCGTACAGTTCTTGCGAGATGACATCGACCTCTTTGCATGGAAGGCTGCAGACATGCCAGGCATAGACCCCAAGTTAATATGCCATAAGCTAGCAGTCTACCCAGGATCTCGGCCAGTACAACAGAAATGTAGAAAGCTCGGGCCAGAACGATCCCAAGCTGTGGAAGAGCAGGTACAAGCCCTACTGGAGGTAGGATTCATAAGAGAAGTCACGTACCCACTATGGCTAGCCAACGTTGTCTTGGTAAAAAAATCGAATGGGAAGTGGCGGATATGCATCGATTACACTGATTTCAACAAAGCCTGCCCAAAAGATCCTTATCCACTCCCAAGTATCGACGCTCTGGTAGATGCCTCCTCCGGATATAAATACCTCTCGTTTATGGACACATATTCGGGATACAATCAAATCCTGATGTATCCACCCGACCAAGAAAATACCTCGTTCTTAACCCTAAAAGCAAACTACTGCTACATCATCATGCCTTTTGGACTAAAAAACGCAGGAGGTACCTATCAGAGATTAATGAATAAGATCTTCATGGATCACATCAGAAAAATCATAGAAGTATATATGGACGACATGTTAATAAAGACACAAAGTGAAAAGACGCTACTATCCGACCTCACCTAAGTATTCGACACTATAAGAAGGCATGGCATGTGACTTAATCCTGCAAAATACACCTTCGCAGTAGAAGCTGGAAAGTTCTTGGGTTTTATGCTCACACAAAGAGGAATCGAGGTAAATCCGGATAAATGCCAGGCCATACTCGACATGAAGAGCCTGACTTGTGTCAAGGAAGTACAACAACTCAATGGAAGCTAAGCAGCCTTGTCTAGATTTCTAGCTGGATCAGCGATAAGATCTCTCCCCTTCTATGCTACTCTATGGAAGAGAAAGAGGTTTGAATGGACAACAGAGAGCGAGCAAGCCTTCCAAGATTTTAAAAGATTCCTGGGACAACCATCTATCCTAACTCGGCCTCGGGAAGGAGAACCACTCATATTATATCTCGCAGTAGGAAGTCAGGCAGTAGCCTCAGCACTAATCTGAGAAGATGACAGTGGGCAACAACCTGTGTACTTCATCAGCAAAGCATTACAAGGATCCGAGCTGAACTACCAAAAAATAGAAAAATTTGCCTATGCTCTCATATTAACATCTCGACGACTTCGTCCATATTTCCAAGCTCACACTATTAGGGTTCGGACCAACCAACCCATGAAAGGAATTTTGCAGAAAACAGACTTAGCAGGCAGAATCTTGCAATGGGCGGTTGAGTTGTCCAAATTCGACCTTCAATGTGAAGCTCGGACAGCCATCAAATCACAATATCTAGCTGACTTCATTGCAAAATTTACAGACACACCGGAAAACCCTACAGAATGGAATCTCTACGTAGATGGTTCCTCAAATAAAATGAGAAGCGGCACAGGTGTGATAATTGAAAGTGACCAGAGAATACAAATCGAACTTTCCCTCAAGTTCGGGTTCCCTGCCTCAAACAACCAAGCAGAATATGAGACGCTACTAGCTGGTTTGAAGCTGGCCAAGGAGGTTGGAGCTCAAAAGCTTATCATCTTTAGCGACTCACAAGTTGTCACTTCACAAATAACAGGGAGATAGCAAGCCAAAGATCCCACCATGAAAAAGTACTTGCACAAAACCAGGGAACAACTCGGACAACTCGGGGAATATGAGATCCGCCACATACCCCGAGAACAGAACGCCCGAGCCGATGCACTCTCAAAACTAGCCAGCACCAAACCAAGGGGCAACAATAGAAGCCTCATCCAAGAAATGCTACAAAACCTGTCAATCTCGAAAGAAGAAAAAGTCCTAGCCATAACAGGTCAGGATCAAGGATGGATGACTCCCATAATTAACTACCTCAAAATAGAAACGCTCCCCGCAGATGAAAAGGAGGCAAAGAGGTTAAAACGGGAGGCACAATACTACACTATCATAAACAATACTCTATACAAAAGAGGGATCTCAATATCATTATTAAAATGTGTGCCGACTTCCAACACAAAAGAAATTTTAGAAGAAGTACACAGTGGCATCTGTGGCAATCATCTCGGGGCACAGGCACTCACCAAAAAAGTACTCTGGACAGGAATTTATTGGCCAACTCTACAAAAAGAAGCCACAGAATTCGTAAAGACATGTCCACCATGTCAAAAACATACCAACTTCTACATCGCCCCGCCAGAGGAACTCATCGGCGTAATTTCACCTTGGCCATTTGCAAAATGGGGACTCGACCTTCTCGGACCTTTCCTCAGGGAACGGGACAAGTCAAATTCCTCAGAGTAGGGATAGACTATTTCACAAAGTGGATCGAGGCAGAACCTTTAGCTCACGCCACCACTCAAAGAAGTCGAAAATTCCTATATAGAAGCATTGTCACAAGTTTTGGGGTTCCATACTCCATCACCCAGACAATGGTACTCAATTTACAGATACGAGCTTTAGAAAATTGGTGGCCGATTCGAACATAAAACACCAATTTACGTCCGTAGAACACCCTCAGACCAATGGACAAGCAGAAGCTGCCAACAAAGTCATATTGGCCGGGCTAAAACAAATATTACAGGATGCAAAGGGAGCCTAGACCGTAGAGCTCCCACAAGTCCTATGGACATATCGAACAACGCCACATTCCACCACAAAAGAATCCCCTTTTAGATTAGCTTACGGGACATAGGCAATGATCCCAGTAGAGGTCGAAGAAGGGTTGCCTAGAGTGATCCATTATAGTGAAGAGGCCAATTCCCAACTTCAAAGGGAAGAACTCGACCTACTTCCAGAAATTCAAGAAAGAGCTCGGATCAGGAAAAATGCATTAAAACATCGAATGGCTTCAAGATACAATCAAAAGGTAGTACCGCGAGATTTTGCTGAGAACGACCTTATCCTAATCCAAAATGATATCGGAACAACTCGACCCGGATAAGGAAAGCTGGCAGTAAACTGGAAAGGACCCTACCGAGTCATGGAAGTACTTGGAAAGGGCTACTACAGACTGTCCGAACTCGAAGGGCGAGAGCTTCCCTGGTCATGGAACGCCTGTAACCTAAGAAGATACTACAGTTAGAGGTAATAAAGATCTTAGGATAAGGTACATGATAAACCACTATTTTATAGTTTATATTGTGTTTAATTGTGTGGTTTTGTCGTGATCCTTACCCACTTCTTCATCAATTTAGCATGCATTTAGATTTTCTTCCTGAATTTATTACATGTTTGAAAATTGCTTCCCAGAGACTTTAATTATTTAATTTTAATTCTCCTTTATTCCATTCGATGCCGTAATCTGTGTGTCAAGCGTTTCAGGCTTTATAGGGCATGAATGAGACGGAGATTGGAGAGGAAGCTAGCAAAAATGGAAGGAACACAAGAATTTGAGGAGATAACCAGCGAAAAGTGACGCGGTCGCATGGCTCACGCGACCGCACGAAGGAGCGCAAATCGCAGTGACACGGCCGCATGGCTTGCGCGAACGCGATCGCGTGACATGCGCGATCTGCATAAACTGCAGAATCTGGAACCAGCGATTTTGGACCCTATTTCGGCCCAATTTTCGGCCCGGAACAGCAGACCAGAGTCAGAGAATATGCAGAAACAACAGAGAAAACATTCATTAAGTAGTTTAGATCTAGTTTTTGACTCTCTTAGGTTTTTTTCTCTCTAGTTTTAAGAATCTTAATTTTCAATTGATCTTAGCATTGGAACATTGAGAAGAGTTATTTTCCTCATCAAGACTTCATCACTCTAGTTTGTTCTCTTAACTTGGTTTTATTCTTCCATGTTCTTTGTTATGTTCAATTTTGTCATTCAGATATTTTTATGATTAATTAATGCAAGGATTATTTCTTTTTAATTTAAATTCCATTCCAATAATCATGTCTTCTTTTAATTCCCTTTCATGTGCCATGGATTCTTTATTTACAATGCGTGAGTAGTTTCATTACTTGATGGGGAGTTGATTAAAAAGGAACTCTTGAGTTGGAAGGATTGAAAGAAAAATTTATAATTGGGTTAAATGTTGGATTGCTATCCTGTCACCGACGCAATCCCTTTGAACTAAGTGGGTTGCAACTTGTGAACAGATCTGGCATTTCCACTTGTTTGACTTTCACTTATCTAGTAAGGGATAACCAAACAGAACAACTATTAATTATAAATTAATCTTACAATCACACCATCAATGATAGAGAGTCTAACCAATCAATTCCCAGTCAAGGCCTCTTATTTTTATTAGTTAAAATTCCTCAATTTAAATCCCAA
>NC_029777.3:46024648-46027290 GCF_000817695.3 Arachis duranensis | reverse complement strand
AATCTGAGGAAGAAACCAGCCCCCGTTCTATTGATTCGGTTGTTTTACGTGCAGAAAACATGGCAGCTAGAAGAATTACCATTCAGGAGGAAGGAGCTCCTGATTTTACACTGCAACCGTTTCAAGCACATCATCCAGCGGTAGCTATGGATTTTGAAATAAAGACCACACTGCTAAATTTGATGCCGAAGTTTTATGGCTTACCTGCTCAAGAGCCTATCAAGCACTTGAGAGATTTCCAGGCAGCCTGTTCTACTGTCAGGCGTGATGGCGCTGATGAAACTTCAATTCTGCTGAAAGCTTTTCCGTTCTCTCTTGAGTGAAAAGCAAGAGAGTGGTACTACACTCAACCTCTAGCAAACGTATCCAACTGGGATACACTCAGAAAGGAGTTCCTGGAGAAATTCTTCCCATCTGAAGTTACTGATAAACTAAGGAAGGATATCTCTACAATTGTTCAGGATGACAATGAGACTCTCTTTGAATACTAGGAGCGCTTCAATAATCTTCTGGAAGCATGCCCCCACCACATGATTGACAAGATCGTGCTACTCAGCTATGTCACACAAGGTATGAGACCCCAAGATAAGACCACATTGGAAAGTGCCAGCAATGGGTCTATGAAGAAGTACAAGACCACTGATGAAGCTTGGCAATTGATCAGTGATTTAGCTGAATCTACTCGGAACTATAGACAGAAGCAAGGCCGTTCAAGGGCCGTTGCAGAAGTATCTTCTGGCATAGAGACTGCTGCTCTAAATCGAAGCATCTGTGAAATGATCAACCTGCTGAAGCAAATGCAGTTAAATCAACAAGCTCAGCAAACTCAACCGCAGCAAAACCAACAACTAGTTCCACAAAGAATTTGCGGAATTTGTGCTGATTACAGCCATTACACTGATGAATGCCCACAGCTCCAACAAGAAGACAACATGGTGGCATCCAGTCACAACTTCTATGACCACCCCAACCAAGGGTACAATCAAAGTGGAAATAATAACCAAGGATGGCAGGACAATTCAAACCATAATTGGAGGGATAACAATAATAGGGGAGGCAGAGATAATCAGGGAAATCAGAGGTGGAATAATTACAACAACAGGCAGCAAAATCAACCATACCGAGTACCTCACCTGAGGCAAAACCAAGGACCACCGAACAATCAGTAGCAAACCTCTCAATTTACTCATTCTTCTGTATCTTCTAATGAAGAATTATTACAAGCTTTTGAGAAAAGACAACTGGCCATGGAAAATACCATCGTGAATAGTATTAACGCCAGTCTGAATGGTTTCACCTCTACTCTACAAGCTTTTATGACACAACTTGGTTCAGCACAAAATTCCAGTAACCAACCTTCAAGCACCACTGGAATCCCCTCTCAACCATTACCCAATCCAAAGGGAGGAATTAATGCCATCACCCTGAGGTCCGGAACCACACTGCAGGAGAGGAATCGGGAGGAACCAAGCTCACCAGAATACGCCTCAGCTGAAGAGGTGGTAGAAATCGAAGATGTTGAAGAGGAAGAGGATATACAGGACATAGCTGAAGAAGAGATAGCTCAACCACAGGAAGAGGCACAAAAAGGTGCAAGCACCACAGAAAACACTACTCCCATTCCATTTTCACAACTTGCAAGGAAGCCTAGGAAGCAGCTGGAACCTGATCCTAAAATGGTAGAAATATTCAAAAAGGTTGAGGTAACTGTTCCCCTTTTTGATGTTATTCAGCAGGTACCTAAATATGCAAAGTTTCTAAAAGACTTATGTATCCATAAAGATAAAATTACTGAATTAGAAACAATTCGTTTAGGTAGTTCTATATCTGCTTTAATGGGAGGATTACCTGAAAAATGTAGTGATCCAGGTCCTTGCATAGTTAGTTGTACTATTGGTGGTGTAGTAATTTATGATTGCATGTGTGATTTAGGAGCATGTGTCAGTATAATGCCTTTGTCTATATATGATGTTTTAAGGCTCCCTCCCTTAAAATGGTCGGCAGCTCGTTTTGTGTTAGCAGATAAAAGCATTATTACAGTTGCTGGAGTTGCTGAAGATGTTTTGGTGAACATTAAAAGGCTCACATTTTCCACTGATTTTTATATCTTGGAGATGCCCCATAATGATTCAGATAAGCCATCATCAATCCTACTTGGAAGACCATTCCTGAAGACATCAAAATTCAAATTGGATGCTTTTTCAGGGACATACTCCTTTGAAATAGATGGCCGCATAGTAATCTTCAATCTGAATGGAGTCATTAACAACCCCCCAGAAGATCGTTCTATCTTCCAGTGTGATGTCATAGACGAAAGTGTGGCTGAAGTTCAAAAAGAAGAGTTTGAAGAGAGGCACACTGGACAAGGTCCAAGTATGGGGACCTTCTTAACTGACAATGAGGACACTTCGCCATTTTCACAAGCCCCAGATAACCCAGAGCCTGTCCATGATCAAAAGTTAGAATTGAAACCTCTCCCTCCACATCTCAAATATGCTTACCTTGAGGATGAGCAGAAGCTTCCAGTTATTATTGCAAGAGAATTGACTTCTCAACAAGAAGAACATCTACTTGATGTGTTGAGGAAGCATAAGAAAGTAATAGGGTGGAGTTTGGCAGACATAGTAGGAATCAACCCTCAA
>NC_029777.3:46019718-46024240 GCF_000817695.3 Arachis duranensis | reverse complement strand
TTGAATTTCGAAAAATGCCACTTTATGGTAAAGCAAGGGATTGTATTGGGACATGTGGTATCTAATAATGGCATTTCTGTAGACCCAGCAAAGGTGAATGTTATTTCTAGTTTACCTTACCCCTCCTCTGTGAGGGAAGTCCGTTCGTTCCTTGGCCATGCAGGTTTCTACAGGAGATTTATTAAGGACTTTGTTAAGGTGGCACTTCCCTTATCCAGATTACTACAAAAGGATACTGAGTTTGAGTTCAGTGAGGATTGCAAACAAGCATTTGATAAGCTAAAGACTGCTCTAACTCAAGCTCCAATTGTGAGAGGACCCGACTGGAGCCAGCCATTTGAAATCATGTGCGATGCTTCCAACCATGCAGTAGGAGCAGCACTGGCTCAACGTGAAGGAAAAAATCCTTTTGTTATTGCCTATGCGTCTAAGACTTTAGACACTGCCCAGTCCAATTATACTTCTACTGAGAAAGAGCTACTCGCTATTGTTTTTGCTCTGGATAAATTCCGGGCATATTTACTTGGTACTAGAGTAGTAGTATATTCGGACCATGCAGCTCTAAAGTACCTATTGTTACTAGAGTAGTAGTGTATTCGGACCATGCAGCTCTAAAGTATCTATTGGCTAAAAAGGAATCCAAACCAAGACTTATACATTGGATACTGCTGTTACAAGAGTTTGATTTAGAAATCAAGGATAGGAGTGGTACTCAAAATTTAGTTGCAGACCACTTGAGTCGCCTTGAACATATTAAGGATGATTCTACTCCTATAGATGATAATTTTTCTTTTGACAACCTGCAAGCAGTATCTGAAGTAGTCCCTTGGTATGCACCTATTATTAATTATTTAGTTAGCCGCACATTTCCTCCACATTTTTCTAAACATCAAAGAGACAAGCTGAAAAGCGAGTCTAAATATTATATATGGGATGACCCATATTTATGGAGATGTGGCGTTGACCAGATAATTAGACGTTGTGTACCTCAATCAGAATTCCAGTCCATTTTAGAGGCCTGTCACTCATCTGAGAGTGGAGGACATTTTAGCCCTCAACAAATAGCTAGAAAGATCTTAGACTGTGGATTCTGGTGGCCTACTCTTTTTAGAGATGCTGCTGAGTTTTGTAAATCTTGTCAACCATGCCAGAAATTTGGTAACATATCCAAGAGGGATGAGATGCCTCAACAATATATGCTTTTCTGTGAAATTTTTGATGTTTGGGGCATTGACTTCATGGGTCCATTTCCAAATTCTAGTGGATATTTTTATATATCGTTAGCTGTAGATTATGTTTCCAAATGGGTGGAAGCAATTCCTACCCGCACTGATGATGCTAACACTGTTGTTTCCTTTGTGAGAAACCATATTATATGTCGCTTTGGATCACCACGAGCGATCGTGAGCGATCAAGGCACCCATTTTTGTAACAGGAGACTAACAGGATTGATGAAGAAGCATGGGATAATCATAAAGTTGCAACAGCTTACCATCCCCAAACTAATGGGCAAGCCGAGGTGTCAAACAGAGAAATTAAACGTATCTTGCAAAAGATAGTAAAGTCTCACAGAAAAGACTGGAGCACCAGACTACAAGATGCACTATGGGCATATAGAACAGCATACAAGACACCTATTGGGATGAGTCCCTTCCGCTTAGTTTATGGAAAAGCTTGTCATCTCCCAGTTGAAATCGAACACAAAGCCTTCTGGGCAGTTAAAGATGCAACATGCGGATTGAGAATGCTAGAGCTGAAAGAAAGTTACAACTACAGGAACTGGAGAACCTTCGCCTAGAAGCTTATGAGAACTCCAGAATATACAAGGAAAAGATGAAAGTTGTGCATGATCAAAACATCAAGAAGAGAGAGTTCCAACCTAGAGATTTTGTTCTCCTTTACAAATCTCGACTGAAGCTCATGCCCGGCAAGTTGAGATCAAAATGGAAAGGTCCATACAGAATAGAGAAGGCTGAATCGTACAGAGTTTATCACCTAAGCCATCCTTTAAGTTCTGAACTTATTAAGGTTAATGGACATCATCTGAAGCTATACCATGGTGAGAAGGTGCAGAAGAGCAAGGAGCTTAAGATCTTCCGCCTGGAAGATCCCTACATAGCAACAGATTGAGCTAGTGGAGCGTCCAACTTACGGACGTTAAAGCAAAGTGCTTGGTGGGAGACAACCCACCGCGGTATGATCGTTCTTTTCTTCACTTTTAGTTTTTCTTCTTTAAATAACTATTCTCTTTATTAGTGCTTTCGTGCTCTCTCAATTACATGTCTTTATCTTTCTAAAAAAATAAAAAAAAAAATTTTCGCCGCGCGACGCGATCGCCCAAGCGACGCGTCCGCGTGGCAGGGGGAGTGAAGAAAAATAAAAATGAACAGAAAGTTTCGCAGGAGCAGCGCTGGAGTCGTGCCAAAGGCACAATTTACTCCACGCGACCGCGTCGCATGGAAATCATGGCCTCCTACGCGACCGCGTACTCCACGCGGCCGCGTGCCCTGCATTTTCGACGTAAAAGGGTGCACAATGCTATATTGTGCGAGAGTGGTGCTGGATTGGTGCTGGAAGCACAATCCTGGTCATGCGACCGTATCGCCGATGCGGCCGCGTCAATTAACTTCTGATGCACACTCATGCGATCGCATTACCCACGCGATCGCGTCACCTTAATTTGGCAATTGAATTATATTGAACAGAGAGTTGTGCTGGAGCGAGGCTGCACTCGCGCCAGCAGCACAATGTAGGTCACGCGAGTGCGTGACCGACGTGATTGCGCCCCCCTTCCTGACGCGCATCCACGCGAACGCGTGCCTTCCGCGGCCGCGTCGCATGCGCCGCACAGCTCAACCCAATAAGCCAACTTATCTTATCTTTCTCTTCTCCAAACCCTATTTTTTCTTTTCCCCCCTTCTTTCTTCTTTCTCCCTTTCCCCTTCTACCTCACCTTTCACTTTCCCTCTCTCTCACCACCATTAACAAGGTTTTACCTTCTTCTTCCTTCTTCTCTTTTCTATCATTCTTATTATAGTATGTATATATATTATTATTTGCTTTTTATTTTCTTTTTCTTTTCACATCTTTATTTTTCCTTCTTCTTCTTTTACATGGTGTTAGAAACCTTTTGAGTCATCATTCCTCATTATATGCTTGTGGATTATTGCAAATTGTTTGACAATTATTTTTCTCCTATTTAAGGGATTGCTTGCATGTTCAATTCCATACTTTTTATATCTTGTTTACCATGCATGCCATGTATTTGTGAAAAAGCCCATATAGCACTATGCACTTTTCTATATTACTTTACTCTACTCTGCAATGCTTGCTTTTCACAAATTCCCTTTCATATTTTATTATTTAAATGAATTTCCTTTCATATTTTATTATTTAAATTTAATTATCAATACAACCCTGATAGTTAGTTTGTTACAAATGGTAACCTAACTTGGACATTGAATGTTTGATATATGCTACTCATGCCTTTGCATGCATGCCAATAAACCTCTTGCATTCCATTGTCCTACATGCACTTGCTATATTTCCATTGATGAGCTTTTCACATGTAATCCGGACCATGTGTTCATGCCATTTATCTTTATTGTGCATTGACTATCACTTACAATACCCTCTTCCTTGCTCTATCTCTATGAATTTAATTTTCTTTCTCTTCCCTTCTTTCAGGATGGCCACCAAGAAAGGACAAGAGAAAGCTACTTCCAAACCATCAGCAAGAAGAGGAACTAAAAGAGCATTAGTGGCAGAGCCTTCTTCAACCGCAGTCAAGCCCTCAACAAAAAGAGTTAAGAGGATAATAGAGGTTGACGACAAAGAGAAAGCCTTTCCAGCAAAGGACACTACGCGATTTCCCAATTGCTACTGTGAGCAGATGTTCCTTATCCTAGCAGAAAGGAACTATAACAATGAATACCTTCTCATCCTCCCGCCCAATATTGCCACCTTTGTTGAGCCACAAATTGAGCGAAGACAATGGGGTTTCCTACGGAGACAGCTGATGAGTGGATAATTTATACGCTTTTTGGCATTGTTTTTATATAGTTTTTAGCAAGTTTAAGCTACTTTTAGGGATGTTTTCATTAGTTTTTATGTTAAATTCATATTTCTGGACTTTACTATGAGTTTGTGTGTTTTTCTGTGATTTCAGGTAAATTCTGGCTGAAATTGAGGGATTTGAGCAAAACTCTGAAGAAGGCTGACAAAAGGACTGCTGATGCTGTTGGAATCTGACCTCCCTGCACTCGAAATGGATTTTCTGGAGCTACAGAACTCCAATTGGCTCGCTCTTAACGGCATTGGAAAGTAGACATCCAGGGCTTTCCAGAAATATATAATAGTCCATACTTTATTCGAAGAATGACGACGTAACTTGGCGTTGAACACCAAGTTCATGCTGCTGTCTGGAGTTAAACGCCAGAAAAACGTCATGATCCGGAGTTGAACGCCCAAAACACGTCATAACTCGGAGTTCAACTCCAAGAGAAGCCTCAGCTCGTAGATT
>NC_029777.3:46018334-46018664 GCF_000817695.3 Arachis duranensis | reverse complement strand
AGACGACCCAGTACACTTGCTGGTTAGTTGAACGGAGTTGTGACCACTCGTGCCAATTTCTAAATTCCATACGAGCACAAGGAGTGCAATTATTCGATTTGTGTGAAAGTATAAATCACAATTTCGTCCACCAAGTTTTTGGCGCCGTTGCCGGGGATTGTTCGAGTATGGACAACTGACGGTTCATCTTGTTGCTCAGATTAGGTAATTTTCTTTTCAAAAAAGTTTTCAAAAATCTTTCAAAAATATTTTTTTTTATTATTATTTTCGTTTTTCTAAAGTATATTTTCGAAAAATATAATAAAAATACAAAAAAATCATAAAATCATA
>NC_029777.3:46017102-46017711 GCF_000817695.3 Arachis duranensis | reverse complement strand
AACTTCTTATCTTCTTATCTTTTTCAAAATTTGATTTCAAATCTTTTTCAAATCAACTAACTAACTTTTTGTTTGTCTCTTATCTTTTTCAAAACCAACTAACTACTTTTCCCTCTCTAATTTTCGAAGATTCTCCCTCTCTTTTTCAAAAATTCTTTTTGTTTTAAACTTTAATTTTAAAACTTATCTTATCTTTAATTTTCGAAAATTACTAACTCCATTTTCAAAAATTATTTTCGAAATTTCTCTTCTCTTCTATTATTTTATTTAATTAATTAATTACTAACACTTTTCTTCACCTCTCTTCATCTAAGAATCCGAATTTCTTATATCCCTTGTATTTGGATTCTTCTACCCCCTTCTTCTTCTACTAACATAAAGGAATCTCTATACTGTGACATAGAGGATTCCTCTTTCTTTTCTTGTTTTCTTCTCTTTCATATGAGAAGGAATAAGGAAAAAGGAACTCTTATTGAAGCTGATCCTGAACCTGAAAGGACTCTGAAGAGGAAACTAAGAGAAGCTAAATTACAACAATCCAGAAACAATCTTTCAGAAATTTTCGAACAAGAGAAGGAGATGGCAGCCGAAAATAATAATAATAATAAT
>NC_029777.3:46016136-46016583 GCF_000817695.3 Arachis duranensis | reverse complement strand
ACAACCTAAGGATAGCCTGGACTCCTGGGATAAGCTGGTCACTGCCTTCTTGGATAAATTCTTTCCTCCTCAAAAGTTGAGCAAGCTGAGAGTAGATGTTCAAACCTTCAAACAAAAAGATGGTGAATCCCTCTATGAAGCTTGGGAAAGATACAAGCAGCTGACCAAAAGATGTCCATCTGACATGTTTTCAGAATGGACCCTATTAGATATATTCTACTATGGTCTCTCTGAATTTTTGAAAATATCACTGGATCATTCTGCAGGTGGATCTATTCACCTGAAGAAAATGCCTGAAGAGGCTCAAGAACTCATTGACATGGTTGCAAACAATCAGTTCATGTACACTTCTGAGAGAAATTCTGTGAATAATGGGATACCTCGGAAGAAAGGAGTTCTTGAAATTGATGCCCTGAATGCCATATTGGCTCAGAACAAAATGTTGAC
>NC_029777.3:46014017-46014224 GCF_000817695.3 Arachis duranensis | reverse complement strand
CTATACAACATTGACCTGATCACCTTGTGGCTCCATGAGAGCCACTGTCAAGCTATTGACATTAAAGAAGCGCTTGTTGGGAGGCAACCCAATTTTATTTATCTAATTTTATTTTATTTTGTTTTAGTGTTACTTTTGTGTTTAATTAGGTACATGATCATGAGGAGTCACGAAAAAATCAAAAAAATTAAAAACAGAGTCAAAAAC
>NC_029777.3:46013288-46013794 GCF_000817695.3 Arachis duranensis | reverse complement strand
AACAAGCATGAAACTGGCGTTCAACGCCAGAAACATGCATTACATGGGCGTTTAACGCCCAGAACATGCACCAATGGGCGTTTGAACGCCAGAATGATGCATGAAGGCATTTTACAAGCCTATATGGTGAAGGAATGGTATTTCTTTTCACCTCAGGATCTGTGGACCCCACAGGATCACCACCTACCATATTCCCACCTTACCTTCTAATCCTATTTTTGTGATTTGAATTCCCAATGTCACAATTCCCAATCTTCTTCACCATTCACATCAACCTCCTCTTCCCCATCAACCCCACCTACCTCCATAAAATTCAAATTCAATTTCCCACCCTTTCCCACCCAAAATGGCCGAACTCCCACCCTCCCTCTCCCTATAAATAACCTTCCACTCTTCTTCATTTTCACACATCACAAACCCACATTCTCCCACATAGCCGAACCACCTATTCTCCCTCTCTTCCCTATTCTCTTCTTCTTCTACTACTTTTCTTTTCTTTCTTGCTC
>NC_029777.3:46006644-46009970 GCF_000817695.3 Arachis duranensis | reverse complement strand
CATTTTCCCGAGAGGATTGAAAGTAGCCACAGCTGATGGTGAACCCCTATACAAAGCTTGCCATGGAAAGGAGTAAGAAGGATTGAGTAGAAGCAGTAGGAGAGCAGGCGTCCTTGAGCCATGCAGCATCTCCATTCGCTTATCTGAAATTCCCACCAATGAATCTGCATAAGTCTTCTATCCTTTTTATAATCTATTCTCTTATTTTTATTTTCGAAACCCATAAACCAATTTAATCTGCCTGACTGAGATTTGCAAAGTGACCATAGCTTGCTTCATACCAACAATCTCTGTGGGATCGACCCTTACTCACGTAAGGTTTATTACTTGGACGACCCAGTACACTTGCTGGTTAGTTGAACGGAGTTGTGACCACTCGTGCCAATTTCTAAATTCCATACGAGCACAAGGAGTGTAATTATTCGATTTGTGTGAAAGTATATCACAATTTCGTCCACCAACAGCCAAGGCAGGTCAATCTTTCTTGGGTAGTTGAGTTCTACTCCAACTTCTATATACCAACCCTGCAGTCTGTTTATGTCCGGCAGAAGCAAGTCCCCATTACAGAAGAGGCCATTCAGCAAGTTCTGAGTCTTTCCCCTATTCCAGAAGGAATGGACGCTTTTCAAGAAGCCACCCTTCAGCGCCAGAGATACCAATTTGACTGGAACTCCGTTCTCAGAGTCATTGCTATACCTGGCAGCCGTTGGATCTACGGATACCACCGCAACCACCCTAAGGGAATCTTGGCTTCTGCACTTACCTTGGAGGCTCGCGTATGGGCACAGATCATGTCCCATTACGTCTTTCCAAGCACTCATGAGTCCTCCTTCACTGCGGACATGGTTGTTCTACTATGGTGCATCCTTATAGAGCAACCTCTGAATCTCTCAAGACACATCCGGCATGCTATGGAGCATGTACAAATCGCGGGCAACTTACCTTTCCCCGTCTTGGTCTCAAATCTTGTCTCCGCAGCCAGAGTCTCCTGCTTGTCTCCACAGCCGGAGTCTCCTGCAGAGCTGGGGATACCAAAGTCATGCTTCCACGGGATGATCAATATGTCCCTAATGGGAAATACCTCAGACTTTCAGCAGCCACTACAAGCCAGCCTACTGAGCCGGTTGAAGATATTCCTTCTTCAACACCACAAGCATCTACCATTGAGAAAGTGCTCCAGCAGATACTTGAAAAGTTAAAAGAGGAACTAAAAGAGCATCATGAACAAAAAGCAAAGATGAGAGAGCGCCGTAACGAGCGCCGATTCAAACACCTCAAGGAGCTACTCAAGGGACGCTTCAGAGACTCAGACACCCCGGACTCCACTTCTTTTACCAGCACCGGGAGCCATATTGGTCCCGACTGTGGAGATACTGCCACCAGCCCACCCCTGTTCCTGACAGATGGCACCGAGGACGGTGCAAAGCCTTAAGTGTAGAAAAGTCGGTCAGTACCTGACTTCTGGAGGTAATTCTTCCCCCTAACACCAACTTTTTTTTCTTTAGTTTGAGCTAAAGAACACACAACCTGTGAAAGATTTGAGCCTTTATGTATGGTTACACTATTTAACCATAATTATTTTATTCTTGTGTGTTTACTTCTCTATGATTGTAATCTATATTTTGTTTTATCTTATATGTCCAATATTTATTATATTTACATGCTTGCACATGATTGAGGCCATTATTTGTTTAAACTCACTTATCCAAATCAAGCCTACCCTTTTCAATTACCCTTGTTAACCACTTTGAGCTTTTAAAACCCCATTTGTTCTATATTTCACCACATTACTAACCTTAAGCTGAAAAATAATTGAATATCCCAAATTGAATCTTTGGTTAGCTTATGATAGAATTGTGTGTGCTAGTTAAGTATGAGAAATTGTGGGAACAGAAGTTGTTAAGGGAATGTGTCATGAAAATTTAAAGGAAATTTGGATACCCACTCATGTGAAAATATAAGAATGAAAAATCTATGAGCATTGATAAGCTTTATTTATTCAAAAAAAAATATTCAATAAATAAGGGGACAAAATTACCCCAATGTTAAATTCAGAATTCAAAGATCAATGCACATATGATAGAATTAAATACCAAAGTGATACATGAGTATGGATTGAAAAAAGGAAATTCTGGGTAGCTAGGTATGAACTTTAAGATTACATTAAAAATATATAGGTTGGGTTGAAGCTTGGGTTAATTAAAGATTCAATTTATCAGCTCACTTAACCATATGTATACCCCTACCTATACCTTGGCCCCATTACAACCTTGAAAAGATCTCATGATGTTTGCCCCCCATTACAACCCTGGAAAGACCTCATGATGTTTGCATTGGTATATTAACTGTTGTTGATTGGTTAGGAGAAAAACAAAAGTTAGAAAGCATGACTAGATAAGGATAGAGTGATTACCCTATACACTAGAGATTAGAGCGTACATACATTATCAGTGAGGGTTCAATGCTTGAATTTTCATGTTTCCAGCCTTCATAAGCTATCTTCTTGCACTTTTATCGGTTTTATTATATGATGATAGAATTAGTGGAATTTGATTTGTAATTGTTTTGAAGGGCTTATTTACTTTTGAGCAAGTGGACAATAATCATATAGTTGCATTTATTTATATATGTAGGATTGCATTGCATTTCATGAGTTTCTACATGTTCATACTTATTTCCTTGTCTCCTTCAATTTAGCATGAGGACATGCTAATGTTTAAGTGTGGGGAGGTTGATAAACCACTATTTTATAGTTTATATTGTGTTTAATTGTATGGTTTTGTCGTGATCCTTACCCACTTATTCATCAATTTAGCATGCATTTAGATTTCCTTGCTGAATTTATTACATGTTTGAAAATTGCTTCCTAGAGACTTTAATTATTTAATTTTAATTCTCCTTTATTCCATTCAATGCCGTAATCTGTGTGTCAAGCGTTTCAGGCTTTATAGGGCATGAATGAGACGGAGATTGGAGAGGAAGCTAGCAAAAATGGAAGGAACACAAAAGTTTGAGGAGATAACCAGCGAAAAGTGACGCGGTCGCATGGCTCACGCGACCGCGCGAAGGAGCGCAAATCGCAGTGACACGGCCGCATGGCTTGCGCGGCCACGCGGATTGGAAAGCCCAAGTGACGCGGTAGCGTGGACAATGCGAACGCGTGGCGAGGAAAAAGCGCAAGCGACGCGTCCACATGGATGACGCAATCGCGTGACATGTGCGATCTGCATAATCTGCAAAATTTGCTGGGGGCGATTTTGGACCTTATTTCGGCCCAGTTTTCGGCCCGGAACAGCAGACTAGAGTCAGAGAATATGCAGAAACAA
>NC_029777.3:46002081-46006528 GCF_000817695.3 Arachis duranensis | reverse complement strand
AATGTGGGATTGCTATCCTGTCACCGACGCCAATCCCTTTGAACTAAGTGGGTTGCAACTTGTGAACAGATCTGGCATTTCTACTTGTTTGACTTTCTCTTACCTAGTAAGGGATAACCAAATAGAACGACTATTAATTATAAATTAATCTTACAATCACACCATCAATGATAGAAATTCTAACCAATCAATTCCCAGTCAAGGCCTCTTATCTTTATTATTTAAAATTCCTCAATTTAAATCCCAATTTACTTAGCTCAACTCTTTTTGGAATATCTGATTAATAAAACAGCACATTTTTCTGCAACTCGTTAGGAGACGACCTGGGACTTAAAACTCCCAGTAATTTTAATTTAAACTTTCAGTGACATATTTCTAAATTGATAGGCAGATTTTCGGTGAGTTAAGAACTATACTTGCAACGTAACCATTTTAATAAATTTTTAATTCACCAGCTTCTGCACTCCATCAGTACACTCTTTTTTCCTGAAAAGGTTTTTTAATGAGGTGCCAAGCCAAGATCTACAAAATTGCTCAACCTAGAGGGATAAAACTCCCACATGTATATATATGAATTTTCTTCTTAATAAAGTTTTTTAGATTTTCTATAAATTCTCAAGACGCATTAGTCTGAAATGCTAAAAAATTTATCGCCCGATTATAAAGCTACAAGATCGGTAGAAAGTGAAGATCAAATTCACTGTCTGACCACAATAAAGATAAGAAAAGATGAAAACCAAATTCATCAAAAGATCAACCAAACAAGGATCAAACCTGACTTCGACAAAATCGGCAAAGATGAAAAAGCAACAAAACAGAATAATGCAAGAAGTTATTGAAAGTGATCCATAGAAAGGACCCGACGAGGTCTTAATAAAATGGGTTGCTAAAAATAACTTAAAAGACAGGCCGACATAGAGAAGTTGGACCAGTCGACCACAATAAACAAAGTTATAAAAAGTCAATCCCTGGAAAGAGGCTTGGCCAGCCCTAAAAAAGAGGATTACTAAAAATAACTTAGAAGGGACCGACGCAAAGAAGTCGGCCCCAAAATCAAAAAGTTATAAAAAGTAATCCCTGAAAAAGACCTGACAAAGGTCCAAGAAAGAGGATTACTAGAAATAACTTATAAGGGACCGACATGATGAAGTCGGCCTCCTACAAACAAGTTATAAAAAGTAATCCCTGAAAGAGACCTGACAAAGGTCCAAGAAAGAGGATTACTAGAAATAACTTATAAGGGACCGACATGATGAAGTCAGCCTCCCACAAACAAGTTATAAAAAGTAATCCCTAAAAGAGACCTGAAAAAGGTCTAAAAAGAGGATTACTAGAAATAACTTCAGACCAAAGTGAGGAAGTCGACATACAAGTTGGACCCAAACATCCACAACCTCAAAAAGAATCAAGCCACAAAGTATGAAAATACAAAGGCAATCCAAAGAGGTCGGACAATAAGGCTCCAACACTCCCAAAAAACCTAAAAAGGTACCAGACAGATGCAGACAAACATGTCATAAAAAGCACAAGTTATAATAATAACAAACTCAAGAGGCCAGCAAAATCAGCCCCAAGAGTTTGAAAACTACTTTGTTTTTCAAAATAAACTTGCTAAACAAGCAACTAAGAAAGTAGCAGAAAGTCAGAAACACCATTTACAAAATATAAAAAGTTCAAAAGCCCACAAGTCGGGCTATCTATGCAAACATCCAGAATAATCATTGAGGATCCAAAGACTTCTCAGCAGCATCAACACGGGGTGAAGGAGGACGAGTCTGAAGAGGCACCGCATCCACTGTCCCATCATCCCGGTTCAAGATTTGACAATCAGGTTCTGACTCAGGATGACCAACCTCAGCTGAAAGAGTTAAAGAGGTCGGTACAACAGAGGTTTTGGAGGCAGGCATTGAAGGAGGGTCGACATCATCATCATCAGGGTCATCAGGAACAATTTTACCATCTTTTACGATGTTGGCCAAGCTAAAGAGAGTAAGGTCAAGCTCGGGTGCAAGAACTCAAACCTGCTCCTTCAGGTTCTCATAAGCAGCATGTATGCTGCCTACAAGGTGACCCTGGAGCTCGGCGTAATCAGCTCGAGCAGACTCTAAATCATCCCTAAGACGCATCATCACCCTATATGTTGTGACATAGCTCTCCTTGTGCTTTAACGCCGTGTCTTCAGCCAACCTCACAGAAGCCGCCAAGGCAATAGAACTAGCATTTTCGCCCTCCAACTCCTTCTCCAGCTTGGTCACTTTCACTTTGAGCTCCTCCTTTAAACCCTTCATCTGGTCGAACTCCAACTTAACCTCCTCTATAAAGGCTTTTGTAGTATAAATGGGAAGATCTTGGGCAGTCCAATATAAAGCCGCACCCATGTGTGCCATCTTGACACTGCTCCGAGTAATAAAGTCCAAATGGCAAAGGAGAGAAACATCGTCAGTAGGCATGGTACCATAAGGACCAATTTGCTGGTCCACAAACTCGACAGCGTCAAATTCAGGGGCATCAAGGTTAAAGGGCTCAGCTGTTTTTTGCTTTTTCGGAGGAGGAGCGCCGGTAGAAGAAGAGGTAGCAGCAGAAGCCTGTGAAGGATCAACCAAACGAACCCGAGGAGTAGGGATCATCCTCCTCGGTCCAGGAGAGCTCGGAACAGATGGCTTCGACAAAACCTGAGAGACCCCTCCCCAGCCACCTTGGCCGGGACGTTCTGAGCCGCAATAGCCTTCCTTGCCTTCTTAAAGGCCTTCATCGAGTCATTATTTTTGGCCATCTCTAAAAAATAAAATACAACAGTTTACAAGCCAAAAAAGAAGAAGAAAGCAAAAAACAAAACAAAAACATTTCAATTTATAATACCCAACACAGTTCGGATTAGGGACGGATCCCCCAAAAATTTCTTGGTATCAAGATGGGGAGGCTCCTCCCAAATATCCTCCAAGACAGCCACAAAAGCCTGCTCAACCTCGTCCAACATTTTCCAAGTATACCTAGACACCACTACGTTCTTCTACCATTCTAAGGGAAAATGGGGCTCGCCTTCTCATCCAAAAAGAAAGGACGAGCTCCTTCAACAGCTCGGATCTTAAAAAAGTAATTCTTAAAATCCTGGAAGGACTCATCATACATGGAAAAAACTTTATGTCCCTGGGCCAACGTAAAAGAAATCCAAGAAGCTTTCTTTTTGGTAGTCTCAGGCTTGGTCAACACAAAGAGATACAGAAAAAGAGTTTGAGAAGGCGTAACACCAAATTCTTGACAAACTAACTGAAAAATCGTAATGAAACCCCAAGAATTCGGATGAAGCTGAGATGGGGCTACATTACAAGACCATAACAGGTCGGTCTCAAAAGAAGTAAAGGGAAGGGTGATGTTCATCTGGCTAAAGAAAAAATCGTATGCATAAAAAAAGGGACGCTCCCCCTGGGTCAGAACAAGGAAGCAGACCCTTTCGTCAGAATCAGGTGCTACCAATTCATAGTTGCTTTCTTGATCCCCACTACTACATATTCGATGATGTTTCCTAAGCTCCACATAGAATTCCAAATTAGCTAGAGATACACACAGCAACACAAGGGAGTCCAACCAGTCGGACATCCCCTCAAGAACCTTAGAAGACGCCTCGACAATATTTTTAGGAGAAGAGATGGCCAACTAATCCTACAAACAAGAAAAGAAAATGGATTACTAACCAAAAAACAGCTCGGGCGATATTAAAACAACTCAGACAATATGATCCAGAGCAATACAAACAGTAAAAGGAAAGCCTCAAGACACACACCAAGGTCCAGGGGCATCCTTTGGTGGCAATGACTCAGAGCGGAAGACTCAAGAAAACATACAAAAGCTAAAACAACCTAGCAAAAGACTCTAAGCAAAAAAGATGTAAATAAGAACAAGATCACCAAGAAAATCATCGTTCTCCACAAAAGCTACCACAACAGAAGATACTTTCTTTCAATCAACACTTCATGCCAAGGCATCTTAGGCTAGTTTCACTAGCATTTTTCTGTTAGTTTTAGTTGTTTTATGCATTTTCTTGAGCTTAAAGTAACCAAGAATGGTTAAATGAATAACAAAGAAATGAACCACCCAAACATTATGATTTTGATGCAAATTCCATGAGTTTTTAGTTATATTACTTGAATGCTATGAATGGAAGATTTCTCATGAAATTTTGCAAGACTTTGATGCAGTTGTTTGGATGATTTCAGGGAAGAAGAGGCTAGGCAAGGAAGCAACAAAATCAATAAAGGAAGCTTGAATATCACATGTGGAGTTTAAGTTCCAGTTTAAGCTTAAACTGGAACTTAAACTGCCAAGCCATATAAAGCTGAAAGTGGCGTTTAAGCTCCAGTTTAAGCTTAAACTGGAGCTTAAACGCCAAAATCATGAAAGCTGAGGAATGCTGAAACTGGCGTTTAACCTCCAGTTTAACCTTAAACTG
>NC_029777.3:45994926-45997837 GCF_000817695.3 Arachis duranensis | reverse complement strand
ATCAAAACCAAAGAGATTTCACTTATTCACACCCCATTCATCAAGAGCCATCACCTCTTAATTATCCAACCTCACCTCCTAGTTTTACATATCCAAATTCTTCATCACTTGAGCATTTCTCAGCACAAAATTCCTTCTCAAATTCATACAATTCATTTCACTATCCACAAGACTCATTCCACTACACACAAGAGTCATACCACTACCAAAACTCCAACCAAAGACCCTATCAGCCCACACAAAACACATACTCCCAGCCACCATATCACAGCCAAAATAATCAACCTGCCCAACCTAATCCGAACCAACAATTTCAAGATCAATTAAATAGGATAGAAGGAATGCTTGCAACTATGGACAGAGATGTGGCCGATTTGAAAAGCTTTAAGGAAGAAGTGATATCCAACTTGCAAAATCAAGGTGCTGCCATTCAAAAGCTAGAAGCACAAATTGGATATCTATCAATTCATGATCAGTTAACCAGGATAGAAGGAATGCTTGCAACTATGGGCAGAGATGTGGCCGATTTGAAAGGCTTTAAGGAAGAAGTGATATCCAACTTGCAAAATCAAGGTGCTGCCATTCAAAAGCTAGAAGCACAAATTGGATATCTATCAAAGCAAATCCCTACCCACAATTTTTCTAGTGATACCATGGCAAACCCAAGGGAGGAATCAGAAGAACAAGAAAGGGAGAAAGTCAATCAAGGGAGATCACACTCCAATGAAACTGAGAGTTGCAAAGAGGAAGGGTTCATTGAACCACAAATTCAGGAAGCTTTTGATGAACAGGATACTCCAACTGTCCAACAACAACCAAGTTCTGAGATCAAGGATGTGAAGGCAGTAGAAACAAGCACCACAATGAGGATTGTGACCGAGAAACAAAGGACCATATCCAGGAAGAAGAGAAGGTCGGAGAACAATCCAACTCCTGAGCCAACAAGCAAGTTCACTCAAGCCAATCACAAGGGAAAGCTTGTTGGAAAGAGGCATTCACAACAAGGGGCACTAACTAGCTCCTTTATCCACTTGAAGTCATTCCTCTTAACAAACTGGAGGAAGAGGAAGAAAGTCAGGAACAGCATGTCAAGCTAATGACAGTAAACGAGCGTTTGTTGGGAGGCAACCCAACCAAAGTTAGTTTTTCTTTTCTAGTTATTTCAATAAAAGAGTTAAGTAGATTTATCTGTATTGCAAGGAGCTAAGTTTGGTGTTGCACATCAAAACAATTCAAGGGTGAATGTGAGATTCTAAGTTTGGTGTTCTACCAAAAACTTCATTAAAAGCACATTTCTACCTCAGCATGACTAGTCACTAGCTCCAACCAATCCGGGAAACTACTTAAACAATAGTTTAATTTCTAGTTCATAGTTTCTTTTTCTAGTTCATAGTTATTTTCTTAATAAAAGCACATGAGGTTTTCTGCATATGATCCAAATTGCTGCATATGGCAAGGAACTAAGTTTGGTGTTCACACACCAATCTAAGTTCAGAGGCCTACAAACATACATGCATGCTAACCAATTCTCAAAGTGCTTGGGAAACAAACAACTTCTAATAGCTTTGCAGGAAGACAATCAATCTCATGGAAGGAATATACATCATCATCAAAGAGAACACCAAGGCTAGGAAGGATGATGAACAACAAAGAAGATGCTAAAAGGTTGTATTGTCACTTAATTGCTTGTACTTTGAATTGCTGATATTGGAAGTTTGCATGCACCCCTGCTTTAAGTTTGAGTCATTGCAGTTTTTTTTGTTTGTCTGTTTGTTTAATTTCCAAATAAGTGATAGTCTAAGTGTCTGGATAAACTTCACTTTCTTAAACAAATGCTTGCCATGCTTGTTCTGTTTCCAAAAATAAAAGAAAGGTTTGAACAAAAGTAACTTGGCTCATTTAGTGATAAATCAAGTAGAATTAAGTGGTGGTATGCATGCTTGATTGTTTAGTCAGATCATTGGAAATTGAGTGTAGAATTATCATTTTTGTAGAAATTTGAATACTGTCTATGGATCTTGGTGAATAAATGTCTTTGGCCATGAAAAAGAAAGAAAAAGAATAGAAAAGGCCACTGAAAAAAGGCAACCAAAAAGCAAGAAAAAAAATTGAGAAAATAAGCTAGGCACCAATGGTTTGAACTTCTGAGACAAATGCCTGTGGTGTTTATGTATTAAGGATATGCTTGGATGAATAGGTTCTGAGGAGTGTTTCAACACTTGGTAACTTGGGTTAACTAACCCGGGATTATCAACCAAAAGTCCATTATCAAGAGCAACCTAAATACAAAACATTTAGTCACACAAAGAGGTGCTGGGCACCAATGTCTCAAGAAGAAATGTGAACTAAAATGCCTGTAGTGGATATGTGTAGTACACTGATAAGAAAAAGAAAATGCCAAAGGCTTGTGCAACACATGACACTGAGCAAACAAGGAGCAAAGGAGCTCTAAGAAAAAGAAAAACAAAGAAGAGAAAAGTGCCAAGGACATAAGAATAACGAGAGGCCATAGCAGTGTTTAATGGATGCAGTGAAAAAAGTGATAATCTTGCCTGATAAGAATGAAAAAGTGATGCTGCAACTTTCTGCATAAAACCCTTCTGATGAACTTCAATTGCTTGCTAATATAGCCAATGTAATTGCTTTTTGTTTCATACTTTCTTCTCAAATAACTCAGGACTTGCTTAGGGACAAGCAAGTATTAAGGCACAACAGAAGATACTTTCTTTCAATCAACACTTCATGCCAAGGCATCTTAGGCTAGTTTCACTAGCATTTTTCTGTTAGTTTTAGTTGTTTTATGCATTTTCTTGAGCTTAAAGTAACCAAGAATGGTTAAATGAATAACAAAGAAATGAACCACCCAAACAGTATGATTTTGATGCAAATTCCATGAGTTTTTAGTTATATT
>NC_029777.3:45992145-45994739 GCF_000817695.3 Arachis duranensis | reverse complement strand
AGTTTAAGCTTAAACTGGAACTTAAACTGCCAAGCCATATAAAGCTGAAAGTGGCGTTTAAGCTCCAGTTTAAGCTTAAACTGGAGCTTAAACGCCAAAATCATGAAAGCTGAGGAATGCTGAAACTGGCGTTTAACCTCCAGTTTAACTGGAAGTTAAACGCCAGAATTGAGAAATGCACCAGGGAGCATTCCCACGTTTAAGCTCCAGTTTAACCTTAAACTGGAGCTTAAACGTGTTCGACTATTTTCCTCCTCCAGGGTTGCTTTCTCATTTCCACGTTTAAGCTTCAGTTTAACCTTAAACTGAAGCTTAAACGTGTTCGACCAAATTCTCCTCCAGGGTTGCTTTCTTCATTTCCACGTTTAAGCTTCAGTTTAACCTTAAACTGAAGCTTAAACGTGTTCGACATTTTCACACTCCTGGGTTGCTTTCTTCCATTTCCACGTTTAAGCTTCAGTTTAAGGTTAAACTGAAGCTTAAACGTGTTCGACCATTCCACCTCCAGGAGTGTCCAACGTTTAAGTTCCAGTTTAAGCTTAAACTGGAACTTAAACGTGCTTCCACAAAAGGCATCACTGGAAGTGTCTGGCGTTTAAGTTGCAGTTTAAGCTTAAACTGCAACTTAAACGCCACTAAAAACGTGGAAATGAGAAAGCAACCCTGGAGGAGAAAAAATAGTCGAACACGTTTAAGCTTCAGTTTAAGGTTAAACTGAAGCTTAAACGTGGAAATAGAAGAAAGCAATGGTATGAAACCCAATTGAATATCATGGTTTGTGGGATTTGGGCTTGAAGAATTGATGAGTCTGGAATTTCTATTTGTTGAGTCATGTGTCATTACTTGATTATCACTAAGTTTGCTCAATGAATGTTACAGAATTGGATCAGCAGCCTCATCAGGATTATGGATCATAAACCCAAAGCAAAAGGAATTCAAGGAAAGGCCTCAAAGCCCAAGAAACACAACAGAAGCTCAATTTAGAAAGTGTATAAATAGGATAGAATTTAAGTTAGAGAGGACTTTTGATCATTTTGCTAGTTTTCACACTTCTGTAATTGAATTCAGAGCTATGACTCACTAAACCCCTTTCATTGGGTTAGGGAGCTCTATTGTAATTCAATGAATCAATAATAGTTTTTATCTTCTTCTTCAATCTTTTCTCTTGAATTTTGTTAGAAAGCTTCTCGATCTAATTCCATTGGTTAGTTGTCTTGGGAAAGAAACTATCCATAATTGGAATCCTTCGGAACCTTGGGAAAGGAATGGAGGATTCATGCTAGAGAAGCTTTCTCACAGTGAATTGGATTGGGGTTTGGATGGATATTGTGACATGTAATCCTACCAAATTGTGGTTCATGAAACTGTGTGGTATAATCAGTGATCGAGCATCATCTCTTCTTATGAACATTTAAACCAAGGGATTGGGAATTTGTTTGTTTTTAGAGAGAATTGGTGAGCCAAGGGATTGGGATCCAATCATATAAGATTGCCAAGCAAAATTCAATGAATGCATTGGTTGAGGAAGGGATAAAAATGTTTTGATTCGGAGATCTCAATATCTCCTGAAACCCAATGAATTCCCCATTTCTGAGCTACCACTTTTTCTTTACATTCGGCAATTAAATTCATGCAATCACCCCGATCCCTTTTTAATTTCAGCAATTTAGCTTCTCGCTCTTTAATTCATGCAATTTAACATTCCACAATTCTCATCTAAATCTTGATTCCGCTCAACTAGAACACACTTCTAATCTGAATTGCTCACTCAACCAATCCTTGTGGGATTCGACCTCACTCTATTGTGAGTTTTTACTTGACGATAACCGGTGCACTTGCCGGAAGGAATTTTTGCCGATCGTGCAATTTCCTAAAATCGTAGTTATCAACACTCTGAAGAGAAAAATAGATTGTTAAAGCCGCCTCTCAACTACAGTCTCAGTCTACAAAAACTATCAAGCAACAAAATATACCAAGGAAAAATCATCAAAGATGCAACCTTTCCCAGAATCAAACAAGCCATTATCCCAACAAAGCTATAAAATAAGTGGGCAACAAAACATGTAAATCCCTAAAAAGCCTCAATCAAGAGAAATACTAGGAGTATGCATAAAAGACAAAAAGAAGTCAGAAAAAATACATCACAGTGACGAACAAGCACAAGAGTACAAAAAGATTCAAGCTTTCCAACATATAGGAAAAATCAAAGCTTTACCAAAAAATAATAAGAACAACAAAAAAAAAGAACCAACCTGAACAAAGAAGAAAACTTTGAAGAAGATTGAAGATTGAATGCCAAGCTATTTGGTAATGAGACTTGGGAAAGTGAACCTCCCTTGCTCATTAGTGATTTAGATACTTGGATTCAGGAAACTCTACCTCAAAAGAAACAAGATCCTGGCAAGTTCTTAATACCTTGAACCATTGGCACCATGAGCTTTGAAAAAGCTCTATGTGATCTTGGGTCAGGGATAAATCTGATGCCACTCTCTGTAATGGAGAAGCTGGGAATCATTGAGGTACAACCTGCCTTGTTCTCATTACAGTTGGCAGACAAGTCAGTAAGACAAGCTTATGGAATAGTGGAGGACGTT
>NC_029777.3:45990410-45991953 GCF_000817695.3 Arachis duranensis | reverse complement strand
TTGACAAGGAAATGCCCACCAAACATGTTCCCTGACTGGGTGCAATTGCATATTTTCTATGATGGACTTTCTTATGAATCAAGGAAGGCTGTAGACCATTCATCAGGAGGTTCATTGAACAGGAAGAAGACTGTGGAAGAAGCCATTGAAGTGATTGAGACAGTGGCTGAGAATGAGTACTACTATGCTTCAGAGAGACACAACACTAAGGGAGTCATGGAGCTGAACCATGTTGATACAATTTTAGCCCAAAACAAGGTGTTTGCCAAGCAACTAGCAGAGCTCACTAGGAAATTAAAAACAAATCAAGTGGCTGCAATACACACACAAGATCAAGAGGAAGTAAGCACTGAAGGAGGCGATTGGGAAGAGGCCAACTATGTGGGAAATCAACAAAGGCAACCATATGATCCACATTCCAACACTTACAACCCAGGCTGGAAAAACCACCCAAACTTTGGGTGGGGAAACCAGCAAACCCAACCACAAAACCACAAACCTTACAACCCCAACCAACATAACACTTCCACATACCAAAACTCTAACCAAAGATCATACCAAGCCGCACAAAACACTTACTCCCAACCACCATATCATGGCCAAAATAATCAACCTACCCAATCCAATCCGAACCAACAATTTCAAGATCAATTAAACAGGATAGAAGGAATGTTTGCAAACATGGGTCAGGACATAAGTGAGTTGAAAAACTTTAGGGACGATGTGAGATCAACCTTAAGAAACCATGGCGAAAAACTCAAGTGGATGGAGGCTCGAGTAGGAGAACTTTCTCAACAGGCCCCTAAGTCAACTGCAGTGTTCCCTAGTGACACAGAAAAGAATCCTAAAGGGGAACAAAAGGGAGAGAGATGGGAAGAATGCAAGGCCATCACCATATTGAAGGAAGTCTCAGAAGAAGAAGGAATCAGACCCTCAGAACAGGAGCCAGAAATCTTGAAGGAAGGTGTGGAAGAAGCTAAGCAGGAAAGTGAAACTGAGCAAGCCAAGGAACTGCAAAATAAAGGCATGCTGGAAACATACCAACCAAAAGCACCATTTCCTCAGAGGTTAGGAGGAGGTGAAAAAGGGAAAACATATTCAAGGTTCCTAGAGACATTTAAGTCTCTCCATATCAATATTCCCTTTCTTGATATCCTCCAGCAGATGCCTACACATATCAAGTATTTGAAAGAATTGCTGAGCAAGAAAAGAGTTTTGAAGGGAGGACAAACTGTAATAATGAACAAAGAATGCAGTGCCCTCATCAAGAAGGACATAGTCTCTAAGAAAACAGACCCAGGAAGTTTTCATATCCCCTGCATCATAGGGAAACAAAAATTGACAGAGGATTCTGTGATCTAGGAGCTAGCATAAATGTGATGCCTCTGACTCTTATGAAAAGGCTACAACTGAATGAGGTGAGATCCACTGATGTAATCATACAACTGGCTAACAAAACTCAGAAGCAAGCTGAAGGGGTAGTTGAGAATGTGCTGGTAAAAGTGGGAAATTATTTCTTCCCCACAGACTTTGTCATTTTGGA
>NC_029777.3:45983318-45984122 GCF_000817695.3 Arachis duranensis | reverse complement strand
CCATGCACCATTCACATCAACCTCCTCTTCCCCATATACCCCACCTACCCCCACTACATTCAAATTCAATTTCCCACCCATTCCCACCCAAAATGGCCGAAACCTAACCCTACCCCCCTCCCTATAAATACCTCCCTTTTCTTCTTCATTTTCACACAACATAACCCCTTCTTCTCTACATAGCCGAACCCCCCTTCTCCCTCTCTACTCACATTTTCTTCTTCTTCTTCTTCTACTCTTCTTTTCTTTTTTTGCTCGGGACGAGCAACTTTTAAGTTTGGTGTGGTAAAAAGCCTAAGCTTTTTATTTTTCATTCACCATCAATGGCACCCAAGACCGGAGTTTCCTCAAGAAAAGGAAAAGGGAAGGCAAAAGCTTCCACTTCCGAATCATGGGAAAAGGAGAGATTCATCTCCAAGAACCACCAAGACCACTTCTATGATGTTGTGGCAAAGAAGAGGGTGATCCCTGAGGTCCCCTTCAAGCTCAAAAAGAATGAGTATCCGGAAATCCGACATGAGATCCAAAGAAGAGGGTGGGAAGTCATAACTAACCCCATGCAACAAGTCGGATTACTGATGGTTCAAGAGTTCTATGCTAATGCATGGATCACAAGGAACCATGATCAAAATATGAACCCGAATCCAAAGAACTATCTCACAATGGTTCAGGGGAAATACTTAGATTTCAGTCCGGAAAATGTGAGGTTGGCGTTTCATCTACCCATGATGCAAGGTGATGAAAGCCCCTACACAAGGAGGGTCAACTTCAACCAAAGGTTGGACCAAGTCCTAATGGACATTT
>NC_029777.3:45982598-45983024 GCF_000817695.3 Arachis duranensis | reverse complement strand
CTTGGTGCAAGTACCCTCTAATGTGCATGGTATCATAAAGCTTCTGGGATCTTTAAGCTTCTCAGGTAAGCTTTTCAGAATGACTGCAGTGCATTCTTCTGTGAGGTAAACTTTTTTAGTTTCCTTCCAATCCTTCTTATGACTTAGGATCTCTTTCATGAACTTAGTGGATGACTTGCAAGGTTAGCCTTTCCTCATCTCATTTGTCATCTATGCAATCTTGCTGGGATTAACATAGATGGAGACATCCTCATTAAAGAGGACAAGCCCATCACCAAGAAAAGGATGGAGCAAACAAGAGAAGTTCCTCACGGCCCCCAAGGAGAACATGAGGAAGTTCATCAACAAATGCCTTATGGAATGCACTTTCCTCCCAACAACTATTGGGAGCAACTCAGTACCTCCTTAGAAGACTTGAGCCAAAAT
>NC_029777.3:45967663-45980061 GCF_000817695.3 Arachis duranensis | reverse complement strand
GCGTTAGCATAGTTTTCACTGCGAGGATGGGATGTAGCCATCAGCCATGGGTGATGCCTCCAGACTGGTTAGCTGTGCGAGTGACAGCCGCACAGGTTATTTCCCCGTGAGGAATGAAAGTAGCCACAGTTGATGGTGAACCCCTATACAAAGCTTGCCATGGAAAGGAGTAAGAAGGATTGAGTAGAAGGAGTAGGAGAGCAGGCGTCCAAGAGCCCTACAGCATCTCCATCCGCTTATCTGAAATCCCACCAATGAATCTGCATAAGTGTTCTATCCTTTTTATTATATTCTATTTTATTATTTCTATTTTCGAAAACCCATAAACTATTTTAAATCTGCCTAACTGAGATTTGCAAGGTGACCATAGCTTGCTTCATACCAACAATCTCTGTGGATTCGACCCTTACTCACGTAAGGTTATTACTTGGACGACCCAGTACACTTGCTGGTTAGTTGAACGAGATTGTGAAGAAAATAAACAATGCCCTCAGAGTATACATCTTTTATAAATCCAATTACAAGAAAAAAGGGAATCACAATTTCGTCCACCAGAAACATTAAAAGTATTAATGAGGTTATTAAACACTCGCGCATTCCCAAAGCAAGGAGACGCGCATTTTCAAAGGAATAAAAATTCAAAAGAAAACGTTCCGCATTCAAAGGAGAACCCTACAAAGAAGAAGTCAACAAAATGCTCGAGTTCGGCTTCACCATAAAAGGATCGAAGTCCTAAAACTGAAGACTCGACCTCAAAACAGAAGACCGAGCTCGAGCAGGGGCACTGTTCATACCCTGGGTCGAGCTGTCCGACCCGGGATGTTCTACTGATAAGACGACCGACCTCTTCAGGTTAGGACAATACGACCTCTTCTCAAAGGGCTCGGTCAAATCACCAGGAAAGCCCGAAAAGGGCCCAAATGGAGGACCGCGCCCCAAAACCTAAGGTAGCCCAAGCCTACAGAGAGAAGGGCGGTTCCCTTGAAGATAAGATGACCTTACTTAAAAGATAAAGATAAGATAAGATAACTAACTTATCTTATCTAAGAAAGGTCATTCTACGCCATTATAAATACACTGGAGCACCCAGGTATAACTCAGACTCTGATTCTACTAAAAACCTGCTTAATACCCTTGCTAACTTAAGCATCGGAGTCCCTTGCAAGTACCACCACCCTCCGGTGACGAGGGATTAGCAGCATTGCCAGTCCAACAAGCCGGACACGTCATCTCCGATCAGTATAGAAGATCTCATCCGAGATCGACCTACAGTTTCAGGTAACCGTCAGAACAAGTGCAGAATGGCCTCTCATTTCGCCTACTCGCGAAACGTGTTGAAACCCAGTGAATACCAGTGACGCTGCAACTACCTCGTTAAAGGTATTTGGAGGATCGAGTTCTTTGGGCAACAAATTCCTAATAGCCTAATTCGTTAAAGGTCTTTGACGGAATTAGTTTTTTTGAAAACAAATTACTAATAGCCTGAAAAAAAATAGTTATTAATATTTCTTCATAACTATTAACAACAACAACTATCACAACAATACTAGTAATAATAATAATTTCTAACAATAACAATTAATAATATATCCAAAAAATAATAATAACAACAAAATAATAATAATAATATAATAATAATAGTTCATGACTAACAGTATGATAAAAAAAACTATTATTGATATCATAGACATAATAATAATAATAATAATAATAATAATAATAATAATAATAAATTTATTAGTTAAAATATATAAATAAAAAATATAAAAATAAACATATTTATTCATCATAAAATTAAAAAAAATCACTTACTCGTTAAGAATAATTCAAATATTCAATAATATATTTTTCAAAAAAAAATAAAATTACAGATCATTTTTCTTTCTTCACTAAATGAAGTTCTAAACCTTCATTCATTCTTCTTCCTCACAAACTTACTCCCTTTCACCATCAACTCCAACTCTTTCGTTCTCAAAACTCTCCCTCACAGCAAGTAAAATAAAAAAAAACAGTAAAACACTCATGACCTGCATTTTGCTTTTAAGGGTCGGCTCTACTACTCTCCATTACATGTGTCACATATGCAGGTGGGGAGGCAGCCAAACGCAAGTTGCGTTTTGTCTACCAAATACATGTTAACTCCAAATAGTCAAAGTTGTATGATATGTTGGCATGCAGGGAACAGGGACATGTTTTGAGACTTCCTTCTCCTCTCCTGTCAAACATATGCTGCGTTTTGTAACTGCATGCAACTTTTTTTAATTTTAGCTCAATCAAAACATAACTAACATTTTGTAAGTTACTGACTTTAATAGTTCTACATTTATGAATTACACACCATGACACAATATAATTGTATATCACTATTTTAACTTTCATAAATAAATTAATTTCTGTGTGATTGTAGATTTATTCTAAACTTAAAAACTAACCTTTGTATAATATAAATCAACATCTTCTACTAGCAGTGATAGTTGGATTTTCTTTCTAAAACATTAGTTGTTTTTTTTATTATCTTAATACAATTTTAAATTTTTTGTTACAACATTTTTATTATCTTTAACATTTATTTTTAAAATACTTATTAGAAAAATTTATTTATTTAACATAATAAAAAATATCAAAAGTTTTCAACTTAAGAAACTTATGCAAAACACTGCTTAAAAGATTAATTTTAAATTTTACTGCAAATTAATGATATGTATGCATGAAGTAATCCTGATGTGAATTTGTTTGGGTGTTTAATTGTTTTTGGAACTCAATTGGATATATTCATACTCGATAAAATGGCTTTTGAAGATATGCTCATTATTAAAAAATTTTTTAAAAAAATGGCATATTTCTTTTAATATAAGTATAATTTAAACGATGCTCCATAAAATATTTAATCTTTTTCAATAAATATCTAATCAAATGACAAATTCAATTAAAAACGTTGTGTTCATAAATCATAAGACTAATACATCGAGTTCGAGTTTAAGCGAAGGGAGAAAAAAATCAATCAATAGGGATTATTTGTTATTTTCAAATCATGTATGTCGGTTGTCAAGTGACCAGAAACATTATTCAAATATTATGGGATACATATCTGTATATGTTTTAAAACTTTGAAATGGAAAAAAAATGGCTTTTGAATTTTGATCCCATTGACATGAAGGAGTTATACATGACACGTGGAATGAGAAAGATCCAGGAATCTAATCTTACGACCGAACATGACCCTAAAATACTGGGTGTCGTTTTAAAGGATTTATTAGTCGTTTCGATCATGCGTCACAATTTGCATGTATCTAGTGCCGCAGACGGATCCAGAAATGATATTATGGGGGGCCAATAACACATATAATATTAAAAATTATGTAAAAAGATTATATAATATAAAATGTATTACAAAAATATATCGACAGAAAATATATTTTAAAGTAAAAAAATATGTATATACTTTTTACTAACGAAGTGGTCAATTCTTCGTATCATAAAATTCACCGATAATAGAATTTGTGTCAAATTTGTCAGTAATTTTCTTTTCAATATAATTAAAAGACAATTAGCAAAAAATTCATCTTTTATTTTGTTTCTAAGTTATTTTTCACAATATTCATAGTTGAAACTTGAAAAAGATCTCTTAATTGTAGTAGTTGAACAGAGAAAATTAATATCAAATGAATAAAAAAGACGGCCACAAGAAGAAAAAGAATTCACTTTATGAGATTTAAAAATTTTTATTTAATTAAAAATATTAGTAATAATATCTTTTTCAAATTTTTTTAATATTGTTACTTACTTTTTAGATATTAAAAATTATTAATATTTAAATTAGATTAGACTTTTATTTATACTAAACTAAATACTAAATAATTTTTTTAAAAAAATTAAATTATATACATAATAACTTATTATTATTAAAAAAAGTTGGGAGGACCGAGGCCGCCACTCGCCCCCCTTATGTCCGTCCCTGTCTAGTGCTGGTTTATCTGAGGCGCCACGCCACGTGGTTTAACTCAAATGGAGCAATATCCATATTGGTGATAAAGTTGCACCAGCAATGAGTACGAGATTGAATTTTTTAGTTTTAGTAAATAATCATTTTTATTTATAAATAATTGAATAAATATATCTTTGTTTTTGATAATCTTTTCGCAAGATATATCATACTCTAAATATTCTTAAAGAAAAAGTCTAGGGGATGAGCAATTTTATTAAATTTTGACCAGCATGTAACTAGTAGAGAAAGGAGAGCCATTAGATAAAATTTTACACCAATTTCATACCATTAAATCATCATTAATGACTATTTAATGACTACCAATTACAAAAATTACTGATCCTAACATTGCTCTTAAATAAAATCTGAATTGTTAATGTTATGTGTTAGGTGTCAATAAAAATTATAGAGACTAAAAACTTCCTCCCTATAATCTAAAGGTGATCGCTTGACATTCATAAATTCCTTTTCTCAAATGATTGAATGAGTAGGATTTTCATCTTCCATCTATATAAGGCATGTGATTTCTTTAACGTTTTCTTATGTCTATCTTGTGGAGTATGTGGCTTTTTTAGCATGTTTTTCTTATTTTTCTTAATCTTAGTCTGAATCAGTGTCAAAAAATACAAATACAAAAAATATAAACAACTATTAAATATTAAAGACAATTCACAACATAAATAGCCAATGACATTTTATATTTTAGTCACCCTAAACCTAAAATTACATAGATAAAAATTGAATGACAATTATTCTATAAACTTTTGAATTTGAATTGGAGGAGCATCCACTAGTGCAGAATTAGCATTTATAGTAACAGATTTATTGTTATTTCCATCTTAAATAACAGGTGCAAGTTTCAAACAGACCTTTTTTTACTTTTTTTTTAGTTGCCAATTAGAATTTTTAGGAGTTTTCTTACATGTTTTGAAGTAGTGATCCTTTTTTTCACATTTATTGTAGGTGACCGGGAAGGTCTTTCTAACTTTGTTACCATTAACTAGTGCAGGAGGTTGAATTGCTTCCTTTCTCCTCTTGACTACTCTACTAGCAGGCCTCACAATTCTAGGTAGATCAGGCATCAATTGGTCAGTTGGTTCTCAGAACTCTTCACTATTTATAAGATTGATACAAATGTCATAAGTCTTTTTTATAGTTTTCACAATGAAGAATGAAAACACAAAGTTCTCAACTAATTAAACTCTCACTCTTGATATTGCTGCAACAGCATGAATGGAAGGTACACCTATAGAACACAATATCTGAAATAAAATATCAAATTTTCATAATTGATACTAAAATAGAATGTCTAAATGTCATAAATGTACAACTTACCTATAAGCTGCTACAAATTACTAGTACAAGTGTGAATTTTCAAGTTAACTCCAAACTTGTGTGAGTTTCTTGAGACTTTAGATACTACCTTGTTATTGTCACCAAACCATTAAGCATGCTACTTATGACTTCTTGGCTTAATTCATTTATCCAACCTCATTTACTGCACTGATTCCAAATTTCCTTCGTATCCCCATAGAATCCTCTTAAGTGTGGTTATTTTTGTCATAATATGGATCCTTAACTGTTCACATAGTGTTAGAATTGGTTTTTTTAGCCTGTATTATAACCGTATTCCAAGACTCACACATGTTATTTGTCACAGCAGCGTTCTTAGGATAATGACTAAAAAATGTCCTACACCACACCTTAAGATCAAACTTACTCATATATTTCCATGCTCCATGACTTACTGTTTTCAACCTATACATGGCAGTCTTGAGTTTGACTGGAGTTGTTGTTGAGTTAAGAAATTAACCATCATAATTGATTATGACAAACATTAGATTATTAGGCTAATTACCCAATTAGTTTTGATTATTTTGGTTGAGTGATGCAGGCTAAAAAATCAATATATAGCTGCAGCCCATTATGGAATAAATTGAACCTGTTGGTGGGCTGACAATCCAAAAAAAGCCCAAAGAAAACAAATTAAAGAAATCAAACGGGCTAATTAAATCTAAGCCAACCCAAGCCCGATTTGACATCACTCAAGGCTGATGCCTCCATTTTACTTCCACTAAAGCAACGTTCACTTTTTCCTCCTCGGTCAGAGTTCAGAGAAGTAAAAGAAAGCTTGGTTCCTAAGTCTTTTCATCAAAGAAGAAAAGAAAGAGAAAGGTTAAGCAAAAGGGTTGAGGTCTAAATCAATCCATCTTAGGCTAAAGCAGAGGTCAAAGGTAACTTATTTCCTCTTGCATGCATATTGCGTTCTACTCCTCTACCCCAACTCTCAGTATCTCCAAATTGGGATAAGTAAAAAAAGTAATCTCTGTTAAGCTCTGCTGCAAATCTATGGTCAAATTTGTGTCTTGGGGACCAAATAGAATTTCAATGGTTCAGATCTGGATTTACCATTGAAAATATTTTTTCTTGCTGTCCTAAGGCTTTCGGTCCAAAAAGAAGGTCAGAACCAAAGTTCCTAATTTGAGAAAAAATGGAAGAAAGTGAAAAAGTGAGTTGGTGAAGCACACAGCTCGACGATTGACCTAGGAGAGAGCAACTCAAAAAAATGCTAGGAGATACAAAAGAAGATTTTTTATCATTCAGAAGCCAAGGAGAGATAACCAGTGTTTTCAAGGTTTATGTTCTGAGAAGAGTTCTCTGAAGAAGTTCATCAACTTGGACATTGCTTCCTAGTCAAAGGGGCATTCCACCAGAATTAGGAACTAAATCAGAGACAAAAAAATCTGGTACATCACATAGCAAAGAGGCTGTTGAAGCATCAATCTTCTTCATGTTTTGCAGATTGTAATTTTTTTTCAATGCTTATCCTTCTGTAATTTATTGAGGTAAAAGGCTAAATGAGAGAGTCATTGAAAGAGCCTAAGAGTGTAAAGAGGTAGAGAGATACATATGAGTGAAAAGTCTAGAGTGATTTTAGATTTCTTTAGATTGATTCTGTGTCTTGTATCTTGTACCAGTGAGGTATTCCTTTCTTAGTTAGGTTAGCACTAAGAGTAAAGAGTTAGGTATTAGCATAACCAAGTTAAGTTAGGTTAGAACTTGAGTGTGAAAGGATTGTGTCAATCCTGTGGAATTGGTGTATATAATATTTTAACTATAGTGAAAATTCTACCACTGTTGTGGTGGAGACTAGATGTAGGTTGTATTGCACAAGGCAAACAAACTAGGATACATGATGGTGTTAGCTTCTCTCTTCTCTGCTCTGTTCTGTTTTCTGATATTCATGAGACAAAATGAAATTGTCTCATAAATTTTCTGCTGCTGAGTTCAAACAGATCCAGACTGAAAGTTTATTTTAAAGGGTTATTTTATTAAAGTAAAAGAAGGTCATAGATTTAACCCCCCTTCTTTAGGCTTCTACAACATTCAATTGGTATCAGGAGCTAACGTCTCAAGAATCAAGCTTCACCGCTTGGAGCAAAGGTCCAATGGCGAACAACTTGAGAACAACCATGGTTGCCTATACTCTAACTGAAGGCCAGTCAAACAACAGGCCTCCCTTCTTCAACGGGAAGAACTATGCCTACTGGAAAGAGAGGATGAGGATCTTCATTCAATCCATTGATTACAATATATGGAAGATTGTTGTAAGCGGTCCTAAGATTCCAACAAAAATAAGTGCTGATGGAGTGGTGACTCCAAAAGAAGAAGCTGAATGGAATGATAACGACAAGAAGAAAATGGAGCTGAATGCTAAAGCCATCAACCTTCTTCACTGTGCTATCAGCTTTGAAGAGTATCGAAAGGTGTCTAGATGCAAGACAGCCAAAGAAATCTGGGAGAAACTCCAGGTTACAGACGAAGGCACTAAACAAGTCAAAGAAACGAGGATTGATATGCTACGAAAATGTTTAGTGACTCATACTGTACAATAATGTTCGAAAGTAAAAGTGGGGGAAGAAGATAAGGTAAAAGTCTCGATCAGTTGAACAAGGGCGTGATCCTTGTATATATATACTAGTCTAGCAACTAAGAATTCCAAAAATAAGATAAACTAGTCTTGTAGTGCGAAAATCCACTTTTCGAGCCCACTTGGTGATTGTTTGGGCTAAGCTTGAGTGAAGCCACGAGCTAGTACCCTTCTTGGAAGTTGAACGCCAGCTTTAGACTCCTTTTTGGGCGTTGGACACCAGCTGCTCCCTTTTGGGCGTCCAACGCCAGGAAGAGGGTGAAGTACTAGCGTTGAACACCAGTTTTGGACCTTCATATCCAAAGCAAAGTATAAATTATTATATATTGCTAGAAAGCCCTGGATGTTAGCTTTTCAATGTCTTTAAGAGCGCACAATTTGGACCTCAAGTAATACCTTCGAGTGTATATAGGTAAGAATCTGACAGCATCTACAGTTCTTTCTTTGTCTTTGACTTGTACTTTTCCAAAGCTCCTCAATTTCAGTCAGAAATTACCTGAAATCATCATAAAACGCAAAAACTCAAAGTAGAATCCAATAATGTGAATTTTGCACTAAAACCTATGAAAATAAAATAAAACTTAAACAAAAAATAACAAAAACTATATGAAAATAATGCCAAAAAACGTACAAAATATCCGCTCATCAGCATATATCAACACTGTCAACATCCCTCCACTTAAGAGAACTCTCGGATCTTACACTATCCGAATCCAGGGAGTTGTGGAAGTAGCATTGTGAAACCTACTCTCAATGCCAACAATTTTGAATTAAAGCCATAGCTTGTTACATTGGTTTAGCAAAATTGTCAGTTCAGTAGGAGCCTGTAGGAAGATCCGAATCTGTTTATATCTATTTTCCTCCAAATTTGTGACATGGTCAAGACAAATGGCGTCCCAGCTAATGTTTACCAACTATTGCTCTTTCCTTTTGCTGTGAGAGACTAGCCTAAGTAGTAGCTAGATAATCAGCGCAAGGAGAGCATAGTCACATGGGAGAACTTGGTCACCAAGTTCCTAAACAAGTTCTTTCTACCTCGGAGGTTGACTAAGCTCAGAACGGACGTTCAGACCTTTAGATAGCATGAAGGAGAGTCCCTCTATGAAGGTTGAGAGAGGTACAAATAGATGCTCAAAAAGTGTCCTCAAGACATGTTTTCTAACTGGGTCCAGCTTTAGATATTTTATGATGGGATCACTCCCCCCTCACGGGTTTCACTGGATAACTCGACTAGAGGATCTTTGCATATGAAGAACTATTGAGGAAGCACACGAATTGATTGAGATGGTGGCCAACAACCAATACCTCTACTCTTCTGAAAGATCATCAAGGAAAGGAGTTAGATGCTTTGGATACACTACAAGAAAAAGGTCTATGGCCACGCTTTTTTTGCCACGCTTTTAGTGGTCAATGGCCACGCTTTTGTGAGAGTGGTGACTTAATAGAGATTTGGCCACGTTTTTTCTCGCCACACTTCAAAAGCGTGGCGAAAAGGGTCAATAGCCACACTTTTATACGAGTGGCAATTGATTAGAGATATGGCCACACTTTAAAAGCGTTGTCATAAAGAGAAACAGAGACGTTTTGAAAACGTGGTGAGAGAGTTTCATTACGGTAACGTTTATAAAGCGTGGCCATATCCTGACACTCTTTTGACATGCTTTAAAAGCGTGGCCAAAAGTTTTTTTTTTTAAAAGAAAAACCCTAATTACCCACCCCTAACCCAATAACCCTCAAACTTAGCCATCCAAATGCTTCGATCGGCACTCTCTCACTCTCAACTCTTACCGTCACTCTCATCAATGGCAACCCTGAAAGAGCTCAGATCCCCGCCGTCACCAGCACCGCCCTCGCTGCGCCGTTAGCCTCCCCTCCGCCTCGTCTCCTCGTCACCTCTACCCTAGCATCCAACAGTGTCAGCGTCATTAGCCTCTTATCGTCTCCTCGTCGTTTACGCCATTAGCCTCTTACCGTCTCCTCCTCGGCCATCTGCTCGCCGGAGGGCAGCAACATCTTCCCAACAGTGCGACTCCTTCTGCGGCTGAAGGGCGGCATGGGAGGGTTCGGATCGCTACTTCGAGGTAAGGCGATGAAGGCCGGGAAAAAGAAGACGAACAATTTTGAGGCACGCGAATGCAGAGAAGAGGCTAGAGGAGTGAAAGGCGACAGAGGAGGAGCGGCGGCTGGAGAAGGTTGCGGAGGAGTTTCTAAAGAAGCAGATGAAGAAAAGTAAGAAGGTTGCTGGCGATGGAGAAGCTCACAAGTATGTTGCCAAGTATAGGGACGAGTCTGAGCGCTGTGTCGCCGAGTTTGCAGAGTCTGTGAAGGAGGCTTTGAAGTCTCTCAATGGTAAGAGAAAGGGTTCTGAACCTGCACTGGAGAAAGCTGATTCCAAGAAGTTGAAGATATGGTAAATTCCTACTTTCTTCTTTGGATCTTTTTTGTCTACTTGTTTATGTGTAGAATGATTGCGTGATAACTATGCTTGGATGTTTGAATTTGGATTTGGTTTTGATTTTTTGTTCTGGTGATTTGTGAAAGGAAATTATTTATTGATAAACTGATATTTATATTTATGGTTTTTTGAATTTTCTAGGATGGGAAAGAAAAAATTGAATGAAAGTGATAGTGACTTAATACATCAACTCTAAATTCTTACTGATAGTGTAGAAATTTTCATGGAACAGTTTGCTGTGTATTTATATGCAGAGCTCATCCATAAAAATTTCAACCCGAACCAAAAATACCTTGAGAATTAATTGGAAGTCAATCCTCGTTTGGTGAACTTACAGTCATGTTTCAGGTTGGAGCAATGAGCATCTCAGTATTGCTAAGTGTGTGGCAAATGTTCTGGCTATGCGAGAACTGGGATGGCGAAGTTAGTGTCTGATGGCAGAATTTGCAAGAAAGGGCTGAACCAGTTGATGTAGGAGGAGGAAGTTCGCCCGGTGTTCCTCACAATTTAGGGTCTTATCTTCAGGGATTAGACCCTCCTTCAAGCTACCTTGTTCCCGAAGCTGGACTAGTTTCTATGGATGACTTGGCTTTTTCTTCCGGTCCCCAACACATGTCAGCTGAAGAAAAGAAAGAGCTTCTTGTAGTTGCACGAAACAGTCTTGAATTGCTATCTAGCATAATAAATTCTGAGGCAGAGCCCAAAACCTTGAAGGTCTAATTCTGAACTTCTGATTATTGTTGATTTATTCTCTTTGTTTGGTTCTGATATGTTTTGATTTTAATTACATATAATGTTGATTTGTTCTCCAAGTTTGGGTCTGATTTGTTCTGAATTTAATTAAAATATGTTCCGATTATTGTAGCTTTGTTCTCCTTGTTTGTTTTTTATTTATTCTGATTTTAATTGAAACATGTTCTGATTATTGTTGATTTGTTATCCTTATTTGGTTCTGATTTTAATTGTGCAAATTTTGATCTGTTTTAGAGATTTATTTGTTCTTTATCAAATTATGGATTTGGACGGTTTTGATTTGGTGTAACATGATCAGCTTTACCGCTTCCTTGTGAGGAGGACCGGCAGCAACTTCAATGTCTACTGAAGGGCAAGGTTTATTTTTCCCTCTCTTATCTTTCTCAGTGGTAAGATAGGAATTCTTTCGAGTTTTGAGTACTTATACTCTCCACCGGATGTTTTTTTTTAGTACTTTGATGAGCGGATAATTTATACACTTTTTGGCATTGTTTTTATATAGTTTTTAGTAAGTTTAAGCCACTTTTAGGGATGTTTTCATTAGTTTTTATGTTAAATTCACATTTCTGGATTTTACTATGAGTTTGTGTGTTTTTCTGTGATTTCAGGTAAATTCTGACTGAAATTGAGGGATTTGAGCAAAACTCTGAAGAAGGCTGACAAAAGGACTGCTGATGCTGATGGAATCTGACCTCCCTGCACTCGAAATGGATTTTCTGGAGCTACAGAACTCCAATTGGTGCGCTCTCAACGGCGTTGGAAAGTAGACATCCAGGGCTTTCCAGCAATATATAATAGTCCATACTTTATTCGAAGAATGACGACGTAACTTGGCGTTAAACGCCAAGTACACGCTGCTGTCTGGAGTTAAACGCCAGAAAAACGTCATGATCTGGAGTTGAACGCCCAAAACACGTCATAACCTGGAGTTTGACGCCAAGAAATGCCTTAGCTCGTGGAATGATCAAGCTCAGCCCAAGCATACACCAAGTGGGCCCCGGAAGTGGATTTATGCATCAATTACTTACTCATGTAAACCCTAGTAGCTAGTCTAGTATATATAGGACATTTATCTATTGTATTAGACATCTTTGATCTCAGTTTTGTATTATTCTTCATCTTAAGAGGCTATTGATCACGTTAGGGGGGCTGGCCATTCGGCCATGCCTGAACCTCTTTTACTTATGTATTTTCAACGGTGGAGTTTCTGCACACCATAGATTAAGGGTGTGGAGCTCTGCTGTACCTCAAGTATTAATGAAATTCTATTATCT
>NC_029777.3:45961017-45961313 GCF_000817695.3 Arachis duranensis | reverse complement strand
GCCCTTAAAACCAAAAGGCAAGGGTAGCAAGGATCCAAGGCTTTGAGCATCAATGGATAGGAGGGCCCAAGGAAATAAAATACAGGCCTAAGCGGCTAAATCAAGCTGTCCCTAACCATGTGCTTGTGTCATGAAGGTCCAAGTGAAAAGCTTGAGACTGAGTGGTTAAAGTCGTGATCCAAAGCAAAAGAGTGTGCTTAAGAGCTCTAGACACCACTAATTGGGGACTCTAGCAAAGCTGAGTCACAATCTCAAAAGGTTCACCCAGTTATGTGTCTGTGGCATTTGTGTATTCG
>NC_029777.3:45951101-45959700 GCF_000817695.3 Arachis duranensis | reverse complement strand
AGACTGGTTAGCTGTGCGAGTGACAGCCGCACAGGTTATTTCCCCGTGAGGAATGAAAGTAGCCACAGTTGATGGTGAACCCCTATACAAAGCTTGCCATGGAAAGGAGTAAGAAGGACTGAGTAGAAGGAGTAGGAGAGCAGGCATCCTTGAGCCATACAGCATCTGCATATACTTAACTGATACCTCTACTAATGAATCTGCATAAGTGTTCTATCCCTATTATTTCTTCTTTTTATTATTAATTATTCGAAAACCCATAAACCATTTTTAATCTGCCTAACTGAGATTTGCAAGGTGACCATAGCTTGCTTCATACCAACAATCTCTGTGGATTCGACCCTTACTCACGTAAGGTTTATTACTTGGACGACCCAGTACACTTGCTGGTTAGTTGAACGGAGTTGTGTCCACTCATGCCAATTTCTTAAATTCCATAATTTTACAATGATACCAAAAGGCACAAAATAGGGATCACAATTTCGTCCACCGTACTTATACGCTTATTTTTTTCATGGTTGACTATAATTGAATGGTTTTGCAGGATTCTCTTGGAGGTAACAGCAGAACTGTTATGATAGGTTGTGAATGCTTCATGAAATTACCACCTGAAATTGGAAATTTGGAGAAACTTGAGAAGCTTGATCTTGATGAGACTCAGATCACAGATCTGCCAAAAGAGGTCCAGAGGATATTGAGGTTAGAACATGGCTTCAATTAGGGTGTTAGAGATGCTTGGAAACCCCATCAAGTTGAGTGGTACAGCAAGGTCAGCACCATCAGCTTCTAGCCCTGCCACCTTCAAGACTGTGGCTCTCTTTGGTAAGAAGGCAGCACCACCTCCTCCTTCAAAGAAAGCTGTTGCTGCTGTCACTCCTGCCAATGATGAACTCGCCAAGTGGTATGGTAAGTGGTTGCTCCTATCTTCACATCCTTTCTTTTTTCTGTTCTTTACCATATACCAGTAAGCACCCGCTGCTCCATGCTTCTAAATTCCAATTACTTGAACTAAATGTGTCATTGTTTGATTACGTAGATTTAATTTCATGTTTTGTGTCCTTCTAAATCTGAATCTGATCTTGAAAACGAAAATGAAAGGGCTTGTATGCGGGAACAAGTAGAGGAATCAAGAATTCACAATGCAGTTTCTTAGGTGCAACTAAGGTGAATTTTCCCAGCCAAACAATGTCCAGAACTTGTCAACTCAATCACAAACATAAAACACATTCTGGGGCACTCCATGCTACCTGCCAGGGTGACAAGATCCTGGTAGCTAACAGAGGCAAAATCCTGGTTCGTGCTATTCGCACTGCTCATGAATGGGGAATACCCTGTATGGCTTTGTACTCAACCATAGACAAGGATGCACTTCATTCAAATTGGCTGATGAATCCGTCTGCATTGGCGAAGCGCCAACTAGCCAATCGTAAGTTTCACATAATCACATACTCACATTTTCATATGCAATCATAAATCCAATGTCTTTTCCCTTTTGTGATTATTAAGTATGCCTCTTGTCTATATATGTTTGTTTAATTTGATTTGTTAAGTTATTTTTTCTTTCCTGAGCAGGTACTTATTGATCCCAAATGTACTGTCTGCTGCTCCCCTCAATATTAATGATTTGGAATTTTGTTGAATTTTCTGCTCGTTGCAATCTATTTATTCATTATTTTAGCATGGAACAGTTCTGGTTTTTTGGTCATCTAATGTTAAGAAGCTGTATTTATGCTTAACCAAATTGCAATCTATTTTATTCATTATTTAGGCTTCAAGTGACTTTCACTTGCTTCAGTTATTGTTTAGTTTTATCTTAAGTTAAAGAACCAAGCTTCAAGCTTGTATATTTTTGTGTTTCAAAATGTGGTGTGTTTTGTGCAGCTGCTCTGCTGGCCGTGCCGGGAAACCTGTAGTTAGATGGACTGAGGTTCACACATTTTCTTAGCTGATGAATTTTTGTTTCTGATATCGTTTCTTTCTTTATTAATCCTTTATTTTCAGGGAGATTTCAGATACAAAGTTGGTTTGAGGATAGGCTGCAAGACTTACCAGATGACCCTAATAATGAATTGATGATGCCCAAAGACCCTGAATGTAATAAGGAAGGTGAGCTCTCTTGAATGCCTAAGGTTCTTAGCGTAGCTTGTGCTTCTGCTTTGCTCGAGCAGTGCCTATCACTGCTACTTAAGTGTATTGTAGCGAATGTAGTTTCTGTTAAGATTTTTTTTTTTTTGGACTATTTTATTGCTTTAAAATGTCCTTTAAAAACTGAAATTTTGTTAGTTGCAGTGGAAATGGATTGTGACTTAAATCAAGCTATACCTAAAGTGATAGTAATTTGAACACTGGATTTCCTTGCTTTAGGGAAGACTTTGTCTGATAATTATGTCCAACCTGAAGTTTATGTCTGATGATTAATTTATTATGATGTTTCTTTACTGAATTTTTATTTATTTATTTGATTTGTTGATGGTTTTAGGCCAAGGATAAGCTTGAGAAATCTGTAGTGGCGGATAATGAATCTGGGAAAAGTATAGAGAGTGAAGTTAGAACCAGTTCTGGGATGTTTCTCGGCAAGAAGCAGGTACTGTGTATGTTTTTTTTTTTCTTTTAGTGATAAAAGGTACTGTAAAATTTTTTTAATGCTTGCTTTTTCATAATGCTTTGTTGGCTTTAGTGAAGTCATTTAGTTCTGGATTTTCAAAGGAAGAGACTACCTGAGGCGTGATAAGCATTTTCAAAGGAAGAGACCAAGGTGGTTGCGTGGTGGTTGCTGGCGAATCCAAGGAGCGTGCCATCGCTTCAAAGCTTGGCTGCTCATGGTTCATTGAGAGCTAGAAGGAAGGCTGATGCATTATTAAGGTTGCTCAATAGATGCCGCTCTCAGCCTCATCATTCTCTTTGATTCATATATGTATTCATATATGTATTTTGCAATGACCATGGATTTGTATATTCTTCTTGTCATTCTTATAAGTTTGTTACAATGAGTTCTCATTAGGAAATAATCCTTAGATGACTTAATTACACAAGTTGTCAAAACATATTGAATTTCTTTGTTGGATTCAATCACATTTATTTAGCAAACATTTTTGTTATCCACGCTTTCTTTAGCCCTGAAATTTGCAAACAAATTTTAAAATTTATTAAATTAATAAAAATTAATAAGAAATTAATTTTTTTGTATTTTCTTATATTTTCTTTTTTTTTTTTAATTTGACAAAGGAATAGGTCATGCTTTGAAAGCGTGGCAAAAGGTTCTAATTAGCAAGCTACGCTTTTAAAGCGTGGACATATCTCACGTACGGCCACACTTTAAAAGTGTTGCCATATCTCTCACATACGACTACATTTTGAAAGCGTGGCCATATCTCCCACATACAGCCACGCTTTTAAAAGTGGCAATTTGTAAAAGTGTGGCAAAAAAAGCGTGGTAATAGGCTGAAAAAAGCGAGGTGATAGAGCAACCGCCACCCTTTCAGAGGTCAACTTTTCAAAAGCGTGGCAATAGCTCAAAAAACGTGGCGAAAAATTATCGCCACACTTTTTTCAGCTTGTCACCATGCTTTAAAAGCGTGGCAATAGAGCTGTTTTCTTGTAGTGATACCCTTTTGCCTCAGAATAAAGTCATCTCTTAGCAAATAAATGCAATTACTTAACACCAAGGAGGAAAGCAAGCTCCCAAGAGAATCCCTATCGTGCAAGTAATGCATTGTCTCAAGGTGAAGGCATGGATTATGGATACGTGTCCATGGAACAAGTCAATTACCTAGATAAGCCTCATAATGATCCTTACTCTAAAACCTATAATTCCGGGTGGAGAAACCACCCAAATTTTGGGAGGGAAAATCAAAACTAGAGGCCTAACCAGTTCAGCAACATCCACCAACCTACTCAATTCAATAACCCCAGCAGAACACTTTTAATAACCATCACCACAACCCAAATAACTCTCATGTGAACCACTTTCACCAACCACCACCTCTCTCACAACCAACAAAACAAAATTCTCAAAAACTTTCTAACCCTGAATTAGCCTTAGAAAAATTCATGGAAAGAATAAAAACCAACTTCAAGAATCAAGGAGCTTCACTGAAAAATCTGGAGGTACAAATAAGCCAACTTGCTCAACAATTAGCCAAACCCAGTCAAACACTTCTCAGTGACACAATTCTAAATCCAAGAAAGGAGTGCAAGGCTATTTATTTGGGAAGTGAAATGGTGGTAAAAGAAGAAAAGAAAGAAAAAACCAAGAAGGAGGAGTTTACTGTCAAGGCAAGAAAGGAGGCAATAGAGGACATTCATCAAGAGGAGCATGTGCAGCCCACCCTCCAACAATCAAATCCATCTACAGAAATTCCATCAAAAGAGAGAATGATTTTCAATCACTCTAATATAGTGGTTCAATTAGTGGTTCAATTATTGTGTGACACTTGCATGATTTTCATTAACTCTAATTTTAAATAAGTGACATATAATTCGGATTAGAACAACTTTTGAAAATTTTGTTTTCTTCTAAGGTTTAACAACTGGATAGGACTAATTTGAATAAGTGATATGTAATTCAACCTAAGGACTATTTTTTAATTTTATTAGAAACTAAATCAGTTTTTGGGTTTAAACTCTTTAATTAATTAATTAATTGATGACTAGTTGATTAAAGAAAAACTGAGTAATCGATGATTTGAAAATCAATTACTAAAGATTTATCATGAAAAATCTTTTCATACTTCAAAATAAATAAACAAGGTTTGATTTTTCTAAATATATAAACATTTATAAAGTCCTTGACTCTCACAATCATTGTATTTGACTATTTTCTTAATCAACATCTAAGCTTTTTATCTCACAAGCACTCAAACACTCAAGATTCTAAGTAAAATACAAGTTTTGTCTTCATTAATTTAAATTATTTTAATCTAATTTGGTATATAATCTGATATTTACTTGTTCAATCTTTTAATTCTTGTGAGAACAATATTCACTCACCTTAATATTATTTAAATGATCCAGTGCATTTATCAGTATTTGTGAGCTCTAATTAATTTTCGATCATCAATTTACATTATAATAAGCTGTAATAAATGTGCAAATAATTAACAATTACAATTTTCCTGGATAAAATGAACTGAAGAAGACAGTCCATGTGCTAGAAGTATGAATCCCTATATTAGGCTATTAGCCTATCATTTTCCATTATTATACACTTAACGTGCTATAAATTCAACATTATTATTACCTACCCTAGGGCAGGAGACGCTAACGTGTTAACTCTAAGTCCTGCTCTCCACCGCTTGTATGCTTCATAATTTGTTGAATAAGAAGACTCATATTAAGATATGAAGATCCACCTTTCTCAACTGCTCTCTTTGCCATCTTACTCAGTTCAATGACCCTTGCTCTTCTCTTTCTGCTCTCTTCTTCTTCTTCATCCATCACCATGCATATTCCATTTTTAATATCTTCCTTCTTCACCAAAACACCTATCTTCTCTTCCTCCCCAAACTTCATTGCAACCTCCACACCAAGGCTCACACCAACCTTTAAAACTTGAGTAACAAGCTTCTCATTCAAGAATTGATCTGCAAACAGTGGCCATGTAATCATTGGCATGCCAGCCGTTATCGCTTCTAAGGTAGAATTCCAACCACAATGTGTTACGAATCCTCCAACTGCAGGGTGTGATAGTATTAGTACCTGAGGAGCCCAACCTCGAATTATAAGACCTTTATCTTTGTTTCTTTCTTCAAACCCTTCTTCTTCGATCCAATTCTCCAATTCATGCAAGTTCTTTCCATCCCTAATGACCCATATAAATGGTTTATTTGTTGCTTCCATGGCCAATGCCAATTCTATAAGCTGTGAAGTGGTGAGATTGCATAAGCTTCCAAGACATGCATAAACAACAGACTTGGGTTGCTGCAAATCAAGCCATTCTAAGCAGTTCTGTTCATTGATTGAAGCCTTGTTACCTCTTTGAGCCTTATCTATTTCATCTTTGTTGCATAGTGAAACAGGGCCAATACACCAAACCTTACCGTTCCTTTCTTTCTTGTAGTCATTTACATAATCTTGCTCCAACTCTTCAAATGTGTTTATGATCACACCATATGCCTTCATTTCAGCATCCATCATCTTCTCACCAAAATCCTTCAATTTATCTGTCATTTGCCCTGGTACCTGATTTTTGGTGACTTGAATTTGGTGAGGTATGCCAGGAATAGTGAAGTACTCAAATTCTGAGGTGATGTTCGCAGCAACCTATAAATGTTACACGAATACAAAACACAAGAATTAAAAATAATATCAGGTCATATCATATTAAAGTTAAAAAAAAAAGTTAAAGGATCATCAAAATTTAAAAATATAATATAAAAATATGTGGTTGGATTATTAAAACAAATTAAACTAAAAAAATTGAATTGATAATTAAATGATAATCGAAAACAATATATTCTAATCACCCATTATATTTTTATTAAAATAATGTTATATATGCACCGCCTAGGTTATATGCACTATCTATCTATATACTATTTTTGTATATCTTTCATTTTCAATATTTAAAGTAATTGATAATAAATAAGAGAAGATAAAAATTCATTGTTTAAACTATAAATGAAAAGAAAAAGAAATATAAAAAAGATTTATAGAAAAGTGGCTGAAATATTGTTTCATATATATCATAAACCGTCTCTTTTTTAAAAATGTAAATCAAGTAAACCTCTTTTAAGTTTAAAATTTGAATACTTACATATATCTTGTTTTTTATTTAATTTTATGTTAAAATTATTATTTTTAAACGTAACAAGAATTAAAATTCTAAATATATTGATTATAGAAACTCTGAGAAATTATATGTATTAAAACTATTTATCGCAAAACCTAATTTATTAGATAGAATTACGTAAATAATTATATTTAATAACAAATACACGAACAGTTCTATCAAAATCAGAAGTTATTATATAAATGAAGTGTTTGTGCATTATAGGAAGCACCTTGGAAGTGTTTATCTTGTACAAGCAATGGAGGCAGAAGCAGCAAAAGCCATGGAAAGAGATTCTTGGGATGTTATGCTTCTGAGCAAGTTGAGAAGTCCAAGGAATGCAAAAATCAGAGATAATGCAAGTTGGTTTCGGTGTGATCTGCTCGAACAACTCCTCTGCTGGTTTTTGGAGCAACGTGATTGCATGGAAGAAATTGACCATGGCGTCTGAAGAAGTCACCATGTCGAAGCTTTCAGACCCTTCAGGTAAACCTGCTTCCTTAGATGGAAATGGGAGCTCTATTAATCGGATTTGAAGGCCGGAAGAGATGGCGCGAGAAAGAACTGAACTGAAACGGGAAGCGTTCTTTGGTGTGGTGAAGATGGTGACGATGACACCACGGTGTGCCAAGAGTTTTGCAATGTCCATCATGGGGATGATGTGGCCTTGAGCCATTAGAGGGAATAAGATGAAGTGAGGTTGATTTGTTTGGAAAACCATGGCTGATATTGCGGCTAATGGCTACAATAATGATTAGAAGTAAATGACTAAATGATACGTGTTGTGCGTATGCTACATATGTTGGGTTCTATTTATATATTTTAGAGGAGTGCTAAAGGCAGTAATTTTTGTAATTTGTGATTATCAAATAATTATTAATGATAATTTTAATGGTATAAAATTAATATAAAATTTTATTTAATAACTCATTTTTTTTTGTTAGTTATATATTAACCAAAATTTAATAAAATTATTGTTATTATAGACTTTATCTTTAATTCTGTGGTGATTGTTAAAGTTGGATGGCTACAATGATTATCTTCTGTCCACTAATCAATTGCTGACATGTGGAGAGGTGTATTTTGTTTGACTTTTATTTGATTGAGTCTAAACACAATAAATTTGATAATCATCCACGCTAATTGCAGGTTCTATTAAAGGTTAAGTTCGATTTTAGTTTCAGGTTGAAAATTGATTTTATCTCTAATTTTTTTTTGGTTACAAAATGGTTTCTAACATTTTAGTTAATTTTAAAATTTTTTTTCGAACAAAAATACTCCTCCTTCCCTTCCTCCCTCCTCTCTTCTTCTCCTTCTTTCTCAAAATTATGCAGAAGTACTAGCAGAAGCACCTCTCTCCCCTCTTCTTTTCCTTCTTCCCCAAAATTATGTAGAAGCACCAGCAGAAGTACAAACAGAAACAGAACCAAAAGCAATAACAACAATTAATCAAACAGAAGCAGCAGCAAGACAACAACAACAACAATAAATCACCAATGAATCAACAATAGAATCAAGTAGAAATAAAAGAAGCAGGAGCAGAAACAAAAACAGAACAACAACAACAATAACAATGAAACAATATTATCAATCAGAATCAAAATCAACCAGAAACAACAATAATAAAAAAATCAAAAAATATAATAGAAATATAATGAAAGAAGAAGAATAATGATGGAAGTAGAAGCAGAATCCGGCGAGCCACCCGAACGACGATGAGCAACGGCCATCAAGCAAAGAAGAGCGAAGAATGGCGGCGACGACGGCGAAGACCCTTCCCCCTCTTCTTCCCGAACCCCCTCCCCCCTTCTCCCTTCGCATAACCCCTTT
>NC_029777.3:45946225-45950807 GCF_000817695.3 Arachis duranensis | reverse complement strand
ATCCCTTTCCTTGCTTTCTTATTTATTTTTTTATATTTATTTTATTTTATGATTTTTTAATGAGGGGGTAGTTTGGTAATAAAAGAAATGAAATTGGTAAAAAGGACGATTTTAAAACAAACTGAAATTTTGGGGACCATTTTGTAGCAAAAAAAAAGTTGGGGACGAAATCGATTTGCAGCCTCTACGTTGGGACCAAAATCGAACTTAACCCTTCTATTAATTAGAAAGAATTCTTCTCCTGAGCACCGATTTTTGTTTGTGAAATTAGAGGTGTGCATGACCCGACCCGACTCGAAGACCCGGCCTGGTTCTAAACACTTTAGGGATTAATTTGGTGTGATTTCATCGGGTCTAGGACCGGGTAAGGGTCTCAAAAATAGACTCGGTCATTATTTCGGGTCGGGTTCGGGCCATAGCTCGGGTCATCCGAAATCGGCGCGATGGCCCGGTCACCATACACAATAAATATTTTGTATTATTAGTGATGAATGATGGCTATTATTATGTGGAATTTAAGTATTGTAAACCTTAATATTTTGTGTTATTAGTTATTATATATAAGACTATAAGTTAATGTTTTATATTTAAAATGCATAAGACTTTAGACTAATGCATAATATTGTGTTATTTTTATTGATTTAAATATTTGGTGTTATTAGGCAATATTAGTATTGATTATGGTTATGCTTTAATTTTAGAGAAGAGTTGGTTCTTGTTATATTTTTCTAAGTGAATTTTACCATGTCAAATAATGATTGGAGTCTTAGAAATTTGGATACTTTTACATGCTAACTTATAAGAAGGTATCAAGATAATATAATGTTAACGGCCCGGTTTTCGCCCGGTATAATTGTGGTACGAAAGGGTATAGGTTTCATCGAGTTTAAGGTCGGGTTCGAGACTCATAAATGGACTTGGTACATATTTCGGGTCGGATCTAAATCACATCAAACCCGGTTTCACCTGACCTATGCACACCCTTACGTGAAATCACCTATTCTATTTCGTTTTAGACATGGCATGAGCCGGACAAACCCGACCTACATTCAGGACTGACCCAAATCCGAGATAGAAACCAATTGGACCCTCTCTAATTCAAACTATTGCACCCCTTTCCTATCGCTTCCTTTACCTAACTATTAAAGTTAGATTTGGTTAGAAAGAAAGAAATAAAAAAAATTAGTTTTTAGATATATTTAGATAAAAAATAAAAAAATATCATAAAAAATAATTTTATTTTGTATTATAAAATATATTAGAAAAAATAAGGGATAATATTAAAAGTATAGAAAAGAAATAAGTTTTTTTTTCTTTTCTTTTTAACATTGGAGAAAAAAAATTGGTAGGTTTTATTCTTTTGTTTTTTTTTTTAATTTTTCTTCTAAACTAAACAATGAAAAATAATCATTTTTTTTTCATTTTTTTCTCCCTTTTCTTTCTTTTTATTTTCCCTTCAAACAAACATAGCGTAAACGATCAAAATAGAGCAAGAAAGAACCACAAGAAAGCTTTTTTTTTTCAAAACAGAACAATGCTAATGGATGGAATGAATAGAACGACTGCTGCTCGAAATTGATGGCGTAGAAGAGAAACAGTTCTATTGCTCCAGCGTTGATGGATGGAGGTGAAAAGTTATTGCTACTTCAACGCCTTTGGATGGGAGAAAAGTGTAACATCTTAACTATCAAAATGTCACGCTTCCGACTGCGCTGTTCTGATAGTTCAGGAATTATGACGACTCTTAAAATATTTAATATTAAAATATGAGCCTGTTTAAAACTTAAATCGTAATTTTAGAAAGACCGTTTAAAATAAAACATAAATCCATACTTACAACCATATACATACATATACATAGTATTAACTTACAAGCTTTACATAAAACAAATCCTATCCCTCTTACAAATTATGAAAAGTTAAAAGGCAAGAAAAACATAAATACTAAAACAATACAAAATTATCGTTTAAACAGAAAAGAAATAAGCTCTTCTGAACTTCGTCGTATATAACCTGAAAGAGAAAAGACTTATAGAAGAGTGAGAACATCGTCTTCGCTGGTTCTCACTATCGGGTTAGAGAATTGTTATAATAAGATACGTAAAAAAAACTGTTTTTAAAAATAGTGATTAACATACGCCTTATGAATCTTTTCCAAACCAAAGATTCATACTCAAAAATTTGAAATCCTTTTTAAAAGCGAACTCCGTTAATTCTTCAAAAATCCAAAACCTTTTTAAATGTCTTTCCTAGACAGTATGAATGACTAAGCTATTCCAAGCATAAATTCATTAAATCTATGCTGAACTAGTTTAGTTTTTCAAACTTTTCTAAACTAGAAACACAAACCAAACATGGCCTTCGGCCCATCACAAAAATTGGCCATAGGCCCAAATAACTCAATAATCAACAGTCAATCTATCACAATCCAACCAATTTTCAGTCACACACACAAGTAAGAAGGTTCAAACACAATCAAGCAGTTACATCAAGTAGAGCAATTAGCAATTAAACATAATTATTCACATAGGCAAACCAATTACAATATGCACACTCAAACAATGTCACATAGATGCATATGATGCATGCCTGTCCTATGGCTGATGAGTCTCATCTGTCTGTTATAAAGCCAAACCCGACATGTTCGGTAGCCAACTCTGGACAGAACACCAAATACGGAGCAAGTGAGACAATGCCACAATCCTTGCATCTTACCCGCGTACCCGGAGCAGGGGACAACTTTACCCTGTCTCTTACCTAAGTGGTGTTACAGTTCTCAACTCGAAACAAGCAGCGATAGAATTCCACCCTTGCATCTTACCCGGAGTTTTGAACTCTCAACCTGAACAAGTAGATAACACCACCGCATCTTACCTGGTATTCTCGGCTCTTACCCGAAACAAGTGGATAATACCACTACATCTTACCCGAAGGCATATTACAATCAAATTCAAGCTCATTTTCATTATCCTACCAACTCATTCATAATCATTTTCAAACACAACATACAGCTTAATCTTTGGCTGTCGAACCTGAGTCTGCCGGTGAATATAGAACATATTTTGTATACTTACTTCGTCAATGATCGGCATAATATCAAACTGTATTAGACACCGAAAACTATAACGAGATTTTGGTATAGGATATTACTCACTCTCCTCAACATATCGTTCTCCATACTTTGACAGAGACCATTTTAAAACTCTATGAATGTCATGGTGCATGAAACCACAAACGAAAACCAATTCTCACATACAAAGCTCACTCTCTCATGAGTACTTCGTATAATCTCACTATTGTGATACACTACCAAATTTGTAGTACTCTCATCACACCAAAAATATACTCAGAGAACTCTTATCTTTGCGATGAAATGATACCAAACTTTACCTTATATAGGAAGAGCACTTAACACACAGATCATATGTTACATTGCCAACAAATTAAAGTGTGACACATCGATATCACACCCAACTTGCTAAGTCAACACACTCTCCACATGCTGGCAGAACGACTCCCATATACTAAGTCAGCACACTTCCCACATGCTCAGTCAGTATAACCTTCACATATTACACCTGTCTAACTATCATATCCACTGATTTGTAAATACACTAACACTAATTTCTATTAAAAACACCAATATATTTTCATATAAAAAAATAGCCTCATAAAAAAACTTAAAATATCTACTTATATATTCTAAAAGTACGTAAATTGAGTCATTTCTATCGTTATAAAGACTGTTTTAACAAACAATGTATAAATATGCTTCTACAATTGTTAAATTAGGATATACATCACTTTTACTAATAAAAACAAATAGTTTAAACCTCACCTAAATTTAGCTTTTCTTCATAAAAAAGAAATTTGCTATTGATGATGTAAGAGCATATGCAAAATGGCACTACAGTGGAGATTATCATCAATTATTTGAGGACTTGCATTGGTGGGCACAAGGATGATAGAACTAGAATCATATGGACATCGTAACAGAGCCTTCTACATCGCAATTTTCTTTTAATTTTGTGCGCCAAGATGCAAACAAACAAAAGAGAAAGAAGTGACGTGATTAGATTCGATTCAGTCAAAGAAATGTAAAAATAAAAATAATAATTGTCTAATTTATTAAAAAAATTTAAAATTAATATTTAATTTTAACATATAAAAATAATTAATTTTTTAATTTTTAATTTTTATTTTTAAGAAATTGAATAAATTTGATACCAAATTCAGAAAGACACACCAAAAAAATTGAAAAAAAAAAACCAGAAAAGGGGGAAGCCTGACATGTCACATGTGTGTGAGATTGCTTACTCTATATTATAGATAGATTACATAGGTGCTTCTAGAAGATGCATGGCTTTGCCGTCTCTTCGATAACCTCCACAATTAAAAACGAGGACTGTATTATTCAGGTAAGGAACTAACCGAACTAACCTACGTGGAAATTCTCTTTCCACGCACTCCTCCTTTGGCATGCAATAATGACAAATCCAACATTTCATCGTATTGTATAAGAACACTCAAACAAGTACGTTTAAAATATTTTTATATAAAAATTTTTGATTTTATTTATTTA
>NC_029777.3:45943230-45946037 GCF_000817695.3 Arachis duranensis | reverse complement strand
TTGTATCGTTTGAATAAATATTAATTAAAATCATTAATATAATTATTTCTTCTCTTGAATTTTAAATTTTATTCATAATTTATTTTTTTATTATTAATCTATATTTTTGATAGCCGTTTTTGAACTGTGATCAAATAAATAACTTTATGAAAAGTTATTTTTGCTATTTTTATATGAACAGTGTCCATTGCAGAATTTTATTTTGCTTTACAACTAAAAAATGTATTTACATTTTAATTTTTAGCAGTATTTCGAAAGTATCGGCTTGCATAAAATCCTAAGAAAACGAAAGAGCAGGAGGAGACGCTGAATTTTTTTAAATAAATAAAAAATATTTTATCTAAAAAAAATTATGTAATTTGTAACATTTTTATCGATTTAAACTCTTACTTATTTGTATATATCTCGTTTACATTATAAAATAGATAAGACATGATACGACGTGGTCATATAATGTTTGCACACGTGATTTGTAGCGTGGTTATCTCGTTTACCATTAAAACACGATATACATAATGTTATTTTGTTACACTGTAAATAAGATAAGTAAGAAGTACACTTATATATTAAATTCGTTCATAACGCCTTTTGAAGTCACTTTTTATCCATTTTTTCTATTTTTCTCCCTCTTTTATCTTTTTTTAATCATATTATCGAGGTATTCGGAAATTATGGTGCGTGCAGATGCACGGGATGAGGATATCAACCGCCTGAAAGCGACATGGCATATCGCCGTGACAATCGACTTCCAGGTTAGTATTATTATTTTTATGTTTAAGTTAAATAAACATATATTTATAGTCATAGGTAGCGTACTTTTATAGATGTTATATATGTTAGGTGGTAGAATATATTATTAGTAAGTGTTAATTGATAGGAATTGGTTTAACTTATTAGATAAAATTATTTTATTAAGTAAATGTTTATTGTATTTTGTTATTTATTTAATTTGATTTCTATATTTTTAATTTTAATTTTGATAACTTGGTAGATATTTTTTTTAGTCATTGTTAATGGATAGCTATGATTTTAGTATTAGTTAAATTAATTTATTAAATAAATGTTTATTTCATTTTATTTTTATATAATTTAATTTCAATATTTTTAATTTTAATTTTGATAGTTTTATAGATAACAATTTCTAATTATTATTCAATATTTTAATGGGTGAGTATTTCCATAATTTTTAAATATGGTATGAGCACTTAACCTGGGATTGGGTGGAGCAGCTATTTGATGCCCGACCTCCTCATGGTGGACAGCATGGTGTATGGAGGAAGGAGTCTTTCTCCATCAAACTAATATGGCTTTAAGACCGAATTTGGCATATGTCCGATACCATTGATCCAGCCACCCTCCAAAAGTACACGAGGTGTTACATACTGTTGCTGATTGGGGGTTACCTGATAACTAACAAGTCAAATAATTAGGTCTATCTCCGGTAGCTGCCACTATTGGATGACTTTTAGAGGTGTCGTGATTTGTCTTGGGAATTTGTTGTGTTTGCATGGACGTACCACTCTTTATACTTTGCAGCACATCGAGACACCACTGAGATTGCTGGATGCACTCCACTTGTAGTCTCTTGGATATACCATAGATTTTTTCAATGGTGTCCACCTGAGAGGCAGGTTCTGACGTATCCCATGGCTGCAAGGTAACTATTAGTACTTATAGTTTTCTTCTTCTTCGATTAAGAAGATCCTCTTTCATAAATTGATACACTTTTATTCTTACATATGTCCATAGGTTGATAGGTATAGCTCAGCAAAGTAGAGACCAACACGAACAGAAATTCTTCAGATACGTGCCATCGATGAAGACAAAGGACTTCTAATACTTGAAAGCCTCATATAGACAGGAAAGGCACATAATACCTTATCAAATTGCTGCAGTCGCGTACCACCAAGTGCCATCATAGTACGGTACAACTCTAAAATCACATATTGTTCTAGGAGTACAACTCTGCAATGCTTGGAGCAACCTCGGCACCTTATTGTATGACTCCTCCCAATCACCGTATATTTGTGCAATTATCTTTTGCTTTGCTATCCAGACCTTTTTATACGAAGGTTTGAAGTGATAGCTTTGCCTAACTACACCTTGTAGAACACAGATATTGATGGATGGGCTGGACTGTATCAAGGACAGGATGATACTACGGATGACATTGCTATTCAACTGTCGATGGTCTTGAGACATAGTGGGTGCTAAACATGTATGTGCACCTCTAAAGCTATGCATCTCCCTAACGAAATAAAATATACATAGTAGGCATTTATAACAAATATAATCATGACAAATAAGAAACTACACCATAATTAAACTTAACCTCGCCAATATTCGAGATTCTGTCAGAGGGCAACATGAAGACTCCAAGGACATCTTATTGCAAATTGCCACTAATGCACATGCCACTTTAATCCGTTGATGAGCGGATAATTTATACGCTTTTTGGCATTGTTTTTAGGTAGTTTTTAGTAAGTTTAAGCTACTTTTAGGGATGTTTTCATTAGTTTTTATGTTAAATTCACATTTCTGGACTTTACTATGAGTTTGTGTATTTTTTTGTGATTTCAGGTAATTTCTGGCTGAAATTGAGGGACCTGAGCAAAACTCTGAGAAGGAGGCTAACAAAGGACTGCTGATGCTGTTGGAATCTGACCTTCTTGCACTCGAAATGGATTTTCTGGAGCTACAGAACTCCAATTGGTGCGCTCTCAACGGCGTTGGAAAGTAGACATCCAGAGATTTCCAGCAATATATAATAGTCCATACTTTATTCGGAAATTGACGACGTAACTTGG
>NC_029777.3:45922331-45942609 GCF_000817695.3 Arachis duranensis | reverse complement strand
TGGAAAGGAGTAGGAAGGATTGGATGAATGTAATAAGAAAATAGAGATACGAGAGGAGCACAGCATCTTCACATACTTATCTGAAATTCCCACTATTGCTTTACATAAGTATTTCTATCCCTTTTTATTTTCTATTTATTTATTACTTTTCGAACTCACCATAAACCAATTTAATCTGCCTAACTGAGATTTACAAGATGACCATAGCTTGCTTCATACCAACAATCTCTGTGGGATCGACCCTTACTCACGTAAGGTATTACTTGGACGACCCAGTACACTTGCTGGTTAAGTTGAACGGAGTTGTGAAAAAAAAGTGCTGAGTTAGTCTTTTTGGCACATGCCAAAGAGCCAATATTGTTGATCACAATTTCGTCCACCATCCGTCCGACTCCACAACTTGGTACTTAGTACTTTTAGGAATGCGGTAATTCTTCACACCTTGCATTATCTCCTCTTTACATTTGAATCTGTGACCAACCTTAAACTCCACACCATCATCTATGTTGTAATCGTCTCCATCCATGTTGGAAAATAGATTTTTCTCGTACATCGCATCCAAATCCAATGTATGATAATGACTGGGTGCAACTGATAAGGTTGAAATTGGGTGCGGGGCAGGCAGAGGATACCAAACTGATGCGTCGATCGGCGTTTGATGAATCCACATTTAATTGTATTTATTTGCTTTAATTGAGTGGATTTTATTGACTTTTCTAGCATTTATTTATTGAAATAGCATAGTTTCATGATTTCTTCCTAAATTGTGCTTGAAAATAAAAACATGCTTTTTAGGCCCTAAATTGCTAAATTTTATTTACTTTAATACCATTCGATGCCTTGAAGTGTTTGTTGAGTGATTTCAGGCTTATAAGGCAAATGTGGATTAAAGAAGTGAGGAAAAAGCATGCAAAAGTAGAGAATTCATGAAGAAATAGGATTTGGAGCTTTTCAGGGTTGTGCGTACGCACAGTGATGCGTGCATACACACGTTTGGAAGTTAGTGCAACGATGCATATGCATGGTCAGGCGTGCGTACGCACGAGAGGAGATTCAGCCAGTGTGCGTACGCACACAACTGTGTGTACGCACAAGTCCTGAAACGTGACTTCATTAAATGCAAAATATTGGTAGTGATTTCTAGCCTTTCAAAGTCCAATCCAACTTATTTTTAAAGCTATTTCAAGCCTAATTCAATAAGGAACAAAGGGGAGAGAAATCAGGTTTAGTTTAGAACATGTTTTAGGTCATTTTCTAGAGAAAAAAACTCTCTCTTCTCTCTAGAATTTAGGATAGATTAGTTAAATTTCTCTTAGATTTAGGTTTTGATACTTGTCTTGATTTAGGTTTCCTTTCAATTTCTTATCATTACATCCTTGATTTCTTAGTTTTGCTTGTTATTTCCTTTATTTTGTCATTTTTGATCTTATGAACCCTTGTTGATTTTAATTTCCATTTAATGCAAATTGATGTTCTTATGTTAATTGATGTTTAATTGAGTTGCTATTACTGTTATCTTGCATTTGGTAGCTTTAGATTTTTTTATTATTGCAATTTTTTCATGCTTTCATTTTATGCCTTTCAAGTGTTTGATAAAATGCCTCTTTTAGTTTTAAAGTAGTTTTTCACACTCTTGGCTTGGAATTGAAGACTTAGGTGACCTTGAGACATTGATTTCCATTCTTGATTGTGGCTAGGATTGTTAGTTGGTTTGGTTTCCACTAATGCTAGTCTTTGACTAAGTTAATTAGTAAGTTGGCTTAAATTTGTGGATTGAGATCAATTATGCCTATTTGACTTATCCTCGATGTTAGGGTTGACTAAGTAGGATAACACTTCATAATCATCCATGTTTGTGGTCAATGGCTAGGATAGGTACCATTAACTCTCAATCCTTGCCAAGAGGTCTTTTTAGCATTTGAATTTCCCTTCCTTTGATTAATTGTTTGAGTTTAAATTTCTTGCATGCTTCTTTAATTTCTTGTGATTTACATTCCTTTCTAATTGCTATCTAAACCCCCATTCCCTCCTAGCCAATAATTGAGTACTTGATTACATTTCCTAGGGAGAACAACCCGGAATTTAAAAACTCCTGGTTATTTGTCTTGATTGTGACAATCTTGAAATTAAACTTTTATTGAGAGTTAATTATCGGTCTAGACTATACTTGCAACGAAGAAGTTCTTTTCTATTGAGAAATTCTAAACCAACATTAATCTCCCCATCAGCATCTCTGGTATAAACTCCTCATTATCATCTTCATTAGGAACCATTACCGTTGCTATTGGCAACATACTCCTCATCGGACTCTTCACCATCCACATCCATGTCTTCAACTGGACTAGCATAGTGTAACAGTGTTGGTGCAAAAGGTGGATCATCCTGTACAAAATTTGAGTGGCCAGATCAACCACCACCGACATCCCCAACCTCTGCAGAGAGTTCTATCACTTGTTTCACCATGATTCTCCCATAGATGTCAAGCATGAGGTGCACATGCTCGTTGCCATGGACCCAAAATAGACAAAACCAAAAACTCCATTTTTCATCGAAGCTAGTAACCTATATCCAATCTCTTTGCTCCCTCTAGCACAAACGCTCCTCAATATCAGACTCTTTAACTCAGACAAAGAACTTACTCGTCGAGTGCCCAACAGAATGGGATTATCACACTCAAATATCATATAGTGTCACTATTTTTCATATGACAATTGGGATACACACTTACAACCACAAATCCACTACTACTAGACATTTTTTTCTTAATTTTTGGAAGAAAAATGGAAGAGAAGAAGAAGTGAAATAATTTTGGAGAATACAAATGGTTGTAGTTCCTTTTATAGCTGCTGAAAATTTGTCGTATCGTATCTCGTTTATAGTGTAAACGTCATAACTTATCATTTATCTCGTTTACAGTGTAAACGAAATAACACTGTGTATATGTTGTTTACAATGTAAACGAGATATACATGTTTCACATATCGTGTCTTATCTCGTTTACAGTATAAATGAGATATACACAATGTTGTTTTGTTTACACTGTAAATGAGATAAGTAATAGAGTGCAAATCAGTAAAAACGTTACAAATTACATATTTTCATAATTAATTTTTTTTATTTATTTAAAAAAATCCAGAAGATGCTACAAATAAAACTACTCCCTAGATTCCATTGCATAAATTTGGAGAATTAAAAGGATTTTCATGATTTTAATGTAGTATATATCAAAAATCAATAAAATAACATACGTATATAAATACATAATAACTAATTTTTATTATATAAAACATTTTTATTTAAATGTAGTAAAAATCCTTTAAGTTTAATTTATCCGATTAAAGTACCGACACAATCTCTGTCCATTTGCCCAAATAACCACGTGATCCTTGAAAAAAAATGATCCACTTTGACTCCTGACCCTATGTTCCATCTGCCAATGCTGTACTTCTGTCATATTTACTGTTAAGGAATAACGAAACTTGCTTATGTGACTTGTTAAACTATTGAGGCGGATGGTTAAAGTGGTGAGGTGGATGTTAGTGCTTGATGCACTTGCATTTCTAGTTGTTTTTCTTTTACAATTCATGCAATAAGTCAATAGTTATTGTGTTATAAGCAATGATTTCATAGATTAGTGAGCAATACTTTAATGTGTATTGAATATTTTGGTTTTCAAGAGATTTTGAAAGAAAAACAAAATAAAACAAGGATCAAAAGAAGTAGAAAAAAAAGCTTATGATACACTTTGAACCTTATGACGCACTTTGATGCTTATGCATTCTATGCGCGTACGCACAACCGTGGCAGGAAAGGATGTCATGCGTACGCATTTCACATGTGTACGTATGTTTTCAGCTTGCATTCAAAGGTTTAGAGGTTGTTGCGCGTACGCATCCTATGCGCGTATGCACAACTAATGTCAAAATAAAAATCATGCATATGCATTTCACATGTATACGCACGATACTCATTTCACGTCTAACGCCAAATTAGTGGCTCCAATAACAAATCCAAACAGAGAGGAAAATTAAGACAAGTCTTGGAGGAATGGATGGCATCCAATGGCAAGTTCATGCCGTCCAACGGCAAATGCTAGTTGAGGCTAATTTGGAAGCAAGAAAGCTAATGTTGTCCAACACCATTAACTTGCCGTCCCACGACAAGTTAAAATAGAGGCAAAATTTGGGCCATTCTTGAAGATGAAGGCTTCTAATGGGAGGATTGAAGACTATCACAAAGCCCATGAGATCTAGTTGAGTTAGAGTTGAATTTAACTTGAATTTGGCAATTTTGAATTTGTATGTAATTTAGGATGGAGTATATAAGCCTAGAGGAAACACTTTGTTAGGGGCTTTAACATTTTTTATACGTTACTTCATCTTTGTAATTTCTCTTAATCATGAGTCACTAACTCTCCTCTATTGGGGGAAGAGCTCTGTTGAAATTCAATGGATTAATGTGATTGATTCTCTATATTTGATTTATGCATTATTGCTTCTTAGGAAAGAGTTTTTCTTCTTCATTTCAAGGGTTCAAATCTGCTGGAAAATATTTTGAATCTGAATTAAATTATATGAGATACTTGGAAGAGTGATCATACTAATTAATCTTGAAAACTCTCTCGCTCAATTCTTCTGATTCTAGATTTGGATTTGATACGTGACATAAAATCAACCAATTCTAGATCTTAAGGATTGTGTGGTGCTAAATTAGAGAATGCACTTCATCTCTTCTCCTGCGCAATTGACCAAGGAATTGACAATTGATTAATTCAAGAGAGATTGAATTACTAAGAAATTAGAATTCATTCAATTATGATTAGCCAGAGATCAATAATTGCATGATTGAGGTAGAGATAAGATTTGTTGCTCCTAAGAATTCAACATCTCTGAACCCAATACTCTTACTATCATTACTTTCTTATCTTGCTTTATAATTGCCTTTACTTAATGCACATTTACATTGATTAATTTCCTGCACTTTACTAATTCCAATCATTTACTTTTTAGTTATTTACATTTCGGTCATTTACATTCCAGTTATTTATTGTTTACATTTACTTTATTACCAAGTCATTTAAATTTGAGCTTATAATACTGATTGATCATCATTCAAAATTTTAGTCGTCTAACTAGAATAATCAATTGATCATTGCTTGCTCAATTTGTTGATCCTTGTGGGAATGATAACCTACTCGCCGTGGTATTACTTGATGCGATTTGGTACACTTGCAGATTTTATCCATCTCAAGATTTTGGCACTGTTGCTAGGGATCAATTGTAATTGACAACTACCAGCTAGTTGATTACCTAGGTTAGACACTTTTTCTTTAGATTTTAGTGAACTACCTATTTTTGTTATCTTCTTATTTTTAGTTACTTAACTATTTGTATTATTACCTTACTGGGAATTCCTCTCACTTTGATAAAGGAAATCCCAATTTTATTTGTAGCTTGTGTTTAAGTAGAGCAAAGATAAGGAACCTCTTTACTTTGATCCTAAAATTGAACGAACTCTCTACCAGATAAGAAAGAGTAAGCCAAAGAACTAGAAAGAGGAAGTTGAATTAGTGGAAGAGGTTGAAGAGTTTGAAGAAGCTAAGAAAGAACTAGAGCACAACATGGGAGAGAATCACAATGACAACAATGCTCAGCATGCTAGAAGAACATTGGGATCATACATAAACCTCAATCCAAGAAATTGTGGGAGCAGCATCCTCACACCCATTGTTGTAATACCCTATCATTCAAATCCTTATGTTCGAGTCATAAGTCAATGATAATAAGGTGGTACGACTCAAGGTGGATTCATAAAATCTATATAGTTTAAAGGAATTATCAATCGAGAAGTCTAAAAAGGAGTAAAAGAAAAATCACAAATGGAAACACTCGCATATCAACGAAAGGGGGACAATGCGTGTTTCAGAAACTGATGAACGGATAATTTATACACTTTTTGGCATTGTTTTTAGGTAGTTTTTAGTAGGATCTAGCTACTTTTAGGGATATTTTTATTAGTTTTTATGCAAAATTCACATTTTTGGATTTAACTATGAGTTTGTGTGTTTTTTTGTGAGTTCGGGTATTTTTTGGCTGAAATTGAGGGACCTGAGCAAAAATCTGATCCAGGCTGAAAAAGGACTGCTGATGCTGTTGGATTCTGACCTCCCTGTACTTGAAATGGATTTTCTGGAGCTACAGAACTCCAAATGGTGCGCTCTCAATTGCGTTGGAAAGTAGATATCCAGGGCTTTCTAGCCATATATAATAGTCCATACTTTATTCGGGTTTAGATGACGCAAACTGGCGTTCAATGCCAGTCCTATACTGCATTCTGGATTAAAACGCTAGAAACACGTCACAAATCAGAGTTAAACGCCAAAAACACGTTACAACTTGGCGTTTAACCCCAAGAGAAGCCTCTGCACGTGTAAAGCTCAAGCTCAGCCCAAGCACACACCAAAGTGGGCCAAAGAAGTGGATTTCTGCACTTAGACTTATTCCTGTAAACCCTAGTACTAGTTTAGTATAAATAGAACTTTTTACTATTGTATTTTCATCTTTGGACAAGCTTTTGGAACATCTTTGATTATTGTTAGTCCTTAGACTTTGGAGGCTGGCCTCATGGCCATGCCTACCTTATTTTCACTTATGTATTTTCAATGGTAGAGTTTCTACACACCATAGATTAGGGTGTGGAGCTCTACTGTTCCTCGAGTATTAATGCAATTACTATTATTCTTCCATTCAATTCAGCTTATTCTTATTCTAAGATATTCGCTATACTTCAACATGATGAATGTGATGATCCGTGACACTCATCATCATTATCACCTATGAACGCGTGCCTGACAACCACTCCAGTTCTACCTTAGATCGAGCACGTGTCTCTTAGCCTCCATTTCGAAAGATCGGAGTCTTCATGGTATAAGCTAGAATTACTGGCAGCCATTCCTAAGATCCGGAAAGTCTAAATATTGTCTGTGGTATTCTGAGTAGGATTTGAGATAGGATGACTGTGACGAGCTTCAAACTCGCGAGTGTTGGGCGTAGTGACAGACGCAAAAGAATCACTGGATTCTATTCCAACATGATCGAGAACCGACAGATGATTAGCCGTGCTGTGACAGAGCATTTGGACCATTTTCACTGAGAGGATGGGAAGTAGCCATTGACAATGGTGACGTCCTACATACAGCTTGCCATAGAAAGGAGTAAGAATGATTGAATGAAAGCAGTAGGAAAGCAGAGATTCAGAAGGAACAAAACATCTCCATACACTTATCTGAAATTCCCACCAATGATTTACATAAGTATCTCTATCTCTATTTTATGCTTTCTTTATCTTTATATTAAAAAACCATCATAACCATTAGATTCCGCCTGACTGAGATTTACAAGATGACCATAGCTTGCTTCATACCAACAATCTCCGTGGGATCGACTCTTACTCACGTAAGGTTTATTACTTAGACGACCCAGTGCACTTGCTGGTTAGTTGTGCGAAGTTTTGACAAAGTATGATTCACGTTTAAGAGCTCCAAGTCTTTGGCGCCATTGTTGATGGTCATAATTTCGTGCACCAGAAGCGAAGATAAAGTATAACATTGTTGGAAAGCTCTGGATGTCTACTTTCTAATGCAATAAGAAGCGTATCATTTGGACCTCTGTAACTCAAGTCATGCTAGCAAGGTCGCAGGCATTGTTGAGGGCCACGCCCATTCCAACGCCCATTCCAGCACCCAGTCTTGCTCCAGGGCTTTATTGCTGGGCTTTGGTTTTTCCAACTCTCAATCCAATGCCCATTCTAACGCTAGGGCTTCATCTTTGAACTTTTGGGAAGAATTTTCTCCCTCACATTTAGTGTCCACCATGTAGTGCCATATATGGTTGGAAAGCTCTAGATTCCTACTTTCCAATGCAACTGAAATCAACTCATTTGGAGCTTTGTAGCTCAAATTATCCTTGTTGGAGTATTAAGAGGTCAAGGTTGCAAATCCTTTTGAAAGCTTTCTTGTTAGTTGGCGTTGTCCATTCCAACTTCAATTCTAGTGCCCATTCCAGCGCCCAATCTAGCTCCAGGCTTAATTGTTGGGTGTTAGTTTTGCTAACTTCAATTCCACTGTCCAATCTAGATCCAGGGCTTCGTTGCTAGCCATTGGGTTTGCCAATTCTCAATCCAGCGCCCATTCCAAATGTCAGACCCTGATATTGTTGCTTCCTTTCATGGGTCATGGGCCAAGCTTTTAAAAGCATGGCCTAAGGTTCCAAAGTGTATCCAAGCTACAAAGCGTGTCCAAAAGCACATCTTTTCTTCTTTTGAACTTATGTTGTGCTTTTCACTTCTTTTTTCCCCATTTTTTACACAATTCATGAAATGAAAAAAGATTAAAGCAATATATGAATTAAGCACAAAAAATACTCAACGATTAGGCATTATGAACTAATTTTTTATCTAAAAAATCATAGAAAACATACATGATGCGCATGCATCAACAATATTAGATAGACCAAGACTATTCCAAATAGCATATGCTTTGTCACAATCACAGAAACAATGCAAGGTAGTTTCAGGATGATTTTCACATCACTGACAAGAATTACTTGTGGCCAAGTTGTGAGTGCACCGAAGCTCATTAGTGGGACCGCATCATGCAGGGATTGCAACAACAACAACCTAATCATCTCTGGAATAAACATCCTCTACAACCAATTCCAGTTGCATTCTGATCCCGGTGGTACTTTCTTTTAGCTTGCCATAGGTATCCACTTTTTGTGGTGTAATTGGTAGAGGAAGAATGATTTCAGAAACAACTTGAAATGTCATGGCAAAGACTAAGGAGTGGAAATTTTTTTAAAAATTGTTTGATATTTTTGGAAGGAGAGAATATAGCTTGCTAAAATTCCAACTTCCATTATGTGTTACATCACTAATCGAAAGATGGAGATTAGCTATATAAGCATAAAGAAAGGCATCCGCCAGAGTACCAAAAGAGGACCACGGTTCAGACCATAATGATTAGTGCAAGTTCCCACAATGCCACACAAAACCATCCTTTAAGTGATTATAAGCCTTCATTAAACTCTTGTAAACCTGAGATGCTCCATTCGTATTTTTTCAAACTTTGGAAGGAGAAAAATATTTTTTGGTTAGGAGTTTTGTCCAAAGCTTGTCTTTGCTATGGAGAAGTTGCCAAACAATCATTTCGAGAAGAGCTATGTCAACACATTATGAATCACGAACTCCTAGGCCCCCAATTTTTTTAGGAGTTAAAACCTTCTCCCACTTCACAAGAGCTAAGCGCTTCTTATCTGCCTGACCCTTCCAAAAGAACTGTCTCATCATCGAATCAATTCTCTCACAAGCATAGGTTGGAAGATAAGAAACCTGAATTTGATAAATTGGTTTAGAGGACAGAACTGATTTAACCAAACACAGTTTACCCACCTTGTTGAGAAGATGTCCTTTCCAATTAGCTAGCCTGCCATGCATCTTTTCACTTACCTCATGAGCTATCCTCTTTGTCGTTCTCTCATGGCCAATATTGATACCCGAATACTTTCCCAAATTTTGAGTAAATTGAATATGAGAGACACCGACAACACCTTTTTTCTCCTTTCAGAAATATTCTTAGAGCAGAAAGCCTTAGACTTAGATAGATTAACTTTCAACCCCGAAGCTTTGGTAAATAGATCAAGGGTGATCGGGGGAAAACTTGTCTCTCAACAAATTCCCATTCGGCAAGTGTACCGAGTTTGTCGTCAAGTAAAAACTCACAATAGAGTGAGGTCGAATCCCACAGGGATTGATTGATCAAGCAACTTTAATTAGAGGAATGATCTAGTTGAGCGAATCCATGAATAGAGTTGATAATTGCAGAAATTAAAATGGCAAGAAAGTAAATGACTGAAAGTAAATAGCAGAATTGTAAATGGGAATGGGGGAATTGCTCATAAAAGTAAATTGCAGAAAATAAAGAGAATGGGTAAGATCAGAAATGGGGAGTTCATTGGGCTTAGGAGATGTTGCATTCTCCGGATCAATTTCATTTTCATCTCTTCCTCAATCAATGCACTCATTGATCTCCTTGGCAATTTTAAGTGATTGAATCACAATTTCTTGCAATTCAATCTCTCAAATCTTGATCAATAGCCAATTCCTTAGTCAATTGCTCATAAAGATAGAAGAAGAATAAGAAAATTAGTATTGATCCATCAAATTACAACAGAGCTCCCTAACCCAATGAAAGGGGTTTAGTTGTTCATAGCTCTAGAAATCAAAATCAAAGATGGAGAATACATGATAAAGCTAGAAGTGCAGAGAAAGTAAAAATACAAGAGTAGTTCTCTCTCCTCCCAAAAAGTTCCTTCTATTTCAAAACTACTCCTATATATACTACTCTTCTCAGCTTCTAGTTAGCTCTCCAAGTCTTGGGCTTGAGCTTTTGATCTTTAGTTAAAGCAGTTACAATCCTCAGTGGGCTCAGATTTGCTTGCAGAAAGAGAGTGAGTCAGGCATGGTATGCAGTGAGTCAGGACGTTAGTGGTGTTAATGTTAAGTGTGAATTCTGGTTCAAAGACGTTAGTGACAATAACTTTGTCACTAACGTCCCAACCTACTTAAGCTACGTTGTTGCCATGCACCCCTTTGCCTCACGTTAAAGCCCACGTTAACTGGGTTAACGTGGCTTTTAACGTTGCCTTGTTAGCCTTCGATAAAGTTAGTGACACTCAACATTGTCACTAACGTTCAAGTGTGCCCCTTCTTGCTTCACGTTAAAGCTCACGTTAACTAGGTTAACGTGGCTTCTGCCATCCTTCGAGAACTTTAGTGACACTCAACATTGTCATTAACGTTCAAGTGTGCCCCTAGGTCTCACATTAGAGTCCACGTTAACTAGGTTAACGTGGCTTCTAACGTGGCCATTCTTAGCCATCCCAACGTTAGTGACAATGTTGAGTGTCACTAACGTTGGCTCATTCTTCATTCCTCATTGTTAGCTTCCACGTTAACCAGGTCAACGTGAAGGTTAACGTGGCTCTTGGGGGTTGTGTGGTTACTCCAACGTTAGTGACAATGTTGAGTGTCACTAACATTGTCAACAACTCTCCATCTCTTACGTTAGCTCCCACGTTAACCAAGTTAACGTGGGAGTTAACGTGGCTATTTGCACCTTAGGCCAACGTTAGTGACAATGTTGAGTGTCACTAACGTTGGCTTCTCTTCGCCCTTTAACGTTAGAGGCCACGTTAACTAGGTTAACGTGGCTTCTAACGTGGCCATTTATGAGCAATTGCCAACGTTAGTGACAATGTTAAGTGTCCCTAACGTTGGCTCAACTTCTCTTCTCCACGTTAGAGTTCACGTTAACTTAGTTAATGTGACTCTTTAACATGGGTGTTGATGGATTTTGAGAGTGTTTTTGGCAATTACTTTTCTCCTTAACTTTGCAAGTTACCTCCCATTCCTTGCTTCCTTTTGGTCCTGAAATCAAGCAATAGAGTGCATCAAAGTTCTAGTCCAAGTCATGGGTAATGCATTATACAATTTTGTCATTAAAATCATGCAAAATTCTTATGAAATAATGTAAAATGCACAATGTATGCTTGAATCAAGGTCTGAGTGAATACTTGCCCAAAACTAACTTATTTCCTAAGAAAATGCATGAAATTACCTAAAAACAGTAAAGAAAAGGTCAGTGAAACTAGCCAAAATGCCCTGGCATCATAGGGTTTGCATCACCATTGTGAGTTGTGATCTAGTTGCTTTACAGAAAAGACTAAGGTCATAAGCAACCATCAAGTGTGAAATTCGATGACCTCCTTTGGAAATAGCAACTGGACTCCAAGCTTCATTAGTCACAAGATGAGAAATGAGACAAGCCAATCGCTCTATACACAACACAAACAAATAAGCATGCATTATGTGTTTTGATCTTAATTTTTCATGTCTTGTGTCAATCTTGCTATTTACTGAAAAAAAAGAGAAAAACACAAAAATGATATCTTTTCTTTTTCTCTCTCATCATTAAAAATTCAAAAAAATAAAAAATATCTTTTCCTTGTTTTACTCATAAATTTTCAAAATCTTTGGGTTGACTTAGTCAAAAATTTTTAAAATAAGTTGTTTCTTGTTAGTCAAGTCAAGATTTCATTTTGAAAAATCTTATCTTTTCAAAACTCTTTCAAAAATCAAATCTTTTCATCTTTCTTCTTATTTTTCGAAAATTCTAAAATTGATTTTCAAAATCTTTTTCTTAATTTTATTTCATAATTTTCAAAAACTTTACTAACAATTAATGTGATTGATTCAAAAATTTGAAGTTTGTTACTTTCTTGTTAAGAAAGGTTCAATCTTTAAATTCTAGAATCATATATTTTAGTTTCTTGTTAGTCAAGTAATTAATTTTAATTTTAAAATAAAATCTTTTTAATTTCTTTTTCAAATCTATTTCAAAACAAATCTCAATCATATCCTTTCAATCATATCTTTTTTTCAAAATCAATTTCAAAATCTTTTCTAGCTTCTTATCTTTTCAAAATTGATTTTCAAATCTTTTTCAACTAACTAATTGACTTTTTATTTGTTTTACTATTTCTTATCTTTTTCAAAACCACCTAACTACTTTTCTCTCTCATCTTTCGAAAATCACCTTACCCTTTTTCAAAATTCTTTTTAATTAACTAATTGTTTCAAATTTTAATTTTAATTTTATTTCTTCTCTCAATTTTCGAAAATCACTAACTTTTTTTTAAAAATAATTTTCAAAATTCTCTCCCTCTTATCTCTTTCTATTTATTTTATTTATTTACTAACACTTCTCTTCATCTTAAAATTCGAACCCTCTCTTCTCTTCTGTGTTCGAATTTTTCTCTTCTTTATTTTATTATGATATAGAGGATTCCTCTTCCTTTTTTGTTCTCTTCTTTTTCATATGAGCAAGAGCAAGGATAAGGACATTCTTGTTGAAGCAGATCCTGAACTTGAAAGGACTTTGAAGAAGAAGCTAAGAGAAGCTAAAGCACAATAATCCAGAGAAAACCTTACAGAGAATCTCGAAAAAGAAAGAGACATGGCCAAACCCAATAACAATGGTGGAGGCGCAAGGAGGATGCTTGGTGATTATACTACACCTACTTCCAATTTTTATGTAAGAAGCATCTCAATCCCTGCCATTGGAGCAAACAATTTTGAGCTGAAGCCTCAACTAGTTGCTCTAATGCAACAGAACTGCAAGTTTCATGGACTTCCATCAGAAGATCCTTATCAGTTTTTAACTAAGTTCTTGCAGATCTGTGATACTGTTAAGACTAATGGAGTAGATCCTGAAGTCTACAGGTTTATACTTTTCCCTTTTGCTGTGAGAGACAGAGCTAGAACATGGTTGGACTCACAACCTAAAGATAGCCTGGACTCTTGGGACAAGCTGGTCACGGCCTTCTTGGCCAAGTTCTTTCCTCCTCAAAAGGTGAGCAAGCTTAGAGTGGATGTTCAGACCTTCAGGCAAAAAGATGGTGAATCCCTCTATGAAGCTTGGGAAAGATACAAGCAGTTGACCAAAAAGTGTCCTTCTAACATGCTTTCAGAGTGGACCACTTTGGATATATTCTATGATGGTCTATGTAACGACCCAATTTTCAATACGCCTAGGACATACTGGAAACTGAGCGCTACCAATTTGTCATCCTAATTATTATCTATTATTTATTATATGAGCCTGATTCGTTGTTAAAAGCATAATTTGTTTGCGAGGTACTTTTAAAAAAAATGTTTGGATTAATAAACAGAATCATTCATAAGCAATTCACAAATAATAATAGAATAAACAGTTATAAACAACCATACATAAATACATCTCAAGCAATTGATAACATTCCGTGAACCAGCCTTTATTAGAGTAAAGATATTTAGTTAGAACACCCCTAGATATAGCTAAATAATATCTATATACATATATATACATTCAACATCCCGGACCCTGACCTGTTTAAGAAGTCCCTAAGCTGGCACCCAGGCTAGCCTAGACTCTATACTCACGTTGTCCCTCTAAACTACTAAAGTGAGGGAAAGTACATTCTAAGCCTTCAAAACTCAAGTCAGGTGGAACGTCATCAAAAGGTGGAAGGTCGTCTATCACTCCTATGCACGATCAGTCATTGCCATATGACGTCACTCTAGTACCTCATCAAGTAGCCACATAACAAGAGTCTCGTACACAAGGTTTAGGTTAAAGTTCACGTTCAAACGGGATGCAGACGTTGGCTGGTCTCACCGTATATACATATGAATAGAGAACGAGATTCTCCCTAGACTCAGAAGACTACCTAGAGCGGAATCCTCTTTACGAACGGTCATCAGCAAACTACGGAAGGGTACTCATGCTTCCATCTGGAGGGAGAAGGGAGAGAGAAGGGGTAAGAACTGGGGAGTTCTTAGTAGGGTCGGGGTTATTAGTTAAGTTCATTAATTCTGTGTTGTTTGGCAGATAAATAACAAAATATAGAGAAGTAGTAAACAGAAGACAGATAAATAGAGAAAATAGAGAAAACAGAAAATAGATCACAAACAGAAGAATACAAGAAAGTAAAACACAGACACAAACACGGAGAATAGAATACAAACAAAGAAAGCGTACACTCATGCAATAATCATAATAGAGAAAATGCACAACCAAGTATGATGCATGTCTAGCCCTAGTGCAGGTAATGAGCTCATCTATCGGTTTCTATCCGCTCCCGATGTAACCCGAAGCAGCTGAAATGGGTATGGCTTTCCAGTTGGCTATACCCCTGTGTACAGGAAATAACCCCTCTGCCAACACAGGGTCTACTGCACGCAGGAAATAACACATCTGCCACTGCTGGAATGTATGCCGACACACCTTCTATATACAGGAAATAACCCCTTTGCCACTACAGAAATGGAACAGGTGGTCACGGTACTTCTGTAGCAGAAAATAATCCCTCTGTCTTATAGAATTAAAATATAGATCTGTACCGCAGGAAAGCGTTCTCAGTGGTCGCACCACCATCTATCTGACTGCCTCAATGCAGCAGATGAACAAACAAATAACTCTGGAGTTGCCTTAATGCAACAAATAAACAAACAAGCACCTCTTGGGTTGCTTTAAGCAACAAATGACCCTTCAACAGGTCCTCTGCTTTTTATCATACCACTCTTTTCCCTTTCTCTCTTTACTCCGCTCTGATTACTCTCTTCTCTGTATCTCTTTACTTTTCTCTGATTTCTGTTTAACGTATGTATTTAAAGTTTATGTAAATTTCGGTATGAATAGTTAGCCTGTTCCAAGTATAGGTTCATTAAGTCTATACTGAAATAGTTTAACTTTTCATATAATACCTAACCCTAGTCGCAACACAAGGACTAACTATGTTGCCCTAGTTCGTTCGCTAGTCTCTGTCTGTTTTTCTGTCATTAATACTTTACAGACTTTTACTTCGATTTTTATCTTTTCTTCAAATTTTTATCTTTTATTTATCTTTGCCTCACTAATATGTTCTTACCACTCCCTATGTGTCTTATGAAGGTAATTATGAGATCCTGCGCTTAAAGCTGTCTTTCTAAAGCTTTTAAAGAAAACTGTCTTTTTTCGCATTATTTTATTATTTTTTATTAAAATATTATTTATAATTAAATATTATTATTTAAATTTTTTTATTATTTATTAATTATTTTTATTTTTTTTCGAAAATTACCTTACCTTTTATTTTTAACCTTTAAAATTTACTTTTTACCACCCGTAACTTTTAATATTTCTACTTTAACCACCCTAACTTTCAGAAATTACCAAATAACCCCTCAAACACCAAAATAATTACTTCCTTGCCCTTTCTATGATCTAAAACCTGTTATTCATTGTTCTTCATCACACTCAAATTGTTCTTCATGTTCTTTATATATTCTTCAGATTTTTTCTCTGTTTTTACCCTTTTTTCAGTCTTTTCAGCAACTGATTTTTACCAAAATTCAAAATAAATTCCCAGCCACTAAAACCCCATATTTTCTACATAATTTAACACAAATTGAACCTCAATTTAAGCTCTAGTGTTCATTTTTCCAGCTGCCCCAAGAACATGAACTTTAAAGCTTAAATTTCATCAAATTTCATCAAAATTTCACCAAAATTTCAACAAGAATTACTCAGACAAACAATCAATTTCAAGCAGAGCCAAACCATATCATAATCACACAACTCAAACACAATCAATCAAGATTAAATTCGTCAAACCCTACCTTGATTTTCTGCTCCAAATCCGATTACTCTTTGAAGTGTTCTTAAAGCACCTTTCCCTCCTAAATCACATCAAGAACAACTTTAAATCCACAAACCCTCAACTGACCAAATCTCTCTCAGTACATTAGGAAGGGATATCTCACCTTAGACTTGCTGTAAATTAACATTTCTTGGCCCTTAAGTCAAGTTAAGCATGATTCCTAAGGAAGAACATCAAGAAAACACATGTTTAAGCATGTTTCCTTGAAAACCGAATTGAAAGGGGAAAGGAACAGCTATCTCACCTTATTTCTAGCCTCAATAAGTTACATGGTTATGTAGCGGAAGAAGAGAGGATCATTTTGGTGAAATCGGAATTTTGGTTTGAGTTTTAGTTCAGAATAAATCAAGCTTTGAAGATTAAGTGTTCATGAAAGTTTCTCTCTTTTCTCTCTTGTTATTTTCGGCCAAAGGGAGTAAATGACCAGCCTTGGAATGTCTTGGGGGTGTAGGGTGTGTTGTGATTTGGCTTGGAGGTGGATTAAAATAATATTAAAATATCTCAGGTGTATAACTACTAAAACTAGATGTATCGGAACACTTGCAAAAACATTATCAGAGAGTGCTGGTGCTAAGCTGCACCAGTAAACTGTGAACCCGGTTAAACCGATTTTTTGTTTTTAACTAAAACTGACCAGGTAACCTTATAATATTATTCAAGAAGCTTCTAATACTAATATAATGATAATATTACCCTATTATCTCTCTTCTCTCATGAATTGGGTTCGGTTCGTCAAATTGAGACTATTTATGAAAAATCGAATCAAAACTTCTAATCGATACGGTTCAAAAACTAGGTTCTACGTGGCTACGTTATTGATCTTGCCTCAAAAGAGTCCTAGCTTAAAGATGAAATAATGACAATGAGGATTGAATGCTTGATGATATAGATGAGGTTCTCCCCTTACTGATCTTCTGGAGAAATCCGTACTTTCAAAAAAGATCTCGCGTACTCGAAAACCAGGGTTGTTACAGTCTATCTGAATTCTCTAAGATGTCACTGGACTATTCTGCAGGTGGATCCATCCACCTAAAGAAAACGCCTGCAGAAGCTCAAGAACGCATTGACATAGTTGCAAATAACCAATTCGTGTACACCTCTGAGAGGAATCGTGTGAGTAATGGAACGTCTCAGAAGAAGGGAGTTCTTGAAATTGATGTTCTGAATGCCATATTGGCTCAGAAAAAAATGTTAACTCATGAAGTAAACATGATTTCTCAGAGTCTGAATGGATGGCAAAATGCATCCAACAGTACTAAAGAGGCATCCTCTGAAGAAGAAGCTTATGATCCTGAGAACCCTGCAATGGCAGAGGTGAATTACATGGGTGAACCCTATGGGAACAACTATAATTCCTCATGGAGAAATCATCCAAATTTCTCATGGAAGGATCAACAAATGCCTCAACAAGGCTTTAATAATGGTGGAAGAAATAGGTTTAGCATTGGCAAGCCTTTTCCATCATCTTCTCAGCAACATACAGAGAATTCTGAGCAAAGCCCCTCTAGCTTAGCAAACATAGTCTCTGATCTATCTAAGGCCACTTTAAGTTTCATGAGTGAAACAAGGTCCTCCATTAGAAATTTGGAGGCACAAGTGGGTCAGCTGAGGAAGAAAATCACTAAAACTCCTCCTAGTACTCTCCCAAGCAATATAGAAGAGAATCCAAAAAGAGAGTGCAAGGCCATTGATATAATCAAAATGGCCGAATCCAAAGAGGAAGGGGAGGACGTGAATCCCAATGAGGAAGACCTCATGGGACGTCCTCCAGACAGAAAGGAATTCCCTATTAAGGACCTAAAGGAATCTGAGGCTCATATAGAGACCATAGAGATTCCATTAAACTTCCTTCTGCCATTCTTGAGCTCTGAGAACTATTCTTCCTTTGAAGATGATGAAGATGTAACTGAAGAGCAAGTTGCTCAATATCTAAAACCCATCATGAAGCTGAATGCCAAGTTATTTGGTAATGAGACTTGGGAAGGTGAACCTCCCTTGCTCATTAGTGAACTAATTACATGGGTTCAGCAAACTTTACCTCAAAAGAAACAAGATCCTGGTAAATTCTTAATACACTGTACCATAGGCACCATGACCTTTGAGAAGGCTCTGTGTGACCTGGGGTCAGGTATAAATCTTATGCCACTCTCTGTAATGGAGAAACTGAGGATCTTTGAGGTACAAGCTGCAAGAATCTCATTAGAGATGGCAGACAAGTCAATATAACAAGCTTATGGATTGGTAGAGGACATATTAGTGAAGGTTAAGGGCCTTTAAATCCCTGCTGATTTCATAATCTTAGACACTGGGAAGGATGAGGATGAATGCATCATCCTTGGAAGACCCTTCCTAGCCACAGCAGGAGCTGTAATTAATGTTGACAGAGGAGAGCTAGTCCTTCAATTGAATAGGGACTACCTTGTGTTTAAAGCTCAAGGATCTTCCTCTGCAACCATGGAGAGGAAGCATGGAAAGCTTCTCTCAATACAGAGTCAAACAAAGCCCCCACAATCAAACTCTAAGTTTGGTGTTGGGAGGCCACAACCAAACTCTAAGTTTGGTGTTGAACTCCCACATTCAAACTCTAAGTTTGGTGTTGGAAGGTCCCAACAATGCTCTGAACATATGTAAAGGTCCATGAGAGCTCACTGTCAAGCTGTTGACATTAAAGAAGCACTTATTGGGAGGTAACCCAATTTTTATTTATCTATATCTCTATTGTTCTTTTATATTTTATTATGTTTATGATCATGTGGAGTCACAAAATAATTGCAAAAATTAAAAACAGAGTAAAAAATAGCAGAAGAAAAAGCACACCCTGGAGGAAGAGCTGTCTAGCATTTAAACGCCAGAAACAAGCATCTGTCTGGCATTTAACGCCAGAAACAAGCACCAAGCTGGCCTTTAATGCCAGAAACAGGCTACATCTGGGCGTTTAACGCCAGAAACAAGCTACATCCTGGCGTTAAATGCCAGGATTGCATACAGAGGGCGTTTTACACGCCTAAAAGGTGCAGGGATGAGAAATCCTTGACACCTCAAGATCTGTGGACCCCACAGGATCACCTCAGGATCTGTGGATCCCACAGGATCCCCACCTACTCCACTTCTCTCTTCTTCACACAATCCAATAACATTATACCCTTCAACAATCAATCTCACTTCCCCATTACCCCTTCATCAATCACATCCATCCACTCTTCCCTATAAACCCCACCACCTTCAAATTCAAAATCTCTTTCCTACCCAAACCCACCTTAAATAGCCGAAACCCACACATCTCTCCCTCTCCTCCATATCTTCTTCTTCTTCTTCTTCTATTCTTTTTTCTTTTGCATGAGGGCGAGCAACATTCTAAGTTTGGTGTGGTAAAAGCATAGCTTTTTGTTTTTCTATAACTATTTATGGCACCTAAGGCCGGAGAAACCTCTAGAAAGAGGAAAGGGAAGACAAAAGCTTCCACCTCCGAGTCATGGGAGATGGAGAGATTCATCTCAAGGGTCCATAGCTCAGTAGTAGAGCATTTGACTGCACATCAAGAGAGCCCACTGATGAGCGGATAAATTGTACGCTTTTTGGCATTGTTTTTAGTATATTTTTAGTATAATCTAGTTAGTTTTTAGTATATTTTTATTAGTTTTTAGTTAAAATTCACTTTTCTGGACTTTACTATGAGTTTGTGTGTTTTTCTGTGATTTCAGGTATTTTCTGGCTGAAATTGAGGGACCTGAGCAAAAATCTGATTCAGAGACTAAAAAGGACTGCAGATGCTATTGGATTCTGACCTCCCTGCACTCGAAGTGGATTTTCTGGAGCTACAGAAGAAGTGGATTTTTATGTCATTTACTCATCTCTGTACACCCAAGGCTACTAGTTTTCTATAAGTAGGACCTTTTACTATTGTATTATAGATCTTTTGATCACTCTAGATCTCTAGATCATCTTTGGACATCTAGTTCTTAGATCATTGGGAGGCTGGCCAG
>NC_029777.3:45920775-45922141 GCF_000817695.3 Arachis duranensis | reverse complement strand
TGTTCTTCAACTTGATGAATGTGATGATTCGTGACACTCATCATCATTCTCACCTATGAACATGTGACTGACAACCACCTCCGTTCTACCTTCGATTGGGTGAATATCTCTTGGATTCCTGATTGCACGATGCATGGTTGATCGCCTGACAACCGAGTGCTTGCCTGACAACTGAGCTAACCATTCCGTGAGATCAGAGTCTTCGTGGTATAGGCGAGAACTGATGGCGGCATTCAAGAGAATCCGGAAGGTCTAACCTTGTCTGTGGTATTCTGAGTAGGATTCAATGACTGAATGACTGTGACGAGCTTCAAACTCCTGAGGGCTGGGCGTTAGTGATAGACGCAAAAGAATCACTGGATTCTATTCNNNNCGCAAAAGAATCGATGGATTCTATTCCGGCCTGACCGAGAATCGACAGATGATTACCCATGCTGTGACAGAGCATAGGCGATGTTTTCACTGAGAGGATGGGAGGTAGCCATTGACAACGGTGAAACCCTACATAAGCTTGCCATGGAAAGGATAACAAGAAATTAAATGGCAGAAACTTAAAGAGCAAGAAATGTAAATTGCAAGAATCTTAAATGACAAGAAACGTAAATGGCTTGAAATGTAAAGGGGATTGGGACTTGGATTTGCAGGAATTAAACAAGAGAAATTAATTTGCATCAAACAGAAGATTAAATGGGAATTGGGGTTGAATCGGATTCAAACAGACAAGTAAAATGAACAAATAAAGCAAGAAACAGAGAATTGAAATGGTAAAATGAGATCTCAGGACCCAGAGACTAGAAAACCAAGTCTAGATCTCAATGTCTTCCTAGATCCAACAAGAACAATAGCAAGAGAATTGTAAATTGCAAAGAGATTAGATGAAGAAGCAAATAACCGAACTGGAAATTAAATTGCGATGAAAATCAACAGAGAGATCTAAGGTGAGATTGAAACAGAATTCCTTCAATTCTTCAACCCAAGATCCAAGACAAGTGTAATTGAAATTGAAAGCAATTAAACTAAGAAATTCAAGATCACTCAAGCTCCCGAACCGAAAAGAAAGCTTTCTAAAAACTAAAAAGGGAAGCTCCCCGAATAAATTGAATTCTAGCCTATTTATACACTTTCTTCAAATGATCTTCAATCCTTGAGTTGGGCCTTTTCTCTTGGTGGAATTGGGTTGAAAGAGGCCTTGGTTGATTGCTCTTGGAGTTTGGAGAGGAACCCAAGTGAACCAATTGAACCGGATTGGATTTTTGTAAAGTTGGAGTCAAAGTTAGCGTCAAAGTTAGGGGGCTAACTTTGAAGCTAACTTTTCATATCAGCAAACCACATTTCCTGATGCCAACGTTGGTGCCAAAGTTAGGGG
>NC_029777.3:45907389-45910713 GCF_000817695.3 Arachis duranensis | reverse complement strand
CTATTACTTTGTTCAAAGCTTTATTTGAGTGTCATGTGTAGCAAGTTCATTTTCTTTTCTGTATACTTGACACATTATTCACCATGGACACTTGGCTCACCTTTCCTTTTAAACATTGATGCCCAGCACCTCTTTGGGTTACTAAATGCCTTGTAGTTAGGTTGCTCTTGATAGTGGATTTTCAGCTGATGATCCCGGATTAGTTAATCCAAGTCACCGAGTGTTGAAGCACTCCAAAGAGCTTAGTAGTCCAAGCAGATCCTAATACACAGACACCACAGGCATATATTTTTAAGGTTCAAGCTATTGGTGTCCAGCTTTGCTTCTTTTTGTTTTCTTTGGTTCTGCCATCTTTTGGCTATCTCTTTTCTTTCTTTCTTTTTGTTTTTCTTTTGAACCAAGGATTTTCTTATTGAGATTCATAGACAGTAAGCCACTCTATACTTAGAATGAAACATTCTAGTTCACTTATTCACTAATAGTGAGCTATTATCCAATCGCACACATACCTCCACTTACATTTATTCTACTTCTTTCTAACAATGAACCATCTCACTTCACATTCAAACATTCCTTTTATTGAATTAAAGATGCAGGGGGCAAAACATGCTTCTTGTTCAAGTGGAAGTAAACACACAAGCACAAACTTAAACTAGTTTACTTATTTTAAAAGAAAATTGACTCTGTTTGAACTCAAGGGACACTTTAACAGAACATACTCAAAACATTTCTCAACAGCAAAGGTTAAGTGAATATACAACCTATTGGTTTGCAGTTCTTTTGTTTGTCCTTCTGTTGTGCCCCTTTTTGAGTCATGATGCCAAATTCCTTGCTACTTCCTCTGATTCAACATTTTGACTCTAGGCAAACTTTTATGTTCTTGCTACAGGTTATAGAGTTAGGACTAAAAAGCAATTATATGGTTGAATAATTTGTCTGATTGCTTGAGACTAGCAATGTGTAGGAAGTTAGAATGTGTTTCTGAATGAAGTTTTGGTGGAACTCCAAACTTAGAAACCTACATTCTCCCTTAAATTGTTTTTGGTGTGCAACACCAAACTTAGTTCCTTGCAATACATATCAATTATTAAACATTTCTATTGAAAAAGTTATGAAAAGAAAACTACCTCGGGTTGGGTTGCCTCCCAACAAGCGCTCTTTTATTGTCATTAGCTTGACATCTTTCCATTCTTTTCAAGAGGACTGTAGGTTCTGGACCTCTTTTTCCTTATCCCATTGTCCTCCCAAGTACAACTTTGCTCTGTGGCCATTTAATGTGAATTGATTCTTTGTTGCCTCATCAAGCAGTTCAATACTCCCATAGGGAAAAACCTTTGTCACCAAGTATGGCCCAGTCATAGGATCATTTTCCCGAGAGGATGAAAGTAGCCACAGTTGATGGTGAACCCCTATACAAAGCTTGCCATGGAAAGGAGTAAGAAGGACTGAGTAGAAGGAGTAGGAGAACAGGCGTCCAAGAGCTCTACAGCATCTCCATCCGCTTATCTGAAATTCCCACCAATAAATCTGCATAAGTGTTCTATCCCTTTTATTATTTCTTCTTTTTATTATTAATTATTCGAAAACCCATAAACCATTTTTAATCTGCCTAACTGAGATTTGCAAGGTGACCATAGCTTGCTTCATACCAACAATCTCTGTGGATTCGACCCTTACTCACGTAAGGTTTATTACTTGGACGACCCAGTACACTTGCTGGTTAGTTGAACGGAGTTGTGTCCACTAGTGCCAATTTCTAAAATCCAATTACAAGAAAATAGGAATCACAATTTCATCCACCAATAAGCTCCTTCATGAACTTGGCATACAAAGGCATTTGCTCAAGTGCTTCGGCTAGAGGGATATTGATTTCCAGCTTCTTGAAGGTCTCAAGGAATTTGTGGAAATGTTGGTCCTTAACCTCCTTGTTGAATCTCTGAGGATATGGCAGTGGAGGTGTGATGCTCTTTCCTATTTGCTGCTGTCCCTGAGTCATTTCCCTTGAGCTTTGTGGCTGATTGTCCTTCTCTTTGAGTTTCTCAGTGCTTTTGGTTGGTACCACAACTTGCTCCTTAGCTTGATCTGCTTTTGTTTGCTTCTCATCCTCTGTTGGTTCTTTGACACTCTCTTTTTGCTTCTTTGTAGTGTCATTGTTGCTCATCAATATTTTCCCACTCCTTAATTGTATTGCCTTGCATTCCTCCTTGGGATTTGGGATTGTGTCACTAGGCAGTGAGCTTGAAGGTCTCTCAACAGAAATTTGCTTGGAGATTTGCCCGATCTGCCTTTCTAGGTTCTTTATGGAGGCCTCATGGTTTTTGTTTGTTATTTCCTGGAGTTTCATCATTTTTTCTATCATGGTTTCCAAGTTGGTGATTCTTTGGGGTTCAGGTGGTGCTTGTAGTGGGTTATGAGCTGTGGTTGGTGGATGATAGGCATTTTGGTTGGTGGGTTGGTTAGTGAGTTGGTACTAGTTGAGATTGGGGTAGTTGTTTTGAGGTTTCCTATAAGTATTTTGGTTTGTTTGCTGCTGGTTGAAATTTTGATTGTGTCTTGGGTTGTTTTGGTTTGAGTTCCTCTGCCATGGTTGTTGGTTTTGGTTGTGAGTGTCTCCCCATCTGAGGTTGGGGTGATTCTTCCATGAGGAGTTGTATGTATCACCATAGACTTCATTTGGATTAGAATGCATGTACTGGACTTGTTCTTGCTGTTGCTCTTCTTGAACTTCTTCATTTTGTCCCCATGTGGCTGATGGTTGGCTAGTGTTGACTGCTGCAACTTGGAGGCTGTCAATCCTCTTGGTCATTTGCTCAAATTGTTGTTGAATTTGCTGCTGCATTAATTTGTTTTGAGCCAGGATTGAGTCCACTCCTTCTAGCTCCATTACTCCTCTTCTTTGTGATGGTTGGCGGTTTCTTTGATGAGCAAAGAAATATTGGTTGTTGGCCACCATATCAATAAGTTCTTGAGCCTCCTCTGCCGTTTTCATGAGTTGCAAGGAACCTCCAGCTGAGTGATCCAAAGATTCCTGGGACTTCAGTGTTAAGCCTTCATAGAAGTTTTGCAACTTCTCCCATTCATTAAACATGTTAGAAGGACATTTTCTGACTAGAGCCTTGTACCTCTCCCATGCCTCATAGATGGGTTCAGTCTCCATTTGAGTGAATGTTTGTACCTCGGCCTTCAACCTTATAACCCTCTGTGGTGGATAGAACTTGGCAAGGAACTTGGTTACCAAATCATCCCAGTTGTTGATGCTGTCTCTTGGAAATGATTCCAACCATTGAGTAGCCTTGTCCCTGAGAGAGAATGGGAATAGCATCA
>NC_029777.3:45904639-45905411 GCF_000817695.3 Arachis duranensis | reverse complement strand
CTAACTTTGAGGCTAACTTTTCACCCAAAAGTTTGTGCTAACGTTTGAGGGCTAACTTCAAGTCCAACTTTATGTTTCCTGGTTCAATTTCACTTGTTTTATTGTTCTCTCTTTGCTTCTAGCTATTCCTTCTTACTTCAACCCTTTTCCAAGCTTTCTTCACCTATCATAAATCAACCAAACACATCAAAGCTATGCTCAAAATCATGAGATGTTCATTCTATCCTAATATGCATCAATTATGGCATCAAACCTCATGAAATTGCATTAATTTATCTATGGTTGATTCAATCATAGGAAGCATGAAAATCTACCTAAATTAGATTGCTTAAGCCTCAAGAAAGTGCATAATTCAATTAAAAACAAAAGAAAGAGACTAGTGAAACTAGGCTAAGATGACTTGTCATCAGTCTAACCTTGTCTGTGGTATTCTGAGTAGGATTCAATGATTGAATGACTGTGACGTGCTTCAAACTCCTAGCAGGCGGGGCGTTAGTGACAGACGCAAAAGAATCGATGGATTCTATTCCGGCCTGACCGAGAACCGACAGGTGATTACCCATGCTGTGACAGAGCATAGGCGACGTTTTCACTGAGAGGATGGGAGGTAGCCATTGACAACAGTGAAACCCTACATAAGCTTGCCATGGAAAGGAGTAAGAAGGATTGGATGAAGACAGTAGGAAAGCAGAGAGACGGAAGGGAAGGCATCTTCATGCGCTTATCTGAAGTTCCTACCAATGAATTACATAAGTACCTCTATCTTTATCTT
>NC_029777.3:45899722-45900306 GCF_000817695.3 Arachis duranensis | reverse complement strand
GGCACCATTCTGGGCGTTTAACGCCAGAAAGGGGCACCAGACTGGCGTTAAACGCCAGAAATGGGCAAGAAGCTGGCGTTAAACGCCAGAAATGGGCACCAGCCCGGCGTTTAACGCCAGAAATGGCTAAAAACGTGATTTTGTTTGCCATTTGGTGCAGGGATGAATTTTCCTTGACACCTCAGGATCTGTGGACCCCACAGGATCCCCACCTACCCTACCACTCTCTCTCTCTTCTTCACCCATTCACCAATCACTTCAACACCTCTTCCCCAAAAACCCTTCACCTATCAAATCCCATCTTTCTCTTCACCACTCACATCCATCCTTCATAAAACCCCACCTACCTCACCCTTCAAATTCAAACCACTTTCCCTCCCAAATCCACCCACAATGGCCGAACCCTATTCCCCCTTCTCTCCTATAAATACCCTTCTTCACCCCTTCATTTTCACACAACCTAAACACCACTTCTCCCCCTCTTTGGCCGAACACAAAAGCCTTTGCCTTCTTCCTCATTTCTTCTTCTTCTACTCTCTTCTTTCTTCGTTTGCTCGAGGACGAGCAAACCTTTTAAGTTTGGT
>NC_029777.3:45898691-45899258 GCF_000817695.3 Arachis duranensis | reverse complement strand
GAAGTTACCATAGACCGGGCTATCATGATCTATAGTATCATGATTGGAGAAGAAATAGAAGTTCATGAGGTTATAGCCCAAGAACTCTATAAGGTGGCGGACAAGTCCTCTACCTTGGCAAGGTTAGCCTTTCCTCATCTCATTTGTCACCTCTGTTATTCAGTTGGAGTTGACATAGAGGGAGACACCCCCATTGATGAGGACAAGCCCATCACTAAGAAAAGGATGGAGCACACATGAGACCCCACTCATCATGAGATCCCTGAGATTCCTCAAGGGATGCACTTTCCTCCACAAAACTATTGGGAGCAACTAAACACCTCCCTAGGAGAATTGAGTTCCAACATGGGACAACTATGGGTGGAGCATCAAGAACACTCCATCATCCTCCATGAAATTAGAGAAGATCAAAGAATCATGAGGGAGGAGCAACAAAGACAAGAGACATTGAGGAGCTCAAGCACTCCATAGGATCTTCAAGAGGAAGAAAGAGCCGCCATCACTAAGGTGGACCCATTCCTTGATTTCCTTGTTCTTTATTCTTCTGTTTTTCGAATTCTATGTGGT